>NW_020450973.1:204241-418924 GCF_003343035.1 Apteryx rowi
CTGAGGACTGGAAGAAAGCCAATGTCACCBCAGTCTTCAAAAAGGGCAAGAAGGAGGACCCAGGAAGCTACAGGCCAGTCAGCCTCACCTCCATCCCTGGAAAGGTGATGGAGYAGCTCATCCTGGAVGCYATCTCCAAGCATGTGGAGGAAAAGAAGGTGATCAGGAGTAGTCAGCATGGCTTCACCAAGGGGAAATCATGCTTAACCAATCTGATAGCCTTCTATGATAGAATGACTGGCTGGGCAGATGAAGGGAGAGCAGTGGATGTTGTCTACCTTGATTTCAGCAAGGCTTTTGACACTGTCTCCCATAACATCCTCATAGACAAGCTCAGGAAGTGTGGTTTAGATGAGTGGACAGTGAGGTGGATTGAGAACTGGCTGAATGGCAGAGCTCAGAGGGTTGTGATCAGTGGCACAGAGTCTAGTTGGAGGCCTGTAGCTAGCGGTGTCCCCCAGGGGTCAGTACTGGGTCCAGTCTTGTCATTGATGAAGAAGTTGAACCTGGATGAAGGGACAGAGTGCACCCTCAGCAAGTTTGTTGATGATGCCAAACTGGGAGGAGTGGCTGATGCACCAGAGGGCTGTGCTGCCATTCAGAGAGACCTGGACAGGCTGGAGAGGTGGGCGGAGAGGAACTTCCTGAAGTTCAACAAAGGCAAGTGCAGGGTCCTGCACCTRGGGAGGAATAACCCCAKGCACCAGKACAGGTTGGGGGYTGACCTGCTGGAAAGCAGCTCTGCBGAGAAGGACCTGGGAGTGCTGGTGGACACCAAGTTAAVCATGAGGCAGCAATGTGCCCTTGTGGCCAAGAAGGYCAATGGTATCCTGGGGTGCATCAGGAAGAGTGTTGCCAGCAGGTCGAGGGAGGTGATTCTCCCCCTCTACTCAGCCCTGGTGAGGCCACACCTGGAGTACTGTGTCCAGTTCTGGGCTCCTCAGTACTACAGAGATATGGAGCTACTGGAGAGAGTCCAGCAAAGGGCTACAAAGATGATTAAGGGACTGGAGCACCTCTCATATGAGGAAAGGCTGCAAGAGTTGGGACTGTTCAGCTTGGAAAAGAGAAGGCTTAGGGGGGACCTTATCAATGCCTATAAATATCTGAAGGGAGGGTGTCAAGAGGATGGAGCCAGACTCTTTTCAGTGGTGCCCAGCGACAGGACGCGAGGCAACGGGCACAAACTGAAACACAGACAGTTCCATCTGAACATGAGGAAAAACTTCTTTACTGTGAGGGTGACAGAGCACTGGAACAGGTTGCCCAGAGAGGTGGTGGAGTCTCCTTCTCTGGAGATATTCAAAAGCCGCCTGGATGCGATCCTGTGCAACGTGCTCTAGGTGACCCTGCTTGAGCAGAGGGGTTGGACTAGATGATCTCCAGAGGTCCCTTCCAACCTCAACCATTCTGTGATTCTGTGATTTATTCAGTTGCTAGGACTAAGGTTTTGCTCTCGTTTTGCTCCTGTTCTCTTCTTTGCTTCCATTACTATAAATTATTTATTATGTATGTTGAAGTTCTGCTATTTAAATATAGCCTTTAATAAAGATAGGATTTAGGTGTCTCATTCCCTTAAGCTTCTTTTGTAAAGGCCTGCTTTGGGTAGAAAAAATATAATAACAGCATAAATTATCCTAGAATATTATGTGCTGCAAATTATACTAGAATATTTCTTTCTAAAAATTACTTGCTCTGTTAGATCTACTCAAGGTTCATCTAATCAATTTTTATATATATTCAGATTTTGTTTAAAGATACAGCACAGAACTTTATTTACTGTTATGAATTTTAATGTACTAGATTCAAATACTTTCTATTAAAGTTTTCTGAGCACATTGAACCATTTAAAAAATTCAGGAACAACCATATAGGTAAAAAAAACAGATGAGAATGAATTATTTCCTGCCCTTTTCAAAATGCAATTTTTGAAGATATGTATGATGAGTAAATAACAGCTAGGGATCAAGAATTCTGCAACCCAGTATTTGACTGGGAAAGTGTGTTAGAAGTCACAAAATATGAAAAAAATATTTAAACAAATTAAAAAAAATGTAATTCTTGTATGTTACAAAAACTTGTGGAAAAATGCCATAGTCAGAAATGTTTTATATAAATTTTTTACAAAATGTTCTTTTTTTTGTTGTTGTTCTTAATAGACTAAATACATGATATATCATCTCTTACATGTTCAGTTTTTTGTTTTGCTTTGTTTTCAAGTCCTTGGATAAGGTTGTAATGGAAATGAGTACATGTGAAGAGCCACGTGCCCCTAATGGACCCTCTCCTATAGCAACTGCATCAGGACAAAGGTCAGGGATAATACTTATATGTACTTGATCCAAAGAAGTTTAAATTACTCTTTTTTTAGATTACTATAAAACAGTTAGATCTCCTATGTACTTCTTATAGTATATAGGGTCACAGCTTGCCATTTCAACCTCTCTAAAAATTATTTGATTACTTCTGGGTGTTAACATAGGTATTCTGATGGATGGAAATGTTTAATTTCAGACCCACCCTTGGAATGAATGTCTGGATTATATATGCAGTTTTCTGGAAGTATTTCATTTGGGCATAACTGCTCCATCAAAAGTATTCTAAGCTTATTTGATATTTAATTTTTTAAAAGTTAAAGTTATCTTGCCCTCAACTTATTTGGAAAATGCTTACAATGATTCTTTTTTTCAGTCTACCAAATAGTGTTAGGGGTTATTTGTTTGATAGTGTGGAGTTTTAAAGTTCTGTTTGCTTTATTTATTGTATCAGCCAAATCTTACCAAAAGATTTCATGCACGTTATAGAGGCCAAAAGCCATATAAAAGTTTGGGACAGTATATCATTGTATTAATGACTTTTTTTTTCCTCCTCTTTTCTCCTTTTTTCTATTTATGGACACAAAACATTTTTCAGTGGACTTACAGATCCCTTATAAAGAAATGAATTTGCTGATACAATTGCTTTTCACATTTAACCCTCTGTGCAATCATTAGTAGTAGTCCATGGGCCTTTACATGCCCTAGGGTACAGGTTGAGAATCATTGCCATAGAGATTCTGTATAGGATGCAAGATATGAAAAGGAAAAGGAGTGACAAACCACATAAAACATGCTGTTAAAATGAGCAAAAAAAGCCCTCCAAAAGAAAAAATATTAGATATTAAAAGAATTGTTAACATACAATTTTTCTTTCACTAATCTAAAGCATTCTAAACACAAAAGATTTTTTTAACCAATTGTAACTGCCTTATCTTTTTAAATACTGCTTTGCATGTTGATTTGATATATAAATGTAACCATTTGTGATGGCTTTCTTTTTTAGAAAGAAACAAAGCAACTACTTTAAGTAGTTTGCATACCTTGCATATATAAAAGGTATTATAGTTTTAACAGGCATTACAACCTTGCTCATAGAGATTAGCAAGATTGGAATTGTAATGTAGTCAAATAATTTATTTGACATGAATCATTCCTTAAATATGCATAAAGAGGAGTGAGATTTCTACATAATGGTGTAGACTGCTTTTATATACATATTGTGCAAAGTGGCATTAATTGTTACACTTCAGGGGGATTGGTCTTTGTTCACAATATGTTCTGTAATGGTTGATTTCAGTTTAGGAACATATGGTAGAACATAAATTATTATTAACTATATCCAGTATATTTAACCAAAATTCATAATTGGAATAGAATACATCAGGAATTGCTAATTGTACAGTCTGTTTCATGTTGTATTTAAATTGGTAAACGTGTAATTTTATGCCCTTTTATTAGTTCTATATTTTATATTTTGGCATTTCACCTTCCAGTGAATATGGCTTTGCTGAAAAAGTGGTAGAAGGAATTTCGGTTTCTGTGAATTCCATTATAATAAGGATCAGTGCAAAAGCCTTTAATGCCTCATTTGAACTTTCCCAGCTGAGAATATATAGTGTAAATGCAAACTGGGAACATGCTGACCTGAGATTTACCAGAATACAAGCAGCTCAACGTGGAGAGGTAAATACTTTCTTTTGCTAACTCTTCATTGTTTTTGTGGTGTGGGAGAAGGTAATTGGATTACAACCTTCTGCAGTGAGGAAAACATGTCGTATTGGGAAGACATTCTGCAGTAATTTCAGCTGTCCTCTAGAAACACAAGGACATAAAAATGGTGGGTTTTAGTCAGATCAAAGGTCTGTTTTGGCAGTGGCCAAAGTGGATGCTCAGGGAAGAGCAAAGACCAGGGCAAGTATATGTAATGCTTCCCTGTTAAGTTCTCTAAGCCTATGGCCATTTTTAAATGAAAGACACTGAAAGAAAAAAGAATGGAATATTAAATGTGGAAAGGTAAGGTGTTATGCTTTAAACCTGCGCCCCACCCCCCAAAACAAAACCTATAACTGATTATTTATTTGCTTGTGAGAGTTTGCCTAAGTAGGATTTTCTTCTTTAAGAAGTTTTAACTGATTTTTAACAAAGCTGCAAACTAAATATTTTTCTTTAAATAACTAAATCATGCATATACAGAATAATAATAGCAGTACTGAGTTTTCCCAGAAAGCAGCAAAGTAATATTAAAGTCCTGCACTGATGCACACCATTCTATTGTTTTCTCCCATTTAAGCACAATAACATGTGAACTAAGTTCAAAGTTGATTCTGAATGTTGTCTTTTGTATTGAAAAAACTTGTTTTAACATGAATCTAGCCTCAGATAAGTAGATGTTTTAAATATTGACTATGTTTATTTATTTAGAGTTGGTTATTCCCAAGCAAACAGAGTTTACTCGGAGTTTAGGAGACTAGTAGTTGCTTTTTACATCCTGAAAGAAACCTAAAGAGAATGTTATAATTAAAAATACCACAAAAATAATGGGAAGTTCAAAACTGTTTCTCTGACAGTTTGCATTCTGTTATTTCTGCAGCTTATCTCTACGGTCATGATCATATGTTAATGAAGGCTAAGGAGGAAGAGTTAAAAGTTTGACTAGATGGAATTTTATATTGCTATATATATATATATATATATATATATATATATTTTTTTTTACACTTTTTAAACAGAGTTTGATTCTGAAGAGTCTCCCCATACACAACAGGGCTCTGCTTGAGGATTGTTCCTGTTAATGCAGTGAATTCTGAGAATACAAATTTGAAGGGACTGTGGCAAAATGATTTAACACTAATTTACATCAATAATAAGTGGTGAAAGAACAAGACTGACCCTGTACTATAAAGATAATTTTTGCTAAATGATGTCTTAAGGGAATAAGTGCTGTAAGGTTTGCATTGTAGCTATATTCTTAATGTAATGAAGAATCTCCTGAGAAATTTTTAGGAGCTTCCATTCACACTGCATCTCCTGGATGAGGAGGGTATGTACTCTGCTTTTCACAGAATAGTTGGGGTTGGCAGGGAGCTTTGGAGATCATCTAGTCCAAACTCCTGTTCAAGCAGGGTCACCTAGAGCACGCTGCTCAGAATTGTTTCCAGGTGGCATTTGAATATCTCTGAGGATGGAGACTCCACAACCTGTCTGAGCAACCTGCCCAGTTCAACCACCCTCACAGTGAAGACTTATTTTTTTTTTTTTGTTCAGACGGAACTTCCTGTGTTTCAGTTTGTGCCCGTTGCCTCTTGTCCTGCCACTGGGCACCACTGAAAGTAGTCTGGCCCCATCCTCTTGACACCCTCTCATCAGATATTTATAAACATTGATAAGATTCCACTGAGCCTTCTCTTCTCTAGACTAAACAGTCCTAATTCTCTCAGCCTCTCCTCATATAAGAGATGCTCCAGTCCCTTAATCATCTTTGTGGCCCTTCACTGGCCTCGCTCCAGTAAATTCATGCCTGTCCTGTACTGGGGGAGCCCAGAACTGGACACAGATTTTTCCACAGATAGTATTTCTCAGGCAACTTTGCACTGTGCCTTCCTGTCTTATTATCTGTTATGTGTGCCTCCTTGCCAAACACAGCTGGTATGTTCTTCTTCTCCATTCTCTTCTTATTTTCTCAGGACACAGGCTCCAAGGTTTGCAAAATGTCAATGACAACTGAATGACATCTGAAAAAAAAAGACACATATACCAAACAGATTCTTCCCTCTTACTGTTTCCCCCAGCTGATCTTATTTTCTTCAAACAGTAATGTAGGAAGGAGTTTCAGGGAAACTAGAATTAATATTCTTTTTCTTCTTGATGAACCAATTAATTTGATGTCTTCCTTGATGATTGCTGTTAGACAATCTCTAGTCTGTCTTGTATTTGATTTTCAGTATCCAGCTCTACTTGTTGTTCTTGTATCATTACTTTAAGACTTGCCTGCAGCGACTTCTAGAAGCTCATGTCATGGTTTCAAGGTCTGTGAAGCCTGCATGGCATACAATGTATTTAGTGTTTAACCTTCTCTCTTAATTAAAAACAGAACATTCCCTAAACCTCTCCCTTCCAGTAGCTTTGCTTCCCTCCCAACTCTGTTCATATATACTAGGATTTAGTGTTTTGAAAATATACTACACAATCTTCTTTTTCTCCTCTATGAATAACTTAGCATGCAATAATTGTGACCTTTATTTTCTTCTGAGTATTTTATAGAAGGTGGAAGTTACTTAAATAAATGCACATATGAAATACTACCCTTATTTTTCAAGCAACTATGGTGCTTGTTACCTCTGCCTGCTTGGAACTTGCCTCACATTTCTGTGACATACTGAAGGTAGAGAGCAGGGTCAGGGCTTTAATTCCTGATGCCTGTAAGTGAAATACACAAATAATGTTCTGTTCTCAGACATGTGCACACACACGCACGCACACACACTTGCATATGCTTATGGACAAGTAAACTGGCATATTGCATAAATGTTTTTTTTCTCTCTGTCTCTTTAAAGGTTTTGACTTTTAAAGAAATCAACTGGCAGATGATCAGAATAGAGGCAGATGCAATCCAGAGTTCTAAGCATGAAATCATGAGTGCTCCAGTTCGACTGATTACCAACCAATCAAAAATCAGGGTCACGCTTAAACGAAGGGTAAACTTGAAAATTTTTAAATCCTTTATTATTTTATGAATTCGTATTTAACTTGCGCTCTCTGTATGTGTATATACATAGCAAAGGTTTTAAATTCAGGCTGTGTAAAATGTAGAATTTTATAAACTAACTTTTGATAAAATACAATCAGTAAGAACATGGAAATATTGCAAGAAATATTGCAGACAGATTTTGAACATCTTGCACGTCTTGCATGTGAATATCATACTCGTGAATCATTTTACCCAGGGAACTTTATTTATGATGATATTTGTTGTCTTACCTCTCTAGATTCAGACAAAATTTGCATTGCTTACCGTTAGATAAATACATCTGTTTAATAGCCAGTGCACTCTGCACAAATAAAAATTGAGACACAAATATAGGTGCTGTAGTACATTTTAGGCATTTTTAGTTATTAAGAGGAATGCAATTTAAAATAAATGGCATTTTTATTTATTTGTTTATATGGAAGAAATTCACTTTTTATGAAATGTGGTATTTACATTCAACTTTTTTCCTTGTATTTAGTATAAGAAATAAGTATTTAGGTTCCCATTTAACTTGTTTAAATTTTTATCCTATAGTTAAAGGATTGTAACGTAGTGGCATCAAAACTGGTTCTGATTCTGGATGATTTGCTATGGGTTTTGACTGATTCCCAGTTGAAAGCCATGGTGCAGTATGCCAAATCTCTTAGTGAAGCCATAGAGAAGTCAACTGAACAGAGAAAAAGCTTGGCTTCTGAAACGGCACAGGTATGATAATTGATTGTCCCAGTACATTGTTATCAAATGTAGCTATTCTAAAATACAACACAGTATGATTTTTTTGTGCTTAGCTTTATTTAGGAGAGAATGTTAAGTTACTTACTGTCTTTCAAGTGTGTATCTTAAATCACTTTGGGAATGAATCGCAGTAGTTTAGAAGAGAGTTTATTTTACAGGATTTGTGTATTGATGTCAGTTACAGGAAAGACAAGGTTATATTTCTTTATCCATGTATAGACTACTTCTGTATTTATTTTAACAATTGATTAATAGTTTAGCAAATCCAGTTGAATTTGCTCTCAACTATTTTCTGGTTATGAATTTTAAAATAAATTTTAAAAAGATAGAGAAATAACCATAATGTGTGGACCAATACGATTACTGTAATGTTTTAAAGTGCTTATCCAGTTTAAGTTTTCATGGTACTGAAAAATCAGGTTTTAAGAAGAGCTTTCCTTCTTGCAGCTCTCTTGTTGAAATATATAATGAAAAAATAATTATACTTTTAACATGTCTGCTGGCATAGATCTGATATTGAAACTGCATATAAGATATTCTTTTATGTAAATCTTTGTTTCCTTTTAGCACTATGCCAGACTGGACCAACTGGGCTTTGTTTGCGAGTGTTTTGAGGGGAGGGATCTCTTCTTGTCTGTGAAGAAGCAGAACAAATGCACTGATAAAAGATAGTTCTATTAAAACAAACAAACAAACAAAAACAACAAAAACCGAAAAACACACAAGAAAAAAAACCCAGAAAACCCCAATTTATTACTGAGACTGACTAAATGAAGACATTTGTGTGGAATCTCTTGCAACAAAGCTAGTGTACTATAACAGAGAGTTCAGTTCTTGTGGTCACAGTGACTTAATGGTGTGATGTGACAGTTCAATTAAAGCTATCTAATGGTTAGCTTTTTACTGAGCGGGGAGGTCCTGATTCTTCAGTTCCCGCTCCTTGCATCTCACCAATTCCCTGATGCTGGCACTGGCTCACATTTGACCGTAGAGCAATGCAGTTTGGGGAACTAAACTGGCAGAAATTAGCCCAGCAAAAAAAATGAAAGTTTTTCTGCCAGTTTAGTTCCCTGAACAGCTTGAAAAAACAGTAAGAGAAATATCAGTGCTGCAAGTGACAGGGTGGAAATAAGCATGGAAGGAAGAAAGGATGGAGAATGGAGCGGCATTGCCTCTCTGTGACAGCCAGCTATTAGCTCAGCTTAGTTGTACTGTAAAACAGCACTGATAAACGATCCAATGTGAATACATAAGGTGCAGTTTTTCTGTATTTGAAAGATCTATTTTGAGTAAGTAAAAGTATACTTATGCTTGAAATTAACTTAAAGGATAAACTTCTGTAAAGTGATATGACTAAATATTTTCAGAGCTCTGCCCCTGCACCCAGCTCTCAGCAGGTGAAAGCACACCAGGCGACAGCAGCACCTGATCAAAATGATGCAATTGTCAAGCTGTTTAATGATTTCAATGTTAAGGAAACTTCTCATCACTTAGTAATTTCCCATTTGGACCTACATATATGTGATGATATCCATTCTAAGGAAAAAGGTAACTATTTTCTATGTGGTTTTTTTTTTTTAATGTCTATACTACATAATCTTTTTAAAAAGACATTTTGAGGAACTCACTAATGTTAACCTAGCTTTTTTTTTATTTTAGAATAATATTCAGAATTGTCTTCCTGAATCTCCAGGCATACCTAAAGTTGGCTAGATGCCTCTATCAAGACTTCTGTTTCTTTATATAATTGTTCTAGAATAAATACAATATAGTGATAGAAGTTTCAGTGCTTTTTCTGTCTTCTAGAAATGGATTCTGCCCTGTTGGACTGTTACTCTTGTTTTTCTTTTATCTTATGAACTAACTAGGTTACCAAGAATGTAGTGGCAATGTTACTGTGGCTTGAAATGTTCCCTGTACAATCTTCTTCTGTAATATTCCTTATAAAATACAAATAGTTTGGACTAATAAAAGAGCAGTCCTCTTGGCATTACTAATTTAGAAAATTTAGGAGGCTCTGCAGCAAATTGAAAGAATGAAACAAGTTTTCCAAGGCTTTACAATTTTGCCTGCTTGTTTTTAATGAAAGACTATTGCACTGTACATTTACTTACAATCGGAAAAAAGAAGACAAATGACATTTTTGTTTATCAGTGTGTATTCAAGGAGCTATCTAGTTACTAGAAAATGTGTAGCAGGTTACAAGGGTACAAATCTGCTGAACAAAAATGAGTGAAGAACTTAAGACTTAGTGAATGTACTTCCCTTTGGAGAAGATGCTTGACACCGAAGCATGAATCTACTGGTTAGAGTTGTATTTTTTACATGTAGTTTATCTACTGAAGTTGGGATTTATAGCACTTAGTGAGACTTCTTTTTTTAATCTGGTATTTTTGGCCATGAAGATTAAATTTAGCAGTGGAAAAAATCAGAACAGGGGAGTCTCAGAAGTCCTCTTTACTGAAATAATATTTGACAAATAAGAAATCAAATTATATTTACAATGTTTCTGAAAGCAAGTCTGCTGGTTTTGAATGACTGATCATAATCATATATTCAGTACAAAAAGTTCTATTGCAGAAAATTTGCAGTAATTTGTCTACAAAGAATTGTATTTATTTTTTAGTAGCAACAGCATGCAATTTGTTACTAGTGACTGATCACAGAACACTGAGTTCTGCAGGCTGATCTTTAGAGACCAACAAAGACCTTCTGAATGAAAATTTTGAGGGAAGTTAATGAGGTTGTGAGAAAAGCTGGTAGAGGGGACGGAGGAAGAGATTTTAGATGTTCCAAGGAAAGCATGAGTACAAGAACTTATGTTCTAAATACACTGTGTGCAGAGCTGAGCATTATTTTATTTTACAGACTCAAATAGACGTGTTACAGGAGGGGCCATGCAGCTTTCCTTCAGCTATTTAACAGTGGACTATTATCCATTTCACAAAGCAGGTATGAAAGTGAGTGTTTCACAATTATCTGTAAGTGTATACATTGCTTAAATACTGAATTTGTTTGCATATTTATGATTGTGGCTTGGATAATAACGTTGTAAGCATTTGAGATGTATACCTTTTTACATCAAGGACAAAAGACTGTTTCTTTCTATATGCAAAACAAACAAACAAAAAATCACCAAAAGATAACCCAAACCCAACAACCTAGAAACCAATTCAATTCCTGTAAATGAGCTATCTGAGGCCAAACAATTTTCCTGCTCGCTGTTTTGCTTAGTCAACAAAAAGATGTTTACACATTTCTGATGTGAAAAGAATTGTATGTTGATGGGGAAGGCAGTGTACAGCAAATTGTGAGTTCTCCAGATATTTGCTAGAGAGTCAGATGCAGTCTTCTCATCTAGCAGACTTTGTTTTCCACATAGAAGTCTATCATTTTGTCGCCATTTCCAAACAGTGTTTTGTTTTTATTTTACTTTGTTGAACAAGAATGCTAGTGTGTAGAGTCAGGTGTGTGGCCTTTTGCTAAGTTTTTAGGGAATTGCTATTAAAGAAGTGTTAGTAAATTCCAAACAAACATTTCCTCTTACAGATCATTCCTAGTAAATGCATTTTTCAGAAAACTCGGTATACTTGACTAATAAGTAACAGGTATGCTTTTTGCACCTTAAAGAATATATTGCAATTTAGTGTGGTTCAGATAGCATATTCTCTTATATGGCTGTGTATATTTAAGAGTAACAGTATTCTTTTTCTGCTATAGATTGGTGCAGTATAGTTTGATGTATGTGATGTTGGTTTCCATTCCTATAAAGGTGGACCTGAAGTTACTGGGTTTTAACATACGCCTGTCTTGTGACCCAGCTATGTTTCTCACATAGTGTCACTTCTGCTATATCTAGGTGAGAGCCTGATCTCACTATTTATTTTTTCTATGAGCTCTCCTCTGAGAAGACGTAGGGAGCAAGGGAAATAAATAACTAATACCAAAGTTGTTCATTTTGGAAGGATTCTAACAAATAGTGTGTGACCCAGATAGACAGTTTAGGAATTTTAAAGAACTCATTTGGCCAGTCTTAGCAAGATTGGAGTAACCACTGTAGGCTCTTAGACAGACATTTTAGAAGCTCACTGAGGATGTTCTTAGGTAATGGCTACATGGGACATGACTCCCACTGCATGAAATGAGAGCTGGCAAAGATCGTCTGCAGAACAAAGATGGTCTCTCTAAAGATAGTGTTCTCCTGCAGTCTTAAATGGTGTTCTATACAAATATGTTTAAGTAACAGAACTCAAGTTCTCATTAATTAACTATAAGAAAAACACATCAAAGGTCTTCCTCTTTGGCCCAATAAGGAGGAGAGGAACATGCTGTAAAGTTTCTTCCTCTACTGTATGCAGTTGCTGTCTTCTCACGGTTATAGAACAGTGCGGTAATTCTATTGGCAAACCATTGTCACAGGAGAGAGACTTTACTTGAAGGAAGAAGAGCACATACTAATCTTGGAAGTTCAAAGGTAGTTGTCTACCCATGTAGTTATCGTGGTTATACACACTGCTGAATCTGGGGCTATCATCTGATAAGAAAGCATTCCTACCCATAAGCAGGGGCCATGCAATGGTATGTGCTTAAGGACAACACCATATTGATTCTCCACAACAGTGAGCAGGGAGAAAAGAGCTTTAGACCTCTGCGACTGTTATTACACTGTTTTCTAGTTTTGTACCTCTCTGGCCTATGTAATGTTTAGAAATGTCCCTTTTGGTGTAGCCTTCCTGGGAATTGCAATTAGCCCTTCAAGGAAAAAAGCCCTCAACAATTAATCATCTCTGCAGATGGGGTTCTTGTGGATTTTTGTTTGTTTGTTTGTTTATTGGTGGCAGATACCAGTAGGAACTCTAATGGGACCCTGACACGCAATTCCTGTAGGATAAATTTCTAATCCATTCAGCTTCAATCCTTCTAACAATAGCTATGATTTATAGTACTTTAAGAAAAATGAAGCAGGATGTAGGTCTATTAACTGTGATATCCTAGCATAAGCCAGACTGTTCAGGTTCTTGGATGTTGTAAACCTGTCTGTGCAGCAACCCATCACATTACTAATCCTCCCAGACCTGCTCTTACAGAAACTTTTATCCAGATCCATTTTTTGTGTAGCTGATTAATGTTGCTGGATGATGATCAGAGAAAGCAGCTGCTTTCCAGTGATACAGGATGTTTTGCAGCACAGGAAATTCTTGACCAAGCTGATATATTGAGACAAATGGGAAGCATTTTCTTTCTGGGCAGCCTGTAACATTAATTTGGTTTCATTTCTGTTTTCTTGTTATATTCTAGCCTATCTTTTCACTTTGCACAGGTAAATATATCTCTGTATATAGAATCATAGAATAGTTGAGGTTGGAGGGGACCTGTGGAGATTGTCTGGTCCAACTCCTCTGCTCGAAGCAGGGTCTGCTACAGCAGGCTGACTAGGACCATGTCCAGTCAAGTTTTGAATATCTTCAGGGATAAATACTTCAAAACCTCTCTGGGCAACCTGTTCCAATGTTTGATCACCCTCACAGTAAAAAAGGTGCTTCTTATGTTTAAATGGAATTCGCTGTATTTCAATTTGTGCCCCCTGTCTCTTGCCCTATCACTGGGCACCACTGAGAAGAGTCTGGCTCAGTCTTCTTTACACTGTCCAATCAGATATATACACACATTGTTAAGATCCACGGAGCCTTCTCATCTCCAGGTTGAACAGTCCCAGCTTTCTCAGCTCTCTTCCTATGACAGATGCTCCAATCACTTAATCATCTTCATGGCTCTTCAGTGGACTCACTCCAGTATGTCCATGTCTCTCTTGCACTGGGGAGCCCAGGGCTGGACACAGCACTCCCAGTGTGGTCTCACCAGGGCTGAAGAAAGGAGGAGGATTACCTCCCTTGACCTGCTGATAATGCTCTGCCTAATGCAGCCCAGGATGATGTTGGCTGTTTTTGCCACAAGGGCACATTGCTGGCTCATGGTCAATGTGGTGTCCACCAGGATCCCCAGGTCTTTTTCTGCAAAGCTGCTTTCCAGCTGGTCAGCCCCCAGCATGTGTTGGTGAATGGAGTTGTTCCTCCCTTGGTGCAGGGCTTGGCATTTCCCTTTGCTGAACCTCATGAGGTTCTTCTCTGCCCATTTCTCTAGCTTCTTGAGGTCCTTCTCAATGGCGCACCCATCTGGTGTATCAACCTCTCCTCCCAGTTCTGTATCATCTGCAAACTTGCTGAGGGTGCACTCTGTCCCTTCATCCAGGTCATTGATGAAGATAAATTGGCTCCAGTATCGACCCATGGGGCACACCACTAATGACTGGCCTCCAACTGGACTTTGTGCTGCTGATCACAACTGTTTAAGCCTGGAAGTTCAGCCAGTTTCCAGGTCACTTCACGGTCCACCAATCTAGCCTGTACTTCCTCTGTTTGTCAATGAGGATGTTATGGTGTTRAAAGCCTTGCTGAAGTTGAGATAAACAACATCCGCTGCTTTCCCCTTTTCCACCAAGCCAGCCATCTTCATCATAGAAGGCTATTGGGTTGGTCAAGCATGATTTCCCCTTCATAAATCCATGCTGACCTCTCCCAGTCACCTTCTTGTCCTTAATATGTTTAATATGTAATGGTTTCCAGGATTATTTGCTCCATCACCTTCCCAGGGATCGAGGTGAGACTGACTGGCTTATACTTCCCTGGATCCTCTTTCTTGCCCTTCCTGAAGATAGGAGTGACACTTGCTTTCTTCCAGTCCTCAGGAACCTCTCCCAGTCACCATGACCTTTCAAAGATGATCAAGAGTGGCCTTGCAGTGACATGGGCCATCTCCCTCAGCACTCGTGAGTGCATCCCATCAGGGCCCATGGACTTGTGTACGTCCAATTTGTTTAAATGTTCCCTAAGCTGATGCTCCCCTACTGAGGGTAAGTCTTCCTTGCTCCAGACTTTCTCATTGGTCTCAGGAGCCTGAGATTCCTGAAGGCCGGTCTTACCAGTAAAGACTGAGGTGAAGAAGGCATTGAGTGCCTTGGCCTTTTCTGTGTCCTTTGTTCCCAGGTCCTCTGCTCCATTCAACAGCTGGCCCACATTTTCCCTACTTTTCCTTCTGCTGCTGCTGTACTTGTAGAAACCTTCCTTTTTGTACTTCACATACCTCACTAGCTTCAAAGTCGGGTGTGCTTTGACTTTTCTAACCCCATCCCTGCATGCTTGGACAGTGTCTCAATATTCCTCCAGTGTCACCTGACGCTGCTTCCACCTGTTGTACGCTTCCTTTTTTAATATTTTGAATTTAGTCAGGAGCTCCCTGTTCATCCATACAGGCCTGCTGCCACTTTTGCTTGATTTCCCGCTTGTGAGGATGGACCATTCTTGAGGTTGGAGGAAGTGATGCTTGAAGACTGACCAGCTCTCCTGGACCACTCTGCTCTCTAGGGCTGTATCCCATAGAATTTTTTCAAGCAGATCCTGAATGGGCAAAAATCTGCTTTCCAGGCTGATAGGGTTGTGATCCTGCTGTTTGCCTTGCTCCATCCTCTCAGGATCCTGAACCCCACTCTCTCATGGTCACTGCAGGCAAGGCTGCCCCTGACTTCCACATGTCCAACCCTGTTCTTCCCTGTTTGTAAGAAACAGATCCAGCAGAGCATCTCCCTTCATTGGCTCTTTGGTCACCTGTTATCAGTTATCACCCCTGCCCTCCGGAAACCTGGACTGTTTGTGCCCTGCTGTATTGTCCCTTCAGCAGATATCAGGGTGGTTCAAATTGTGCGTGAGGACCAGGGCCTGTGAAAGTGAGGCTTCTTCCCATTGTCTGAAGAAGACCTCACCTTCTTCCTCATCAGACAGTCTGCAGCAGACACCCACCCCAACATCCTCCACATTGGTCTGCCCACTAATCCTGATTTGTAAGCTCTCAGCTGGCTCCTCATCCATCCCAAGGCAGAGCTGCAGGCATTCCCACCTCTCTCTCTCATAAAGGGCAATCCCCCCCCCCCCACCTTCCTGGCCTGTCCTTCCTAAAGAGCATCCATTGCAGCACTCCCATCATGTGAACTATCCCACCATGTCTCCATGATCTCGATGTGATCATAGCTCTGCAACTGCACGTAGACCTCTAATTCCTCCTGTTAGTTCCCCATGCTGTATACATTAGTTTACAGGCACTTCAGAGAGGCACCCAGTTGTACTGACTTCTCAGAGCTTTCCCAGTAGTATTGTCCTGTAGGCATTTCCTTATTTATATGCGTATGTTTGGGGTGATTTCAGCCATGTTTTTTTAATTACCAGGTCCCTTCTCTTCACATCAGCCTGCACCCTTTGGTCACCAGCCTGGTCCACTACTTCCTCACTTGATTGCTGGTCATCTTCCCTTCCTACATCATTCCTAGTTTAAAGCTCTTCCTACCAGGTTGGCCAACTTGAAAGCAAAGATGCTTTTGCCCCACTTAGACAGGTGAATCCCATCTCTTCCAAGCAGCCTTTAATCCTCAAGGAGTATCCTATGGTCACAGAAACCAAAACCCTGTTGCGGACACCTGTTGTGCAACCAAATGTTCATCTGCAGGATCCGCTCGCTCCTCCTCAAGCCCTTCACTCTCGCTAGCAGGACTGAAGAGGACACCACTTGGCCCCTCATGCCCTTGAGCATTGCCCTTTGTCCTACAGTCTGATAAAAGATTGAAGTGTTCTCTAGTGCTTTATGATGCACAGATATTTTTTGGAAGTTCCACTATATATTTTTTTCATCTATTGGTTTGGAAAACCCCAGCTTCAGGGACCTGAATCTAATGCATGTGTGCCTTCTTGCTGTCTTTCCTTTTTCCTTCCTACTCTCTTTATTCTCAGCTAGGAAGACACAAATGAGCATCAAAACAGCTATCAGGCAAGAAGATGGGAGAAACGTCATCTCTTGTGGTAGCCCCCTCCCTTAAAAAGTCTTCCATGCTGAAATCTTTGCATTTAGACTTGAAATCAGCATTTTTTCCCCAGATGTTTTCCTATTTTAATGGCCACTATATCTCATCATTTCCAGTGTCACTTTCTGAAGCTTCATTAAGTCCTAAATGAAGTAAGCTTTTACATGCTGATGTTTAAAGACTGTTGTACTTTTTGATAGAATGTTATTTGTATTGTGTCCTTTTTTATTGAACAGGTTAGCAAATTGTCTTTACAAGGACTGTTTGAAGAGATCTCAGATTCTTTTAGAACTTTAAATGCTTTAGCAGCAGAAAAATGTTATGAATAAAAAAAAAATTTCAGCTGGGTTTGATTTTTCAGCCCAAGGACTGGGGCATTGATTAAACTTATTTTATTGGTCATATACCATGAAGATGCTAGAAAGCTAAGACAAAATGAGTACATTCCTGAAAAGGGAGCAGGAGCTTCTTAGGACATAGTTCTGGCAGGAAAGAAAGGTTTGGAAACAACATGGAAACTGCCTCCTGTTATTTGCTCCTGCTTTTTTTTCAGGAAAACAGAATTTTTGCATGTTCTTTTATATCAAACAAATGTATCATGAAATTTTTCCTAACTGGAAATATCCAATGAGGTTTTAAAAGGCAGATGGCAATATTGTGTTGTTTTCTCTAGTGAACTTAGGAAGCAGTGTGACTTGTTTTTATGTAGCATATAACTTCTGTGATAATGTCTGTTATAAGTTCTGTTATTATATAATTACAAGGTGCAATGGCATTATAACTTGAAGAAAAACTGTATAATAGTGAAAACTAGTTTTCCAATCAGAAGCAAACTTTTAAATAAAGAAAAGGTTTTTTTTCCCCCCAATTCCTTCTCTTTGCAGGAGACAGCTGCAATCACTGGATGCATTATAGTGATGCCACTAAAACCAGAAGTGGATGGGCCAAGGAATTATTAAATGAATTCAAAAACAATGTTGAATTGCTTAAGCAGGCCGTGAAGGATCAGGCTGTAGATTCTCCTACCAAATCCCCACCTGCTCTATCTCCTGAAAACCTACAAACAGGTACTTTATTTGCATCACTAGTGCTCTACTTTCATGAAATATTAAAACTGTTCTAAAGACAACTGTTCGTTTCAATGATTCCATCACTATTCTTTCCTACAGGCAAGGAACAGATACCGAAAGGAACATCTAGGGCTTCCTCTGTATCTTCCCAACAACCAAAGGGCAAACTGATGTCTAGTCCTATTGTGGTTAGACTTGCAGATTTCAATATATATCAGGTACATTTCTTCTAGTTAGTAAAACTGGGTCTACTTTGCCCTTGACTGTTACGTAACTATGCTTTTTAAGGGGCAGATCCAAAGCCCACTGAAATTAATAGAAATCTTTCCATTCATTATTGGATGAGACCTTTATGGGCCTGCTTCTCCTTTGTTAAAATCAATGGATATTTTCTTATTGACTTTATTAGATGATACCCTATTGCAGTTATTTTTTGGATCCAAGTTCTACTGTCCCCAAAATCCTGACATTCAGAATTCCATCCATTCATTGTACTGTGTTAGGTATCCAATATTTTAGTATGTGTTTTTGTATTTCATACTTTTCTTATTGATATCTTTTTCAAAGTACACTGAACTCTTAATTTTTTTTTTTTTAATTGGAAGGTTTTACCTTTTCCCCCCAGTGATATTTTGAGTGGATTTTTTTTAACCGTTCATTTTTTCATTTTTTGCAGTGAATAGTTCTAGTTGCTGGCTGTGGTCCAGATTCACTCTCTTTGCAGAGAGAAGGCAACTGAATCAAGGAGGGGTACCTCCAGTGCAGAATGGTAGTCGTATTAGAGGGTCTATTATAAATTTCAGGTGCTAAAAAAAAAAAAAAAAAAAAAGCTTAGTGTCTACCCTTAGTCAATATGTCTTTTATTTGTTCTTGTGCCATTTCCAATCTTTTTCTTGCCATATCCTTTCTGGCAGAGTAGGAGTTTGCAGCTTGCTGCCAGGAGCCTTCATTTGGGTTTGAAGTGGTTTTATAATATCATTTTGTACTGTTAGTGTTTTAATTTGCCTTCTGTTCTTCTTCAGATGCTTGTCTCCTTCTCCCCCCTTTATAGCTGCCTTTTCAGTTTTTTCTACTGTAATTATTTCTGTACAGTATACAAAAACTATTTTTCTAAGTAGATCTATCTGTATTATTACTTTGAATTTTTGTGCATGTTAATAGAGATGTAAAAACGGCTACATAGTGTGAAGCAGGCTTATAAAGGGTATCTATTTATAGTTTTCAACCAGACTGATACAAAATAAAGTAGACATCATACACTTTAAAAAGTCTGTTAATTTGAAGATAGTAATCTGGCATACAAAACATTGGATGAAGCAGCTTTGTTTTGGCAACATACCTTTTAAACTACAGTATATTCCAGGAAATTCAAAGTCAAATATATTATATATCAAAAGGTGATCTTTTTCTTGTTTTGTAAGTTACATTGGAAGGAAACAGAAATGGAGAATTACTGTTCTATACTGTCTTGCTTCTCCTGCCAAGTAGACATTGGGGCATAGCCAAATATACACATTACTGTCAGGTGCATGTTGAACACTTGCTTAGCAGCATACAGTCCCGAGTTGGCCCATGTACTGGAACCAGTCCATATGACAGTGCCAGAACTTCAGAAAAGTTATCTGATAGCCTTATCTAACCCTTATCTGAGCATGGTATCCTTTTGGGTGGCCAGTGTGCAAATATACCCTGTTCTGGCATAATTGCTTGTACAGGATCTGTAGTGTTTGTAATAAAAATATTCAATCATTCTAGGCTTCTACTGAGTGCCTTTGCAAGTGGCCTGCTGCTTCCTGCCTCACATGAATGAAGGGGATGTGGTATCATTAATACTTTATGGTTTTCTTGTGAAACTCTTATATGCAGATTGCTTCTACTACAAGGCAACTAAATGCTTGTTGCTGTCTCTGTACTTTGTGTAATTTGAGATATATATATGAGGGCAGTGCACTGTGTTACTCTACTAGGGGCAGTGCCTTGGCAACTACAGACATTTAATGATTCACAAAAATGTAATATATTAATGAAATTGATCTTTTATCTTTTACAGGTCTCTACAGCAGACCAGTGTCGTTCTTCCCCTAAAACTCTGATCTCTTGCAATAAAAAGTCACTTTATCTTCCACCAGAAATGCCAGCTATTCATATTGAATTCACTGAATATTACTACCCAGATGGAAAAGACTTTCCTAGTAAGATTTTTTTTTTTTTTTGTATTGATGTATAAATCATACTGATTCCAGGTTGACAATTGAAAATGGTTAATGGCTTTTTAAAACTGAGTCCCTGGAAAGAACAAAACACTGCTCCATTTCCACAGTTTTTGTTCCTAGCAAAACCCTTTAAATACTGATTCTTATAAACATTATGTTTTAAATATGAAAATACACACAACATTTTTACTAAGACATAAAAAATTTGTTCTGCAACATACATGCATTTTTTCTGTGTTTTCAATACCTGTCTGTATAAAAGAAGTCAAACTACTGCAGTATTATCTAAGATGCAACAAAAGATCTGCCAGAGTTATTTTTATCAACGTCTTATGGGGCTGGACTTCTTTTATATAAAGAAATGTCAGTAGATTTCCTGGGAATGGGACTTGAAGAGGGCAACTCTCCTTGGTCCTGCCCTCCCTCTGTAATGAGGACACACGCTCCTTGTCCTCTGACCCCATTCTATTTTAATATTGGCTTCTACATTCAGAAATTCAGTTAGTTGTTTGAAATGAGAAAAAGAAAGTAGTTTCGCTTTAGGCATCCCCTAACTATTTATTCTTTTCTGGGATGAGAGGAGCAGATTTCCATTTCTTTTCTCATGTAAAATATAGGTGAAAATGTAAGACCGCATGCATTTTTAAAAAAAAAAAAAAGGGGGCGGGCGAACCCTAAAGGTTTCATTTGTTCTCATCATTTTATTTTGCTTTCTCTTTTAGTTCCATGTCCAAATTTGTATGGCCAGCTGAATGCTTTACAATTCACCCTGGATGAGAGAAGTATTCTTTGGCTAAACCAGTTTGTGCTGGATTTGAAACAGAGTCTTGTTCAATTCATGGCCATGTACAAGTTAAACGACAATTCAAAGTCGGATGAACATGTTGATGTTAGAGTTGATGGACTGATGTTAAAGGTAAGCTGTCATTGATAAAGTGTTTTGTGTTTCTCTGGAGCAAAATACTTTTTCTCTTATTCTGAAAACCTATTAGCCAGGCAACTTAAACAAACCGAAAAAAACCCTATGCAGTAAGCAATGCTGCTCAGGAAAACTAGGCAGAATATAACAGTTTGAAGACAGATGTCTGTCTTCTGTACTACTTCATTTATTTCTTAGTGTTTTTAGTATTGAAGACCTCAGTGGGAATATTAACATAACGTCTTCACTGTGTTCAATGAAGCTGACATAGTAGAAGAAAGAATCAAGCATTGAAGTGGAATTAACTAGCAAGCAATTCATGATTTTAGTCTGTGTATTAATGCCTTATACCTCTGGCTGTAGGATATTGAAACTCTTTGGTCTTGTTAGTCAATGTCTGGAGTAAAGAAACTAGTTCTGCATGCATTTGAAAGCCTCTTCTTAAAAACCTTGTCTCACTATTTTCTCTTTTGCACTAGCCCTTGGCTATAACTCAGGTACAAGAGTTTGTTTGCTAGATACTTTATTCCAGAAGAATGGCCCATGTTAATGCAACAAAACATCAGATTTTGCTTCCATTGTCTTCTCATTTTGGGAGAAGGATTACCAAGCAGTGTTTTTCTCACTTGATTTGCCCAGGACATCTGCTTCCAAGATTCAGAGGCAAAAGAAACAGTGAGCCTTTTCAGTGGTGCCCACAGGAGAGGTTTCAAGGTTTCTAAAATAGTCAGCTTACTGAGAGATGGTTGTCTTTTTAAGGATCTTGGTGCATACTTAAGTAGAATTTTAAAGGGATATTATTTGTATCGAATTAAAATAATTACTGAGAGTGAACAACCAGTCAACTTATGAATACAGACTCATCTAATACTTAATGATTAGATATGAATAGCCCACTAAGCTAAGAGAAGATAAAACTAAAAGTACCCTTAAATCTCTCAAAACCTGCTTCATGTTAATTGTTTCTTCCCTGTCTTATTAACTGCATTGTTTTCATTCCGGCAAATTATCAGTCTTTCTTTTTATTGTGATTAATATTTAGTTATTGTATATTTAGTTATTATACATTTATGTACTTAGTTATTTTGACACGAGTGCTTTTATTCACATGAAGAGGCTTAGTCCCTCTCATCTTTCAAGTGTCTTCAGGATTAATTTTGTACTCTGATGTTTCTAGATCCAGCATGGGGACCTTATGACAGAAGGTAGCATCACTGATACTAGCAACACTAGTGTGGGCAAGGTCCATGGTAGCAACATCAGATTCAGGATCAGGCATAGAATATTTATTTTCTTTAAAACTTAGGCTAAAGATATACAAGTTAAGATGGATTCTTCATCCTAGAATATTCTGAGGTTTTTAGGAGTTGCAGTGTATTTTTATTTTTATCATGACAAACATTTATTGTATGATTTTCAGATAATGGTCACAAAATACCTATTCTGTATTCTGCAGTGTTAAGAATATTAACTGTATTAGTACATTTTATTGTTTCCTTGTGTCTTACCAAAGAAATAAAATACTGTAGTGCTCAGTGTAGTGAAAAGCCCTATCTGACAAATCATAGTGCAGTTAAAATTTGGAGTTCAAAAATTTTTGAACAATTGAAGAAACTTTTTGCAAAGCCATTTCTGAGGTGAACTAAAACATGGGACATTTCAACGTAATAGAGCTGTCCTAAATCTAAATCCTTCAGATAAGAAAAGCCAGAGGCCCTGACGTTTTTATATAAACATTGAGGTTTTTCAATGATTGTAGCTTTGCCACAACATCCTTTTTAAAAATGAGAGGAAAAAAAATCTGTGAGCCTGACTTATCCATGTCCTGTATTAGTATAATTGAGTTCTCATAACATTTAAATTATATTCCTTTGTTTTAGCTATCATGACTATTATTTTGTTTCTTTAATTGTATACCTTCTTAACCTATATCTTTATAACCAGATGAAATGCATTTCTTTATTGCAGTTCATCATCCCATCTGAAAATAAACCTGAAATTCATAAAGATCAACCACGTGCAATTTCCATTCAAAGTTCAGAGGTGATCGCTACAAACACAAGATACTCACCAAACTGCAGGCACTCTGATCTGGAAGTTTTATTTCAAAACTTCAAAGACTGTGAATTTTTCAGTAGAACTTTCACCGCATTTCCTAAGTCCCAGCAGAATTTTAACCTCTTGCATCCAATCTTCCAGAGACATGCTCATGAACAAGATACTAAAATGCATGATGTTTATAAAGGTTATATCATCCCAAAGTTGAATAAGTATGCGTTAAAGACATCTGCAGCTACTGATGTTTGGGCCTTGCATTTTTCCCAGTTTTGGATAGATTATGAAGGAACGAAAAGTGGGAAAGGCCGACCGATAAGCTTTGTGGACTCATTCCCACTTTCACTTTGGATTTGCCAGCCAGTGAGATTTGCAAAGTCACAAAAAGAGCTTTTATCAAATAATCAGACAGCTTTTAACATTCCAAAAAGTGACTCTAGTGATCTTGCTAATAGACTGCAACGCAAGAAACTTCTAAGGGAATATTATAGCAGTGAGACAGAGCCCTTGACTAATGGTATTCAAATGCCTCATTTATCAGATGCTTCGGGAGTACTGTCTGAAAGTTCTTCCTCTGATGCAGATGTACATGTTCTTGTCCATATTCAAAAGCATGTAAGCATGCAGATCAATCATTACCAGTATCTTTTTTTGCTGTTCCTCCATGAATCCCTTGTATTACTCCTGGAAAATTTAAGGAATGATGTAGAAGCAGTGACAGGTAAACCTGCAAAGCAAACAGATGTCTGCATTGGGATTCTACTGAAAAGTGCAGAACTAGCCTTACTACTCCATCCACTGGCTCAGGGAAACCCCTGTAAGTCTCCAGCTGTGGAAGAAAGTCCTGTGGCATCAGAGCTCTCCCCTTTGGAAAATGGGGAAGCTCTTACCTCAGAGAGTAAATTAGTTAATAATAAGGTAGTGCAAGCTGGTATTACTAATTTTGATTATGTATCTGACTGTAAGCCTATGAGTGCTGAAGTTAACAAAGGTATTTTAATGGATCATCTTTTGTTTAAATCGGACAGTAATATGGATTTTCAGAAAGGAATGTCATTTTCAGATGATGCATCAGATAAAGGTTTGGGAGACACAAGTGAAGGAGGAAGCAGTGGACTCTTTAGTAGAAGTGATTCAGAGGAGGTCTGTGGACCACTAAGTGACAAAAGTAGCTTGCATCATAGGGATTCAGTGACAATTTTGAATAAGAGAGAAGATTCTGCTGAATTTTTCATTGAAAAAGAGGATGGCAAAAATATATTCTCAAATAAGTTAAATGAACAGGAAGGTACAACTGAAGGCTGTCCTAATCAAGTCACTGACTTGGAAACAGAAACTGCCTTAGAATCCGAAGAACCGGAAATCAGCAAAGAAAAAGTGACCTCAGTTAAAATGTTTGCCTCCCAGTCTTCATTAAGGTATAGAAGATTTAACAATAAATCAGTTTTCTTGGTATTTTAAAATATTTTCTAAAAGTACAAAGCAAATGATATGGATAGTTGTCAATGGAAGTGAACATGTAGATGAAAATTATAAAAGTATATAAATTCTGAAGATATGCAGTAGCATTCAGTGAGAGCTAAAATGAATTCTTAGTTGTTTTAAACTACCTGTGTAATATTCAGTTATCCTATTATAGAATACATATTGAGAAAAATATTGACACAAATGTATACAGGAGTGCATGTTGTTTCTATGTTTATCTCTTTTTCTTCCTAAAGGATTATAGTATACTAATATTTTTTCTTTTATATCTTGCCTAGTTTGAAGAATTTTTTAAATTAACTTCTATGAAATTTCCTTAATTTTTATTAATAATTTCTTAATGTCTTTATATTTTAAAAGTGCAAAGTCTAAGGAACGCTGTCCATCCAGTCTCCCTGCGTTCTCTGTTTCTTACAAGAATATGAAGAGAAGTCCATCACAAGTCTCTCTGGATACCATTTCTATTGATAGTATGATGTTAGAGGAACATTTGATAGAGAGTGATGGAAGTGACAGCCAAAGTTTTCTGGAGAAAGGTAAACAGATACAAGAAAATGTTTTTAAGCAATACATGAAAATGTTGTTTGTTACTAAAAGAATACTCAGGAGGATTGTAGTGCAGCAAATCCTGGATACTTTACAGGGCTATTTGTTAGATTCACCAGTTAGTAATATTAAGTATTTTCACAGCATATCATTTCAAGGGAATGCCATAGGGTGTGCTACTGAAGCAGTGCCACTTAGTTAAGTGCTACTTAATTTTCCTCTCTTGAGGACAGCAAAAGCATTGCAGTGCTGCGCTGGAACCCTGAGTTAAGCAGAGCTGTTCCCTGCTTACAAGCGCTCGCTTTGGCTGTAAGTGTTTACAGACTTGTACCCTGAATCATAGTGTTAGGCTTGAAATGGTAAAGGAGCTTCAGTTTCAAGAGTAGATAAAAAAAAAATGGATTTTCGGTAATACTTGCCATGCTAATTACCAGGCAAATACATTTGGTAGTCCCCTAGCAGCTTGTTTCTTATGGAGTAGTTGTTACGTATTGATTGTGTAGCAGCAGATACTTGTTCGATTTCTGCTTGTCTGTGTGTGAGCCTTTGCTCCTGATCTGAGGGAAGAACTCAGCGATACGGTAATTCTGTAAGATTGTATTAGTACCTGCTATCTGATAGCTTCTACTTGGAATAAAGAACAACTTAATATTTTTTATGTGGGTTTTCTTTTTTGGTCTTGAGCAATAATGAGAAGAAGGCTTCACTTGCAAATCTTATATATATTTGGATTGTAGGAATATTCCTGCATATGCATGTGGGAGTATGCCAGAAAATAAGTTTTGCATTTTTAATAACCTTTACATGCCTTTTTAACTTGTTAAACAATATTTAGCTGCAGGTTAAATTTGTATGCTTCCTAGTTGTCAAGGAAACACTACCTACCCTGATCACCCTAACAAAATTGAAAAATTTATAGCTTATTTCTGTAAAGATAAAACTGCAAACATTTGCTATAAAGCCAAATTTAGATACATGCCTTTGGGATATAGACATAAAGTTACTTGGAATATTTAACTTTTTTTGGGGGGGGGGATCAGTTTAATGTGTGATGTGGTAGACTAGAAGAAAGGCACTTCACAATTTTTTTTAAACAGTGCATATGGAGTTCGATTTCATTTTTGTCACTATATCCTGCCTTACTTGCATAGCATCTAATATTTTGAACATTCTAGGAAGAATGGATTTGGCAGTTCAACCATGACTGTTTAATAAACAAACCATTTAACTCATCTTAAAAAATGAGTTAATGTATGCGTATAGTAACAGACAGTGACTTTATTATTAATGCAGGAGTGATTCAGGTTATGCTATGCTAACTTCGCATTTTTTCTGATGTGTATGGAAGGTATTACAGCCACAAATTATCAAAGCCCATCAGACCATGCCCATGAAAGAGGCACAGTAACTGAAAACTGTGGTGGGTCATCTCCAGATGCTGTGAGTGCCGCTTCAGAGAATGCGCATGAGACTAATGAAGAAATGGTAATATTACTGAAATCCATTACACGTTTCAGTAAATTAAGCACTAAAATAGAACTAAGATGAATGCTTTTAGAGGTAACCTTCAAGTAGTTTGGGGGGGGGGGTTGTTGGTACATTATATAAGCTTATAGATCTAATGCACTTGTAGTAAGTAAAAATGAAGATTGTAATCCAAGTTACACCAAGCATTCTCTGTCCTTGTTATCTCCTCTATAGCAACTGTTGATAAATGCTTTAGCATGTAACAATATTTTGTAATGTCGTCATGTTCTTTTACATTCTAAATGTAGAATATGATATTTAAAATGATCTTTGTAAGTCATCCATATAACTAAAAGAGAGCACCCTATAGCTGACATCTCTCATACAGAGATGCTTTCTTAGCACTTGTAGGATTCTGTAGTATTTGCATGTAGGAGCTTAACAATTGTCCTACGGGGTCATATCAGAGATATCTGTGGTCCAGTATTTTGTATTGACAGTGTCCAGTATTTAGAGAAGGATACAAGAACAGGGCATGTAGAGAGAGATCCTTCCTCTGAAACACCATGCCAGCTTCCGACTTTTTCTGACTAGCTATCCACTTATTTCTTGCTGATCTTTGCACTAACTAATGCTTCTTAAATTATGTTCTTGTCATAATTCTGGTCAGGAACTGGAAATCTAAGAGTTTGTGTGCCCAAAGAAAGACAGTGAATTTACTGAAATCTGTTGTGTGCTTATTGCCCTCCTATTTTCCTTGTTGGTAGAGTTAATCATGTAATCTTGCCTTTGCTTTAAAATATTTGTGGATCACCTTCATTTAAAAAAGAAAAATCTTACTTAAATGACTGGTTCCTTTGAAATAAATTTTCAATGATCTGTGCATGTAGGCAATAGAGAAAACAGAATTCATGCAGATTATGTTATGCAAATGTATGCTGGCGTATTTTTTTTCTATTCGTAGAGGATAACTAGAAAATCATTAGAAAAATTAGCCCAAAATAGTATTAGTGATGATGAATGTATATCTTCTATAAATGACACCAAAACTGACTTTTGAAAACTGGCTGCTGCTTTTAATGAAAGGTATTGCAATCCAAAAAATAGAGAAAAAGGACCAACTACTATGCAGATTGCCAAAGTTTGGTAGCCCATCCTGGTACTTTACCCTGGTCTGACTCAACACTTGAAATGCTTGAATGTATTTATGATATGCATAAAGTTGAGTGCATGCCTAGGGAATTTCAAGTACCACAAAGGTCACATGCTGCTTTGGCAGAGCGGGGGAAATCTGTCTCACTTCCGTGACTTTTCTGTCCAATTCTGGGTTGGTACTGGTGGGTTATAAACGCTAGTGTCTGTCTTTGGACAGACAATTGAGCAATCCATCCTCCAGCTGAGGAGTGGAAAAAAAGAAGAAGAAATGAGAAAACTTTGTGCCTTTCTGCGAGCAGGGTTTATGGATACAAAGATTCTTTTCCTTTTGGGGGAGAAATGGGTTAGACAGAACTGCATAAACAATAACCAACGTAAGTTCCATTTATAATCTAATTTTTTTATCTTAATTTTGTTGACAGATATCTGTTGTGGTTTTTAAAATATTTGGTGTTAATGGTGAAATTGATATCAGAGGTGAAGATACAGAAATATGCCTTCAGATCAACCAGGTGATACCAAATCAATTGGGCAATATCAGTGTTCGACACTATCTTTGCAACAGAACTGTGGGTAAGAACTAATAGTGAGATCTCAGTACTGTGAAATTAGAGTTGAGAACATTTGTTGTAACCACTGATTAGTGACTGGTCATTTTGTGAATGTCCTTTGATTGGTAAATAAATAAAAATGTATTAGCCTTAAAGCACCAAAACAGCTTTGTGCTCATGTTAGTACAAGAGCATCCTTCATCTGCTGGTTTAGGTTATCTATTCTGACTAGTTTCTTTTGTAATAGCCATTCTTTGAGTGGGAGGGAAATAAAAATGGAATCTCTTCTGATAGTGGGGGTAAAAAAAGAAAAAAGCACAAAACCTTCATGAATTGCATTGACTTTTCCTGATTCATTTGCTTTTTTATTAAATATGTTGCATTACACTATTGTTTTATGAAGCTGGAACACCCTTACTGCTCTAACAATACTTTGTTTAAATATACCTTGGTTTGAAAGACTGTTTCTGAAAACAGCTTATTCCTTTCTTCAAGATCTATTTTGTTAGATGAAATTAACACCCACAGTTTAAACTGACTTAAACTCTCTTGTTTAAGAAAAGTTAAAACCAACTCTGTATCAGGAAAGATGAGCGGTCATGAGAGGTATTTTTCTATAAACTTGATAGATTTGAAGTACAGGGTGTGGTTTCATGCTTGATATTTGCACAACTAGAACCAGTGTATTAAGTTAGAGCTGTTCTTGGGCATGGGTACGTGCACATTCTCTGCCAGAAAACCTAGTTCACGTACTGTGTTTTTTGTTTTGGGGGGGTTTTTTTGTTTGTTTTTCTTGGCATGATTTGTTGGCATGCCGTTTCATGTCATAGTTTGCTTTGTTCCCCTCTGCCAGCCTTCCACATGGATTGCTGGATGCCAGCTTTGTTGCACTGTAGGGTTTTGAGGGCAGATCCCTGATGCACCTGCCTTCTGCTTCTGGCTCATCTGCTTTCCCAGGAAACAGCTATAGCAGCAGTTGGTTGCCACTTATTTCCAGCCTTGCAGCAGCACGGATTTTCTTCAGGAAGTTCTGTTCGGTGATCTAGCCTATGATGCCCTAGCTAAAGAACCCATTTACTGGTAAGCTGAGCAGTTGCCAGCAGCTGCTGCCTGAGCAGCTGTTGCATGATGTTGCAATTGCGTTCAGACATCTAAAGGCAAGAGGGAGGTCCAGCAGGGAAGACCCACAGCTGACCTTCAGTTCATAACCAGATTTCTGTTTGCCTGCTTTATCTGTCATACCCACTGTGAAAGCAACTGGGAATAAATAGGGAGAGCATGGCACCTTCCTGCTCATGTGGATCTGAAACTAGAAGCTGCTTTCTCTGGTTCAGCTGCTTATGAGAGGCTTGTGCCCTGCCTGATTATTTTTATGGACAAAAGGTTGTAATGTGATTGGGGTCTCCAAATACTGCTATTTCATAACTCTTCCTCTCTGTTTCTGGTGGGTATCTGGATGGGTGGGACAGAGTGAGTAACACTTGTTGTTTCTACATTCCTGGTTACTCTCATTTCATGACTTGCATCTTCTCTCCTCTTCTCCTCAGGGCTGTACTTTCTGTACTTAGTCAAGAATCCTCTGCAGTCACTGCTGCTCCCCATCTCCCCCATTTTCTTCTGATAGAAGATCTAAGGAGAAAAACAGTTCAAAAATAAAATGATTTCTAGAGGATCAAGGTTAGGAAAAACTTGAGAATTAGATCAAAAGAAGCAATTTAAATGAATTAACAGTAACAAAGAGCAGCCAAAAGAACCCATGAGCAAAAGCTAAGAAAAACAATATTCAGACAAAAGCAACCCCCTACCAAGACCTGTAACAAAACTTATTCAAGTGCTAAATTAACAATTGCAACCAGCAAGCTCTGTGAGGAACTGTATAAAGCAACAAATAATCTGGCCATAATCACAGTCTGCAAAGGTGATCCAGGTAAAAATAACCATTCAAAACTACTATAATAATGGTGTAGTAGATGTGGGAAGGGAAAGGCGTGCCTAGTAGCTGGAATAAGTTTGCTGGCAATGTGGCAGCTGTGCGCTTCCCTGCGGTGCTGGCTACAGGGTGATGCTTTATCAGGTCTCATGTCTGACATCAATAGCCAATGAAGGTGTGTGGGGGGGGGTATGGCAGACATACTTGGGGAAGGAGAATGCTTTTACTGAGACCTCGTCATGTTTGGAGGAGAAGGGAGCAGCAGTTAGTAGCAGCTCCTGAATCACTTGATCCAATTTCTGTTCCATCCTTTCTTGACTGTGCCCCTTTCAGATAACTGCAAGACAACCAAGGTTGGCTGCATGAGTGACTGCAACTGGCTGTGTAATCTTTTCTTTTTCTAGTTTTTTATGCTTTGGTGAATTCTTCCAGCAATATTGCAGGCACTTTTTCCTGGTCCCACAATATCTAAGGCACATACTACTTATTTCTTTCACTGCATTTATGCAAAAGATGTAGATCCTTGAGGGAAACAAGATTTCCCAAAACAAGTGCAGAGACTTCTTAGAGAGTGATCATTGTTCTTTTCCCATCTGGAGAGATAAGTTGCCCTTCTTCTCAAGAATTTAAGGACTGTAAGTACCTAATTCCCTTCTCTCTGGGTTAGAGACACAAAAGCCACCTGATTCTTGCAGCCTGCTTTTTTTTTTTTTTTTTAGTGGGGGCAGTGTGAGATCTAGCACTTTTTAAGCATTGGAAGGATTGGAGGATGGGCATAGCTGCAGTTGTTGCACATCTGTGCACAGAGGTAGCCAAGGGGAGATTGTATTGGTTCACAACAGAGGCCAAAGGCCTTATTCTTGGTATGTCCACATGCAGTTCTCTCCATTGGTCTTCATCAGCCCAGGTCAATATGTTTGTCTGCCCTGACTCTACCACCAACAGATATGTGCCTGTGTCCATTGGTATGGATATGCATGTTTTACTTAGAGTTTGGCTCCCTCTCAAAGGAAGAACATTTTTCAGGAACACAGTAGGCATATATCTTTTCTGGGTGTCATATCAACATCCACACTGGGGATGTGGTCCACTTCCCCAGTTGTTAGAAATGTGGACCAAACGCAGGACTGCCTTAATGTCCTTTGCCTGCTTGTAGGTTCTCGTTAGGGCCCTTGTATGCCACTGCTGAAGGTCCCAGAGGCATCTCAGAGCTCTCTGTCTAGTGTGTGGTTTAGAAAAATGTTACATCACACATTACTCAAAAGGAACCGACAGTTAACATTATCCTACCACCCCTCCCTAAAAGCAACCAGGAATTCCTCCTAGGTTCGGCAGAAATCTTGTTGAAGCCTGCTGTGACCAGTGACCAGCCATTACGAGGGCTTGACTCTGGGTCTGTCCCTGGTGGTGTCTGGGCTAAGTGCATATAGTATTTCTGCAGCATTGCAACCCCAGAAAGTCATATATTCCTAAAGGAAGTAGGTGCTCTATTTTCCTATCTTGAGAGGGCTTTGATGATCTAGACACATTGATCTTGGGAAGAAGGCAAAAGGGACTGTTGCAAAAATCTGTGGGATACCAATGCAAGGTCTGCTGTAACTTTAGCATGGACATGTTACCTAACCCAGCATAACTTCTCTTGGCTCAAAACTAACTTGCCAAGTTTTTGAATTAATTTGACCCAGCAGTGTCACTGTGGTGACCTGGTGAATTGTCAACCAGTTCCTGCAGTTTTGATGTGTACTTCATCTGGTTAGGAGTATCAAGAATCTGAATCCTTAAATATTAATGCTGTGAATGGTTATTATAGCATTGCACTAGCAATTAACAACAAACCAACAATGCCTTGTAAAATGTGTTCATGTGCTACAAACATATTTTCTTTCTTTAGCAGGAGGCCTGAGTATATCTGTAGAGAATTGATATATCAAAAAGCTTGTGACTCATGAATGTATTGTGATCAGCAGTGACATACTGGAATTTTAACAAAGTGCCTTGTAAACTGGATGCATAATCTAGAAGGAGCACTAGTTCTGAGAAGTATGGTTTTCCTTTTTTTAAAAGCATCCAGGACACACTGTACTGAAAAAATTTTTCTTTCCTGGATGTCACACCTCCTGCTAACTGCAGAGAAAGCAATGCTTTAGAAGTGTGTATGAATCTCTGAACAAGAAGCAAGGTCGCTAACTTGCAGCCCAAGTGCGCTGCTTTTTTATTATTATTATTTATTTGTTTTGCAGCAAATGTGAGTTTATTCAGAATAGGTTATCTCTGAAAGGGGCAAAGTATGTTCACACAGGAAATTTCCACTTCATAGGATCACAGGATAATTGAGATCAGCAGGGATGTCAGGTGGTCTCTAGTGCAACCTCCTGCTCAAAGCAGGGTCAGCTAAGAGATCAGACCAGGTTGCTCAGGGCTTTATACAGCCAGGTCTTGAAAACCTGTAAGGACAGAGACTGCACAGCCTCTCTGGGCAACTGCTCTGCTGCTTGACTGTCCTCATTTCCTACATCTGGTTTGAACTGGTCTTGTTTCAGCTTGGGCCTGTTGTCTCTCATCCTTCCACCAAGCACCTCTTTGAAGAGCCTGGTTCTGTCTTTGCAGTAACCTCATAAGTATTGGAAGGCTGCTGTTAGGTTTCCCTTAAGTCTTCTCTTTACAGTAATTGCTCATATACTCACAGCCAGAAATGAAGAAGAGGAGATTTCAATATATAGCATACAGATTTCAATATAGCATATGTAAATAGCATGTCAGTATAGAAGTATATTCAGTAGAAGTATATTCAGAAGTATTCAGAAGTATATTTAGTCGTATATTCAGAAGAAGTATATTCAGTATAGAATAGAAGAAACAAAAATAGAGAGAGGAAATGTGGGTTTACTCGTACTTTAAATTTAGTTACATCCAGGGTATTTTTTCCATTTCTGAACTTTTAAGTGTTGGACTTTGCTGAGGTAACCAAAGGTTAAACCAAAAGAGCATCTCTGTTGACCATTTTTTTGGTTTAATTCTGTCTTCTAGTTCAAATTTGTTTTCTTTAACAGGTGGATGCTTAACTAATGTAAACTTTACATAATTCAGTTGATTTTACTTGACCTACCTTGATTTCAATGGTCTTTCAAATTTCAGTAATTTTGCTCTTTAATATGAATAATTGCTGTGAACATTATGTATTTTTTTTTTCACAAATCATTTCTGTAGGTCAGTCATCAAAGTGACTGAAATTACTTTTAAAAGTCTTTTTTTACCCTTGAGGTCTTTTTTTTTTTTTTCCCCCCCCCCCTTCCTTGGTGGTGATGAACCCTCTTTTTTGTGCAAGTGGATACTGGCTTCCCCCACCCCCCCTTCAGTATTTGATTACCTTAATTATTTCTTTTATTTTATTTTTAGAACTGTTCAGTCGAATGTTGCAGTTGTTTTTTTACTAGTTTTAAAGACACTGAAACTAACAAGAAACTGCTAGTTTTGTTTTAAGGTTCAAATCTACTGCCACCCAAATAATGGAAGCAACATATGGTCATGTTCTCCACCTTACTAACCTGCTGTTTCTGTGTTCCTGTGTGTTAGCAAGTGAGTTCCTGAGTCAGGAAATTCTGCTTTTCCAAGTGAATACCTGCTCTCCTGAAAGTGTAAACTGACTTTAAATGTTTTTCTGAATTAAAGGAATTAATGGAAGACTATGCAAAATAATTGTTTTTCCATTCTCAAGGCATTGAAGACAACATAAATCTTGTATGCTCAATAATACTTCTGTACTGTCCTTTTCTGTTGTCATTGTGAGGTACAAATACTTGTATGTACCATTTATTTCTCTTTAGTACTTTAAGTGATATGCTTACAAAATTGCTCTCCAGTTATTATGCAAATGTGCTGCTATAATTCTTGGATAATACTTCCAAAATATTTTGGGGAAATTAGACAATACAGGTAGAAGTAATTGCATCATAATTGTTTTGGTATTGGCTTTTCATGCATTGCAAAATTTTAATGCAAATTTGTTTTCCTTTTGCAATAGGTTCGGACTGTAAGTTTGTGGCTGGACCGGTTAATTCATCACCTGAGATTAGTTTGAGATGGGAAAGCGGGCCTGGTGCTGTCATACATTCTTTGCTGGCTGTAAAAAATGGTTTTCTTCAGTGTCATATAGAGAACTTCAGTGCGGAATTTCTAACGTCTTCCCTCACAAACATTCAGCATTTTCTAGAAGATGAAACTGTTGCAACAGTGATGCCTATGAAGATAAAAGTTTCTAACGCAAGGATTAATTTAAAAGTATGTTAACAAAGAGCTATTTGGCTTCTCTAAAAAAATATGTTCTTGTTTCTTTGATGATGAACTAGTAATCTGGATATCGTTAACTTCAAAGAAACTGCTATCATACTCTGTAAGGTCTTTAGATAACACTAAAACAATTTAAAAATCCATAGGTTTAGTTAGTTCTGTGGTATGTCCCGAAATAAATTCTCTGCATGACCAGACTAGTTGTATGAATATACTTTATACTTTTGTCTTTTTTTTTTTTCCCCTCGCCCAGTCACTTTTTGAGAGTGGCAAGGTCTGGGAGTATCACAGGTAAGGTATCCCAAGTTCCCAAAGGCACGGTGTGTTTGTTTGGGTGGGCTTTTTTGCTTGGCCTAGTAATGGTTTTCTAATTATAAAACACAGATTTTAGAGGTTAATTGTCTCTCCTACTTAGAAGATAAGGCTCAGGACAAAAGAAGGAAACAGCTTATTAGAATTCCAGTTCCAGTCACTTGAATACTGCTACTTAGAACCCAGATTTCTTGTTCGGCCTTACCTAGAAACAGTTACTAAATAATACAAGCTTTTCTCACTACTGTAGCTTAAAATAGTAACATTAAGAGGGTACTGCTGCTCAAGTCTCCTAGGATTTTTTTTTTCCTTTCAGACACTTAAAGGAGACAGTGAGTTCTGTGCTGTGCAGCCATGGGTTACAAAGATAAGGATGATTAAAAAAATTATTGATCACTGTAAGCATTAATAATCACCTATATAAATTTACCAAAGTGAGAACTAAAATAGCACCTCCAGTTCTGCATCTTGTGCTAAGTAAGGCCTTGATTTTGCTAAGATCACTCTTAAATGGAAGGTCAACTCTATCTGTACAGTCTACTCTGATCACTTCAATATCAAAATGCATCAGTATTCCCTTTCTTCTTGGTGCAGCTTTTCCATCCCTTGAGGATCCTCAGGCAGTCCTTTAGGGTCCATTCTACTACAGAGAATTAGCAACAGGACTTTCTGTAAGAGCTGTGGATCTGTTCCCTAGACTTCAGTGTTAGTACAGAAGTGAATGCCCACGTGTAAGAAGGAAGATCTTAATATTTAGTCATCTGAATTTGAAACAGGATTGTTCTGGTTTATTGGCAAGAAGTCAGACTTGGGCAAAATGTTTCTGAGAAAACAGCTGTCTCTGAGGTAGTGAATATACATGAATAAACTGGCAACAAGAATCTGCTTGGCAATAAAAGCACTGAAGCACTCACTCGGCAGTGCACGTAAGTCACAGTGAAGTTAGTCATGATGGCTGACAAACTGCAGGTAGATGCAGTGTGGATTGAAGTGCCCATTTGACATGCAAATGATTAATTTCTCTAGAGTTTTTAGGTAATAAAGAGCAGGAAGATATGCTTCAACTTTATACTGCATTGCCTGTTCAATGCAGTATTTTTTCTGTATGAGATTTGATGCTGCATGTTTCCTGCAGGGGGGAAAAAACAAACAAAAAAACAACCCCTTTCTTAAATTCTTGATTTATTTTTGCACTTTCTACTGCAGTCTCAGTGCTTTTTCAAGGTATTTTGGCAGTTGCACCTCAACAGTTTGATCTTGCTGTGTTTAATGTTGATGATGCATACAGTTCTTGATTATACTGGATGCATTACTCTGCTTAACAGGAATAATGAGCTATAAATTACTTCCTGGGGAGACCTGTCAAGAAGCAATTTGTGAAGTTTCTCTTCTGTTGAGTACACTAATGAAACTGAACTGCAGCTGCTGGCTTCTAAATTCTAAAAAGACAAAATCCCCTCAAGAATGATGGTTGTATCTATTCAATCTTTAAATAGTTCAAGGGAAAATCAGATAAAAGTTATTTTGTAGTGCAGGGTTCTTATCTCTGAGAGCTCCTGTGCTAAAGAACATCTTGAGTTGGGATTTAATCGTATTGAGATGTCTGTAAAATACTTTGAAGTATTTTAGTCAGTATATACTGAGTTCAACAGAGTCACTCCAGAGATAATTTCAGGTCTTTAATATGATGCACAGGAAAAAAGAAGTATGGAACAAAAGTTTGGAGAGAAAAAAAAAAAAAACTAGAAAGTTCTACTCTGAAGTGTTGCCTTTCAAGTTTCTTTAAATCCACTTATGTGTAATTGAACATCTTAATTAACTATTTCAATTTTCTACTAAACCTTCAAACTCATTTTTGAATATTTTGTGTATTTTAGGATGACAGTCCTCGTGAAAATCTCAAGGCATCTGAACTAGTACCCATAAAACTACATATTGACATACTCTCGATAGAAAGAAATGATGATGGCTCTTTTCTCATTAGAGGTATGTATGTTCCTGCAACTTGATATCTCAGTATTATCATCTAATATTATTATTAATACTGTTTTTTTCCTTTGTGTAGACATGTGACTAATAATAAAAAGATAACTGCTTCTACTCTGTGTAAGCTGTGCCACTGTAAATCTGAATTTTAAGTGCAGTCACACAGAGGGGAAGAAAAAACCTTAATGAGTAGTGTATTGGCTATGATCACAATCCACAGCAAATCACATCTCTGAGAAATAGAAATATGCCTTTCACTTCATCAAGAAAATGATAGGTTTTTGCAAGGTTGACCACAGAACCGAATGAAAAATTGTCTTGCTTTACAAATTATCAGAGCTGGTATCTGTTGTCTGAATTGCAAAAAGTTACAAGTAATTTTTGTGTTACAAATATTACATAAGTATCAAGAAGTTGTGTTACGTACCAGTTTGTGGCATTTTGTTAGATATTATGGAACATAAGAAAGGATGTAAATCAGAGCATACTGTAAAACAAAAGATTGAGTAGTACAAGTAGCTGTTTTCAATTCTGTATATTTTGATGGTGTCAAGGCAGCTCCTAGCTGAGGTTACACTGAGACTTGCATTTTGAACAGGGATTTAACTTTGTACCTTTCATAAAACATGCATACACTTTGAATATTTTTCTTCCACACATGTGGGTAAATGCTAAATACTGGTAACAAGGCAATACATTTAGGGCTGGAACTTCGCTGTTGTCTTTCACAGATATGTCACAGGGTCCTAGAGTAGCTTAGATTGGAAAGAACCTCGGGAGGTCATCTGGTCCAACCCCTTGCTCAAAGCAGGTCCCTGATTAGATCAGACTGCTCACAGTTGAGTTTTGAGTATCTCAAAGGATGGAGATTCCACAGTCTGAGCAACTTATCCCAGTGTTTAACCACACTGATGATTAATTTTGTTTTGGTAATGTCTAATTGGATTTCCATTGTTGCAACTCATGTCGGTTGCCTCTTATCCTGCCACTACACGCCTCTGAGAAGTCTGATCCATCTCTATACCCTTCCATTAGGTAGGTGAAGGTGGCATTAAGATCACACTGTAGCCTTTTCTTCAGACTGGACAAGTGCAGTGCTCCTAACCTCTCTTGTTCATCATGTGCTCCAGACCCTGATCATCTTGATGGCCCTCCACTGTCAGAGTCTTCCTCATATCAGGGAATCCAAAGCTGGACACAGTACTCCAGATGTGGTCTCACCAGTCCTGAGTATGGGGGGATAATCACTTCCCTCAACTTGCCAGCTACGCTCTTGCTAGTACAGGCTGTATGTAGTTGGTCTTTGCTTTGAGGGCTCACTGCTGACTCATGTTCAACTTCTTGTTCACCAAGGCCCACAGGTCCTTTCCTGCAGGGCTGCTTTCTGTCTAGATGGCCCCCAGTTTGTACTTGTGCAAAGGGGTTATTCACTCACAGCGGCAGGACTTCACAACTGGCTTTTGCTGAACTTCGAGGTTCCCATCTGCTCAGTTCTCCAGCCTGTCCAGGTCCCTCTAAAGAACAGCCCAGCCCCTCAGTGTAACAACCACTTAGTCCCCAGTTCGGTATTGTTCACAAACTTGCACCCCTTCATCCAGCTCCTCAATAAATTAATCCAACAATAAGTAATGTATTTTATGACGTGAGGAAGAGGAAGCTATGGGATGATCTTAATGCCGCCTTTACCTCCTTAATGGAAGGGTGTAGAGAAGATGAACCAGACCTCTCAGAGGTGTATAGTGATGTGATAGTGATATATGTATCTGCAGTTATGCATTTGTGAACCCTCAGGTGTGTGTGTGGTGGGAGGAGGGGGTAATGAACAGAAAATTGTTGTTTTAGGGGAAAATTTTTTTAAAAATACAGAGGATTATTTGGTCTATGAAGAGCTGCACCCCTCATTTTACCTTTGGTGTATGGGAGTATGTTTTAATAGACATTATAGTTTACTTCAACTATAAACACTAGAAATTATTGCCAAGTCATGTAAGTTACTTTCTAATTGAAAAACTTGATTCTGCAGGTTTCTGTCAGGTCTCACTGTGTTTTCAAATGTAAATGCATTCCTTAAATCCAGCTTGGACCTGCAGACATTACTGCAGTAGAAATATTAATGGTTCTCAACCTTCTGCCACACCCCTCCAATTTCAATGCATGTTCCAGGATAATCGGGATAACTTAGATAATCAGGATCTAAAATACATAGTTATTCAGATGTGTTTTCTGAATAGCAGGCTTCATTGTTGTTCTATAGCTAATAATTATTCAGAATCTATATTCTGTGATGATAGTGATCAGTACAAAAATGTGTTAATTTTCTTCAAGCTGGAAGACATATACATATTCTTTCTTCTCATTCCTCTTTTCCCTTCTCTCCTTCTCCAGAAGGGTATATGGTTTTTATTTTAATAAATTTATTACTTATTTTTAATCTGATTCTGGGAAGTCGATATACTTAATATTACAAGTGTATTTGTTGAAGTGGTTTTAATTTAGTGCTGATGGGAATCTATCTGAAAACAAAAAACCACCTAAAGCTTCTTAATCTCAAGTATTTCTCTGTGAAGTAGACAATCAAACAGTAAATGATGTGTCAAAGATCAAGAAATCAAGTGATACAGTGCAGCAAGCAACTGGACCTGCCAGACATAAAACACAGGACCAAGCCACACAGATATCTTGTGAAATTCCCAGACCTTATAAATCAAGCAGGGATTCAACTGACTTCCTCAGAGATGAGGTATTAAGAATTCCTTTTGATGTATTTATTTATTTATTTACTTATTTTTACAAAATCGTTGTAATCATTGAACATCACAGTTTTTAAATTTTCTGGGTATAAATCTTTTAGACATGGAAAATATGAGTTACAGGTAGTGTAGTATAGTTCAGTACATAGGCATGTAATTAGTATTACTGTGTAAATACAGTAATGCACTGCAGACCTTCTGCTTTACGTGAAAGGGAGTTTTATGATGCAGCAAGTCACCAGCTACCTAAGTCATAGTTCTCTCTCCCTTGACCCTGTGCAACACAGTTGCCAAAGGCTAAGGACCAGACTATTGAGTCAGACCCGTACTAATCCATCAATTATACTTGGATTCTGAATTGCTGGTGACAAAGCATGCACCTCAGTTTCTCCCACTGAATGAGAATCCATTCCGAGAGTTCAGAACCTGGTGTCATTTTCATTCCACATGAAGTCTGGGTATTTTGCCTTTCAAGCTAACTATCAACACTCTCTCTGTTTCACGAAGTGGGAGTCAGTCACTTGGCCCCAACCAGCCTGCACCCAGCAATGAATGCGAGCATTGCCATATGGTATTTTAAAGGTTACTGTAATGGGGAAAAGTTGACAGTGTGCAGGAGCACTACTAACTTGCTTTTCTGACCTGATCATTTCAGCTTATTGAAGAAAATGAATGTCTCAAACAGGAACTAGCCAAAGCTAAAATGGCTCTTGCTGAGGTCCAAATGGAAAAAGATGCCCTGCTTCATCGTATAAAGAAGATGAATGTTGAACATCATCTGTAGGACAGTGTTCTGTTGGTGCAAGGATGGTGGCATCTAAAATACTTTTCTGAAATGCTGGAAGACAGGCTTACTTTTTTTTTTTTTTTTTAACCACAGACAAAAAGTTTTCTCATCACAAACAAAATGTTTGTGAAATAATTACTCTTCTGAAATTATCATTCAACATTGTGATTTTTTTCAGCCCTTTTTAAACTGAAATGATGTTAGAAAAATCAGTTTATACTGTACTTTATTAATTTACTGAAGAAAAAAACCCATACCCTCTACTTTTAATATTATCAAAGGAGGTGTTATTTTTAAAACGTTTTCTGAAAACTGGATGGCTCAGCAATGAAATTACGTGCCTATGTGCATAACTGAGTAAAACGTACCATGCCTCATTATACAGTACCTCTGTTTGTTAAGATTATGTTGTTTTATTATTACCAGAAGGTATCTGTACAGGAGGTTACATTTGCACTATAATGATATAGGCTAGATCCTGTAGAATGGTATAGCTACTGCAAATTAAAATACCAGTCCTAAACTGGCCCTAAATTCAATGTGATTTGCCCAGGGAGAATTTTAATAATAATCTTCCAGTGCTACAGAGTTCCATGTATCCGTTCCATATAGGGTCCAGGAATACCACAGTAAATGAGAATTTATATAAGAGGGCATACTACTGGGCTTTCCTCCTGCATGAAAGTCCACTGTATCTACAGGTGGTGTAACTTAGACAGTCACATATTTTTTTCTGCCTTTGTGATGAGGAAATGGCCCTGCAAGAGGATCTAGCAGTTTGTGAAAGGTGAGCTTTCAGTCATTTTGCATGCATGTCTGGTTTCTGCACACTTCATCAGACATGCCTAAGGATTTGGTCCAGTGTATTTAAATATGTAATGTCAACGCTTTTAAGGAAAAAAAAAAAATCCTACTGGGATTCATTAATTGTATATTGCTTTTTTGATTAAAAAAAAAGCTTCAGAGAATCATTAATTACCTTATGAAATTGTGAGATTACGTGATATGTAATTATACAGTTTAAACTATGGGTGATTTGTATAAATTGAACAATAATTTTCAGCTAAAAACTGGTACAGATAAATAAAAAAGCACAACACTGTAAAATGTAGAATATAAGAGTGTGCTTCTAAACAACTTAGGGAACAACAAACAAAAGCATACATGCCTATAAGAGACTCTATTTGCTAGAAGTAAAAATGGCTGAATAATTTAACTAGTGACCTTGAATCTGACAACTGAAAATCTTTTAATTGCTACTGCGATTGTTTCTACGCCATGGGATATTTGAGGGAAGTTTTGTTTGTAGATATGCAGATAAATCTCAAAAAGTATTTAATATCCTGTGGTTTGACTTTGCATATTCAAGTTATCAAACTAGTTTTAATTAAACTGATTTTGATTAAAACTTTTTGGAGGACACACATAATTTGCACTGCTGAAAATAGTTACTGAAAATATATAGATTTTAATCAGGAATTTTATGGAAGAACTGGTTCAGGCACTATTTAAAAGCCTGCTTCCCAAGACCCTGGTTGAAAATCCCTTTCATGCTATGGAAATTTTTGTCTGAACAGGGTAAATCACCCTGAATAAGATGAAAAAAATATACTTAAGACTGTGTTTCTAATAGAGAAACTAAATATTTATATGTCAGAAAGGTATTTAAGACAACACAGTATTAAATGTGGGTAGTCCAATTTAAAAGAAATATAATGTCAGATTCAGGGGAGGAGTTCTCAACTGGCTTAATGCTGATTGGTACTATTAAACTGAACTAGAATTCAGACTTTATCCCAACCACAGTTGAGTTAGAATGATCCTAATGAAAGGAATGTTTAGACTGCTTAGTAGCATGTTGCTGGAATAATATGTTGAGATTTGCTTAATTTTTAAAAAGAAATAAACAGCAATATCAAAAATCTCTCCTTGTTACTGCACAAGCTATCATCTGCTGCTTAAAAACAAAACAATACAAAAAAACCTCGCAGCTTTTCTCAGTGTGGGTATTGAAATTCTGGGTATCATCTTCAACTTTACTACAACTGAATACAGTTGTAGTTCAGGGCAGTTTTGCAGTAGTGAGTATCATTTGCGGACAGTTCAGAGGAGATGGGTGTGCTCCCTTATGGACTTCATGTTACTCAGAATAATAGCACTGTGTCACTCTGCAACCAGGCTTGCTATTGAAAACAGATAAAGGCAGAGCTTGTTTCTTAATGTTTTGAAAGTACAAAGTTAAACTAAGCCTTAATATGTTAAATTAAAAATGGCAGTTAATGGCCCCAGGTTAAATAAAAAGGTTTAATTCATTCTCAGGGCCTTGCTGTTGTTCATAAGCCCTCTAAGTCCTAGACAGGAAATGTGTGCCAGCAGCAGAGCCTACTGAATGAATCATGGCTTTTATTCTGTGAAGAACTAAAAAGAACAGAGCTTGGAGCACTTCATTATATGCAGAAAACTGATGCCAGAAATCTTGCAGTCAGACAGTTACCGAGTTTTGTTTTCTGTGGGAATTTAAACTGGTCTGCAGATTAGCTTAGCACTCATTCAGTTCATTTAGAAATACTGTTTTAAGGTTTAATAACACTTTCAAGTTAGCCCGCCTTGAAAAGACTGTGCTCTTTCCCAGGCCAGGGCATTGAATCACTCCAGCATGCACTGTTCCAGTTCTCACAGTAACACTAGCATGTTGCCAAGCACCAATTTTAAATCAAAATGATGCAGCCTTACAGAATTATTTATAAAAAAGGCTTGTTAGAGAGGCAGCTTCATAGGGATCCTGCCTGTATCCACTTTCTGCAGTATAGACCCTGTAGTTCTCCCTTGACGCACTCTACTTCATGCTGCCATGGCTCTTTCGAAGAATCCTGGTCTGTTAGTCCTGTTGTTTGCCACCCCTGCACCTGCTTCATGGCAGTAGCTGTTCTAATGCCGACAGCAACCCCACCACGGCTGCTGGCAGACAGGAGTGTGGTACTGCATTGGGGGGAGCTACGTTTCTTCTGCTGCAGCCATGTTTCGTGACCCCTTCAGCTGTATCTGTTTATTTGTATGCTGTCTCTCTAGGAGTTGTTGTCTTAAATTGGAATCATATAATTGATCTCTAAAGGGTAATTCTAGCTACAGAAGGTTTCCTAAGCCTGCCGTGGTGATGCTTCCCTTTATTCATAATAAATTCCATAGTAAATGTAAACGGAACATCTTAATAAAGGTGAAAACCTGAACATCTACAATGCCAAGAGTACAAAATGTGCCAATGTACTGCAGAAGCAAACAACTCAAAGTAACAAGATGGAGAAAACTGATTCTATATAACAATATAGTTGTATCGGTTTGGTTCTTAAAGCATTTATTGCAAAATGCATGAAGTAGATTTTAAACTCACTGCTGCTATCTGCAAATTTTAGAGAGTACTTCAGATTGATTCAGCTATTGATTTAAATCAGTCTTTTTTCTGTTGTAGGAGCTGACATATTAGCAAGATCATTTTCAAGTAGCAATGAAATTTTGGGTACTCACCATGAAATCCACTAATCCATCCTTCTCAGTAGGGAAATGAGTTTTTCGGCAGCTCTGCAACACAACCTTATCTTTTTCTGTCTCAACCTGTGTCACTTCAGTGTAGTTTACAGCTTTAGAATAGTAGCCCTATTTCCCCTGGGTCAGCTAAGGTACTTATCACTGTGAACCTCATAGCACGCTTTGTAGCGCTGAAGCTCACCTCTAATAAGTATTGAGGCAAACACATGGCTTTTTATGGCGCAGAGAATCTCCGCTAAGGTGAATTCACCCTAAGTACTTTTGTGGCAACGTACATCCTGATCTTGTATTACTTATTTTAGTATAAGACTCCTATATAGCAAGAACATGGAATCTGAAAACATGAGCACCACAAAGATTAAAATCATGTCAGTCAGTGTTAAGTGATGTAAAAGCAGGTATAGCGAAAGGCTACAAGAAGTGGTCTTTTGCAGGAGGAGCAAAGCTCTGTATCTCAAGTCTAATTAAGAAAAAGCATAAATCTTAATCTCATAGTAAACAGGAGCTGTGTAGTTACAGTTCTTACTATGTAAACCTTGTATTTTTAAACATTTTTATGTAAAACCTTAAGCTTTTAAAACCTTATTTTAAAATTATTTTTCTTTGAAATATGTTTTAGTGTATTATTTAAATAAAATGGTCTATTCACTGAGAATAGAAAACCTTTCACTTCAATGAAGTAATTATGGATTTACACGAGTTTCAAGCAGTTTAAAAATTACTGCAAAATGAGTGTAAGCAAATGTTGGGCTTTTTAAATTGTTTGGCTACTAATTAAAAATATTTTCTGCATACTGGCTAACATGCATTTTGGATATAAAAAATAAGAATTTTAATTATGAAAGAGGTATTTTTGGAACATTTTTAAAATGAAGATTAAAAAAAAAAGATTTTTTGCAACTTTCAGCTTCTCAAATACCACAGAACATCTTTCAAGTTTGTGTCATGCTATTTTGTTAGCTGAAAAAAAGTGCAGGACTGAATCTTCCGAAAACAACTGAACTCTCTTAATAGCCTGTGTTCTCACCCCAAATCAGGGGCAACTTCGGCATTCCAAAGAGATGAGTCTCTCGCATTGTCACCTACTTAAATGGGTAAGTATAATTCTGTTAAAGGGCATTTTGGTTTTATCTGTCAGTCAGCCAAACTGTACCTAACCAGTTACATTAAAGTACCTTTATATTATTGTTTCTTCACTATCACCTTTTTTTTTTTTTTGGTTGCTGTCACTTATTTTAACATTTTGAGAATTCTTGAGGGCATCATTTTGAAAGTGAAAATACAACGTTTCACAATGAGCTGAAGAACCATTGAAAACAATTCCTGCTTTGTAAGATGTATGAGATAAGGACCAGTGCCAAATCTTCTGTGAGTGTAAGCTGGTAGCTTGGGGAGTGTAATGCATGAACTAGCTAATGCAGTTGTTTGTCTAGGTGAGACTATGTTTGAAACCACCAAAATTTGATTCAAGTTAGATGACTGGTAAGTATCTTAAGCATTTGACAGTGACACATGCACGAAGGAGTACTTCAGAAGTGCTCTTCTGGTCCAGTAGGTGCTGAATAAAACCACTTATCTGTGGAACAAATTTGAATGCCTTTACATAGTTTCCAAACCTCAATACACCGTTACCATGGAATGAGCAACTGTCATAAATACTTTTATCAAAATGTAATTATATTGTACTTGTTACTAATGAGGTTTTTGAGCACTGGAAAATACTTTTGCAATGAGGATTACCATACTAAAATATATGATGATTAATGTTTGACTGTTTACACTGCTACACCAGTTAGTTCTCAGCATTAAGAATTTTTCATTCCTTCCCCTTCAAATACAAATAAAATTGTGAGCAGGGCTCTTCTCCCCTAACCACCACTAGATGGCAATCCAAGAAGTCACTTGTGGCTTCATTGCCTTATGGTTACCAATGCGTCTTTTTCCTTGGCTTGTGAATAGTCTCATTAAACTTGAAAATCTCAGCATACACATTTGGAGTATTTATCATCTTTTGGTGATTACTTTTTTATCATGATTTAAAATCAGGACTTTTTCACTTTTAATTTAGATAGTTTATCTTTGGTTCTACTGGCTTCTTTCTAGAGGATTCATTTTTTTCTTTAAATTAAACCACATGAAATATCTGAATGTTGTAAGAAGAAAGATTTTTTTGTTTCTCTTCGAGGTTTAAAGAAATTATAAAACCATATTCTTGTATATTTGGTCCCTTTTTATAGTAAAATATTTACCATGGTTGTAGTGCTTCATCATTATCTGCTAAAATGGAAATTTTCGGAAATTTTTCATGCCACAACTCCACCTTGATATTATCAAATTATTTGTTTAATATTGCTGCTAACTGGAAAAAAAACTCTGATTTTATTCTACTTAATAAAAGGAGCATAGGTAAAGCTTCTGTATGTTTCTTGGGAAATAACAAAATCTAATCACTTTAAAAATGCTCACCTCACCCACCTTTACCAGACGATAATCTATCAAGTTATTTTATATTAATATATTAACACACTGTAGCGTGTGGTAAGTGATCTGGAGTCATTTTCTTTTTATATCATGTTTGGTGTTTCAGAAACTTCTAGGCAGAATGCCTAAGCAGAGAGAAAAACAATCTATATAAAATTTACTGTAGGAATGGGGTCGCTTCATTTTTGTCAAATAGTTGGAGAAAATAACATAGAAAGCAGATGTCTTTTCATTCCACTGGAATCTTAATGTGGTTTGTTCCTTCCACTTTTCTTTTTTAAAGAAAAGACTGCACTTCAGAATAGGTATGATGGTCCTAATGAATTAGAGAGTTTTTTAAGGTGTCATCCTGTAGTGCTGCATGCTAGAACGTGATACAGAATCTGACAATATACTGGACACCAGCACAATCACAGTAGCTAACATGAACTGAATTTGGTATAGAAATGAGGCATTTATGCTCAAGTGCTTAACATGAAAAATCCTGAAAAAAAGATTTATATCTAAAACATAACATTCAGTATTTCTGTGTGCTAGAAAAAATATTCACCAAAAAATCTGCTTACAGAGTTCTTGTGTACTGAATTTCTAAATAATGAAAATATTTAGACAAGAGCTGTCTTAAAAATGGTAAAAAAATACATAATCTCCAGCATTTCAGTACATATCCAGGAATAATGCAAGAAATATGGTAAGTTGCAAACAGTCATTGAGAAATTCTTTAAAGCAGTATCAGAGTTGTTTGCCAAGCTTTAAATAAATCCTCCTAAATCACTAGCAGCTGGCAACATGTAGCTCTTATGGAAAACTGCAAGTTAAGTTTCCAACTCATCTTCAGCTGGAAACGTCATCTGAGAGTGGTCATGATTTGAATGCTAAGGTGTTTAAGCCTTCCTTTGCAATTATTATCAGAAGCATTTTCAGCTTCTATGATAGAGAAGTATTCCTTCAAAGTCATAATGATAAGAAGATTTGAAAAGACTTCTTGAAATGAGGCTAGAGAAAATATTTCAATAGCAAAGACAAAGTGGAGTTAATCCCTTTTGCCTTTCCAATATGCAAAACTCATCCTACAAGTCAATGCTCTCAGGAAAGAGGAAAAAAGGAGAGTATCTGAAATAAGTGCAGGGAAAATAGTACAGTTTTAGAGTAGAACAAATTCTGGGTGCCTTGTTTCAGAAAACATGTTTCTGTCTGGCTTAATAGTTGTCATCCTTACCATCACTGGGAGTGCCTTTAAGTCTACACGTGTTTGAAGAAAAAAAATAAGATTTTTACCTTGCAGTAATTAACGATTTGTAGGCAGTGACAGAAATTTTTTTCCCTTTGCGATAAGAATTTGTACGTGGAGCAACACCATGTTGTATGTACTAGCTGGCTACTTACTGACGAAGGCTGCCATGAGAATATTGCTGCCATAATTCCCCACTTTGCTGATGTCCCTTCACTTTAAGGACAGTTGGAAGCTTCTTACGCTAATCGGCAGATCTTACATAAAATGCAATTCACTAATAAAATGAGGCTCAGCTACATCAGATACTGTATCTGTGATCTCACTCCTAGTGCAATTCCTGAGGTCCCTCAGAAATGAGACTGTCTGAAGACTCTAGTGGGAGACTTCAGCACTGGAGGCTAAGTGTTCTCACCGGTAGAAGTTAGTTCAAGCAGCACCAAAAGGATGAGACTATAACTCAAACATGTCCTAAACAACATGTGCCTTTTCACTAAAACTGTCCTAACAGAACAATTCTTGTGAGCAGTATGAAGTGATATTAAAGAAGATAAGTAGAAAAGAGAAAGAGAAGTTTTATAACAGAAAGTCTAAAAATTATGGCAAGAGAAAAATGCACAGTAAATGAAGATATGCTGAATGCTAAATCGGGTGGCATGAACGTTTAGATACTATGAAGACACGATAGACAGCGTATAGTAGATCAGGTACATTGTGAAGTGTACCAAAAGATTCTAAATAACTGGAAAAGATGATTTGATGTAAAAACAGTCCTACATGAAGCAAAAGAAATTGGCTCAGCTTCTAGAACAAATCTGAATTGTTTCCCTGCTGAGATAGCAGGGGAAAAACAAACCAGATCATAAAAGAGGATGTATGGTGGTGTCTGAGCTGGGATATCACACGGAGAAGCAATAGTTTGATGAAATGTTATCATCAAATAAAACTGGACAGTTCCATGTTTTGCTGTTTCATTTTTACAAATATTTAGTGATATTTTCTTCACCATAAAAAGGAATTCTGTGATAAAACAGTAGGGTCACAGAAGCTCACTAATTTGCCATAACAAAACTTATTTTCAAGAATAGTGCTTGACAGTTTCAGAGATGTGAAAGGGAAAACACAAATGTAAGAAAAGAGCCATCATAGCAGTTATCAAATTTATCTGACTTAAGAGTTTTCCTACTTTAATTATTCATCCTGCTTTAATACACCTTAATACACTCTCCTTACATCTCATCTCCTTTTTTTTTTTGACCTTTTTAGTTTCAACTTGTGCTATACTTAAATGTAAACAGTTTAGCTGACTTTCAAGAGATGTTAAGCCCTGCAGCTCCCTCCTCAGTTACTTGATTAAAGATTACATTGCATTAATTATTGCAAATTTTCTTAGGATGATGTTAGCCTGCTTGCATATCCATAATATATGGAGTGTGTCTCTATACTCCCTATCCTATGGAAATAGAGTCTCTACCATGAATAGCCATATCAACTTTCTTCCTGCAGAAAAAAATGCAAAATTTAGTTCCTAAATGTGTTTTGCTGAATCAGCTCCAGTTAGAAGAGTGTAATGGATATGCTGATGTTCCTGTAAACCTTTCTGCTACCTTTGCTACTGATGCTCTAGTGTAGGTCAATACGCTATTTTGTTCTTTAAACATTTATCTTACATTTAATGTTTTTGTGTATGTTTCTGCCTCTGAGCACTTAGCTTTAACTCAGCTGCTGAAATAAAATTAGTAGGGTTCTTTGCCTGGGGTCGATAGTCACCTTCAGTTCAGACAAATAATAAGCATAAATCATATGAATTGGCTGTTTTAGCCATAGATTTTACCAATTATTATTTTTGACCAAAATCTATTGTATTGTCTGAAGGCTGAAAATGAGAGAGTTGTCACATTAGCAAACAAATTATTCATGCTAATATTTTCTTCCCTAATCCAGTTACACACAAGATAAATGAGATTTAGAAATTCCCTGCATAACCATGTCCTCTTATGCAAAAAGCAATAACTTACTTCCCTAGGCACTACAGTACTAGCTTCCAAAATTTAATAAACACTCTAGAATGATGTTTTGTGGGACTTGGAGAAGTAATTAAGAGTGAAAAGCCTTTTTACCGTTGGGCTAACTGAATAAAATACGTCAGGGCCCCTAATCTTGTGCTGGGAGCAAAGTATCAGCTTCACAAAATCACCACCTCTGTCAAATTTGGTATTAATAGTCCCTCTTGGCAGATAGCAGAAGCACCCTTAACAGCAGTATGACTGTGTGATTGCTTACTGTGTTTGTGTACAGTACATACACAATACCCTGTGTACCTAAATTTACATATGAAGACATTAAACTACATGCATACAAGGAGCATCCTGAGTCAAGTTAGAGTCACCTTAGCAAGAGGATGAGCAAAGCTTGCCTAGCTATTGGTTGTGCTGTTAAGACTGGCGTATCACACACAGGTGACAATCAGTCTCCATGCTAAAAGGCAAGTTGTCAGAATAAGAGCGTGTGCAGCCAAGCGTAACACAGAGCAACCCACAGCCCATGAATGGAGCACGAGACGTACGTTCAAGCGTTTTAAGCCTGTCCCCTGACAATTTCACTGTGGGCCCCTAGTTCTTGTTTACGAAAAAATAATGGATAATTGTTTTCTGTTCCCCTTTTCCATCCCTCTTATGATTTTATATGCTTCTATATCATCCCGTAGTTACCTTTTTTTCAAGCTGAAGTGGCCTTGTCTATTTAGGCTATACGAAGACTGTACTATACCTCTGATTATACTATTTATCCTTTACTGTACCTTGTTCAGTTCTGATGCAATCTTTTTGAGATGGGACAAACACAAGGGTTTTATGCGTTGACATAATGATGCTCTTTATTGTGTGCCCAATTCTTTTCCTAATAATTCCTAACAATTTTATTTACTGTTGTGATTACCATGTAGCATTAAACTGACATTTACAGAGAAATATTCCCAATGACTCGAAATTACGAAGATATTAGCAGCAATTTTGGAGTTGTAAAAAGGGAATCCAAAATCTCCCTTCTATGTTGTAATAGAGAAATTATTATTTTGGATTTGTCAATATTGTCAACATTCTGCAATTTGTCAATGTCACGGTATATACTCTTCCATACTTATAGTTTCATCTATTCCAAAATCTGTTGTTTCAGTAGCAAATTTTGTTACTTCACTTTTCACGCTCTTCAGAGACTCTTTATGTGCATGCTCAATAGCACAGGTCCTAGCAGCTGCTCTGACAACCTCTTAACCGTTGTGAAAACTCCCCATTCTTCCCTTTTGCTTTCAGTCTTTTAACCAATTGTTAATTCACAACAGAATCTTCCCTCCTACTTGGTAACAGTTTCTTTAAAAGTATCCAGTAAGTACCTTGCTAAAAGCTTTTTGGAAATCCGAATAAAATTTATTGATTGCATTGCCATTTGCCATATGCTCTTTGTCTCCTTCAAAGAACTGTATTAGATTCATGAGACATGACTTGCTTCTCCAAGAGCTGTACTGAATCTTCACTATTACGTATAACCAGACATCTACCAATTTGCCAGGCATAGAAATCGCTCTGTAGTTCTCCAACTCCCTCTTCAAGCCCTGTAAAAGTTATGAGCATCACTTTTGCTATCTTCCATTCATCTAGTAACAAGGCCAATTTACGCAATACCTGGCGCCTCAGGTTTTAATTCATCAGTTTTAGATTTGAAGTCCCTTCAGACTGTTTGGTGAATATAATCTGGTCCAGGCAAGTTGTTTGGATTTATTGATCTGTTTCAAATACCTTTTCTTGTGGCACTATAATTTGAGTTAGTCCCTTGGACTTGCCCTGTAAAGAACAGACCTGATATTAGTTGAAATTACAACCATTTTTTTTTACCACAAATAGTTATTTTCACTCAAAATGAATTGGTCAGACCCAAGAATCCAGTTCAAAGTTAGTTAGTTGCATCATTTATATTCTTCAAGAATAACTATCAAAAGTAGAAATTGCAAAGATTTGGTAAATTATAACTAATAACAGAATCCATGGAAGATTGTTCTTCATTGCATATTGGACAGTGCTGTGTCCATTTGTTTCTTGAGAGTTCCATGTTTGCTCTCACAGCAATATTAATCATGTTTGCCATGTATTTCAAATATCTTCCTATTATTCTTAGTTATATCAAACTATTACTTCTCCAGCTCCCCTTCTGAAATTTATACCTTTTAAATACATATAGACAGTTCTGACCCTTCCCAGATCACCACCTCAGTATATTCCATTTTCTTCTTTATGCATAATTCATTTCCATTAACCACTACTTCTTTTGGACCCAGTGAGGTTTGAAGCTATGTGATGCGGAGCTGCACAGTTGGAATTTCAAACACATTCTGCCTTATTGGTCATCAAAATGTGTATCCATAAGCATAAAGATACCCAAAGGATATTTGATGTGCAAGTGATTATTCAACCATTTAGATTAGACCTGACTGATTTACTACCATATATTCCTACATACTAATTGCTATCAGCAGAGACACAAAGAGAATGGGAGTCATTGGCAAAATACCTCTAAATATGCTATTGTCTTACAGTGCACCAGTCCCTCAGGGGTGGTATTCCTGTACTCTGCTGTTCAAGAGCCACTGATAGTATTTGTGAACAATTTTGACTGGGTACAGCTGCCTGTACCTTCAGCTGTGGTCCTTCACTGCCAGCATGTTTTAGCTGAGGCTACTCTATGATCATTCTTCCAGGCAGTCAAAATCTGATGCGTCGGCAATGTTGTACATATCTTAAAAGGAAGACAAGAAGGGGGGAATGTTTTAAAGTCCAAAAGAAGCTGCAGTATATTAAAGGGAGAAATAAGCTATTTTTATTGCAACAAGCTGTACATTGAGCAGTACAGGCAAAGCTTTAGTGTTATATCCTATCTGTCAGCATACACTGGATTGGGGCATCTAATCAGCATGCTGCTCTTACTTACTTGTAATCACATTTCATTCTGCATTTCTCTCTAATGCATGAGAAACAGTCTTAGGCATATTTTGATAGTAAACTGATATAAACCTACTATATGGCGGAAGGATTGGATGAATAATTATACTGCTAATCCCACCTGCTGTCACACAACAAATACATATAAAGAAATGTATAGATATGCCAGTTAATCTTAGCATATACTATCAGAGCAAAATTGCACTGGAAGCAGCATGGCAGACATTTTACTTACTGTCAGTGCCATCCCAACACTGTTTTCTGGAGGTGCAGTTCTTTAATGCAGACACAATTGCAGTCTGCATGTATCGCACCTTAGACTTTTGAGCACTGGGACATTACAACCCTTTGGGGAATGCAGCACATTTTCCATGATATGTTCAGCTGACTTGGTAGGTCAGTGTCTGGGTGACAGAATAATAGTTTAATTTCTTGCTCTTTTTCTTCAGCGTGTTCTGAGCCTCATGAGAATGATGTAGCGGGAGCAGCCTGTGCAAACACTGACAGCATCTTGCTGCTGTGCAACATCACCAAGAAAGAGGACCGCTTCCTTGCGTGTTCTTTTCCACTACAAATTTGTACCATGACAACTTGTCTCAAAGCAAATAATTGTTTATTCTAATATATCTATGTAGGTACATATAGATGTTATATCTAATCAGAATTGCATAGTCAGAGACATGACTGATGTAGATACCTCATCAAAAATGATATGTCTTTTTCCTTACATGTTACTTTAACTTCTACTTAATCTGTCCAGTCCAAGTACTCATGGTCTCTACTGAAACCACTGCACTCTTGGTGTTTTATGTTCTGCATTGAGTTGGGTTTAGTGCCCCCAGTTTCTATAGTTTTCTTGTACAGGGGAGGAGGATGCTAGTCCTTGTGCATATTTCAATGATCAGAGCTAAACTAAGCAGCATGGAAGTACCATGGTGTGACCCAGTTATCTAAACCAAGGACATGTCCACTATGTGCCACATCTCCTTTCTGGACCATGCACTGAGGCTTTCTTCCTTCAGAGGAAGTTTGATGTACATCTTGATTTCACCTTGATAGGAAATCAGGACACGACAGGCATTTGCTCCTGGGACCTCCACTTTGGGCTCAGCCTGTGAGCCTGAGAGCCTGATGTTTAAAAATCTGCTAAATGAGCAAAGCATACACAAAGGTAGGCATGGCTGAGGTTCACTGTGCCTTTCTTACACTATATAAATACGCTGTAAAGAGCAAAGGACAGTATCAAGCCTCAGAAACTCTTCACATCCAGAAAGTATATAACACTTTCTCTTGGGTACTTTTGCAACCTTTGTCCCTGACCTACCGTGGGGTGTACAAAATTGAGATAAACAATTAAGCATATTTAATAATAATTTTTTACTGACAAATTGATCTGATGGTTTATTCCAGCATTTTGCGCTCTCTCTCAGAATGTCTGTCAGAATCTGTAATAGGGATCTTAAGATTTTCCCTATATGGTCTTCCCATGAGAGAACTGACAAAAGAGTCTTTTGAAATAAAATGTTTATGTTTGCTGTTCTACACAACTATTTTTAATATCACAGATTTATTTTTTCAGTATTTGCAACTCAGTTTTTCATATCCCTTCCATACTTCTGCTTGAAAACAGAGAGGGGAAAGTCACAGAATGTGAGAAAGCACTCTTTTGATTTGCCTTAAGTATGAGAGGTTGCAGAAGGAGGAAATCAAGAAGTTGTATCTTCTGAAAGATCTTCTGTATTCTATATCTTCTGTATTTCCCTGAAATGAGAACAAAGTCATAACAGTTGCACTGTAAAAAACAATTAGTCCCCCCCTTTTACAGTCAAACCCAGTCCTTTCAAATGACAAATCTGTTTAAAGAATTTCTAGGTAAGCTAACTGCTTTCTATTTTAGAAAATGGAAGAAAACAGAAGGTAAGGCATATGTTGTGTTAAGAGAAATTTTGAAATTGAAGGTGTGATGCCTCTCAGGCACTGACAGCTGCAGTGGTCACAAATGAAAATGTCTGCCCAAGTACTAAAATCATATAATCAAAATTCTGTTGTGTTATGGAACAGCACCGGTTTAAAAGCATTCAAAGTTTTGAAAGATATTTTGACTATTTTACAAATTATCTTTCTCATCACTAACTGCTTCAAATCGTAAAGCAATTCTTCTACATTCTATGTCTATATAACATTCTTATGGAACATATAATTTTTTACACTGTCCACACTATTAACCTGCTATTAACAATAACGAGGAACATAAGACATTTAAAAACACAAAGGAGTCCACCTGATCTAATAGGTTTGCCATTCGGATACAACTCAGTCTCAGTACTTATGGGTTTCTTTTTTGTTTTTGGTGTTTTTTACTATAGCCCACTGTTGATTTCATCTCTGGAAACAGATGAATTCAGGTTCTGAATTCTTCGCTTCAGTAACCCTAATAACTTATCCACATTTAATCCTTCCCTTAAAAAGTTCTGCTTATATTCCTTTTTATTTTTCAAATTGTTAGAATAACTGTTTTCGGTTCTATTTGCTATGAAACTAAATGCTCTGTTTGGACTTTTTAGTTGATAGTTTGAAAGTTGATAGTTTTAGTGGTATATGTTTTGAACCTCACTACATTCATAAAATCTTTCTGAATTTGCTGGTTAGTGAGTGCATCTGCTCCATTGATATTTCTATCTTGATTCTCCATATTGTTCTTGAACAGTTTTCTGGATGATCTTTTCAATTAGAGCACAGTCTTGAGATTTTATTTTCCCAAGAAGAATTATATAACGTTTATACTGAGTCATATTTGCCATCTGCCGATCCAACCACATAAACAATCCAAATTCTTAAAAAACTTGAGTTTTCCTTAGTATCTACTTCTAATGTAATTATTCACAAATGCGCAGGGTTGGCCTCTGCCTTATGATTAGCTCTTCACAGATAGACTACTGGCATCTCTTCAGTAGCTCCCAGCAAACGTGAAGAAGCCTATCCATGCAGAGTATACTGGAGGATACATGTGGGATGTAAGAAGATATTTATCAGGTAATCATGAGATTGCATACAAAACCAAATGCTGACAGAAATAAAGGGAAATTATAGCTGCCCCAACAAAGGACATCAAGAAGCTTCAAAATGGTATAAAGAAGGGGTATTCTTAGTTTATGGCTATCCTTTTGGAACAAAGTTACTAACTCAAGTGACTGGTAACAAGATAAAGAACTTTTTATTCCAGCTTTAAATCAGCGTTTTCTACTGTGATGCAGTTATGACTACGGACTTAAATTGTCTCAATTCCAACTAAGGACTTAAATCCCAATTCACATGATTATATAATTATTTATTCAAAAACAAAGTTTAATGAAACACTTGTGGTCACAATATCAGACCATAAAAATCAGACCACTGTCATCAGTGTTTCAATCAGAAAGGCCAGTTATAGAATCTCTACACCTAATAATTTTATAGCAATGATCAATTACATTTCCTGCAGACTGAGAAGATATCATTTCACACTCTGAAAATGTCAAACTATGTAAAATATGCTTTCTGACTAGAAAATAGATTTTGGTTTGTTGTTGCAGACAACTACATTGGAACAAGAGGTCTCGATAATTTTTTCTTTGGTAAGAGAAAAATCTGATCACAGAAAGAAATTTCAATTAATGTTTAAGAGGTTAAAATTATTTAATTAGCTAAAAATATATGAAAGACTATGTAAAAACAGTTGCTGTCGAGGACTAAAATCAATAATTTTTGAAATCAGCAACGATCTTCCCATTGATTTGAAATTTACTATAGGTCTGAAGTAACTAACAGCACCTCTCTGAAAGCATAACATTAAAATCCTACCTACCACAATGTTATTTTGTCATTGCTGTGCTTTAAATTAAAGGTCCTCCTACTATAATCACAGGGTCAGGCTCTGATTCATTACCTCATTTTGTGACAACAGTTAACAGGAGTATGCCATTGATCTCAATGGAAGATCAGTAAGGGGTCTTGACTTATTTGCCTGTTGTACCTATGGTACAGGAACACAGGACTGCTCTTTGGCTTTACATGCATCCACAGTATCAAATGGTGCGTTAAAGAAGGATGTGCTAATGATTTGGCCAAGACAGAGAATTTTCAGCATAGTTTGTAAGAACCCCAAAGTTATACAGAATGATTAATCTTCGTTGCAGACAAAAATCATGCAGTTGAAAGGGTTACATGTTAGAAACCCACAACGGACCCCCTAGTACCAGAACAGGAGATGACTGGACCTAACTGACACCAAGCACATCTAGTTATATTTTTCTTCCCTCAAAACATTAAAAAGCCATGATCCTGGAGTCTGACCCGTGTAAGCAGACCCATCTGTCGGATTTGGCGAGCCAACAAGTCAGTTTTGCTCCCGACCTCAGCAGGGCCTGGATTTTCCTGTTCTGTCTATGCTGGTTAGCTCAGGATCCGTGCGGGAGAACCCAGCCGTGTTCCCGGGAGGGGTTAAACCCCCGTTCTGCTGCTCTCCCCCCCCCCCCCCGGTATTTCTACTAATTCGCCTCAGGGGCTCTGAGCCTCCACACCCACCCGTGTCCCTGCCGCTCCTGCCTGTTCCCCCTCCGCTCCACGGGGCGGCCTCGCCCCTTGCCGCACCCAGCAGGGCCCGCTCCCTTCCCAGCGGCGTAAGCATCCCGCCCTCGCCCCAGGCGCCCCCTCTCCCCCTTCCCCTTCCCTTCCGCAGCGCGGAAGGAGGAGGCGCCACCTCCGCGCAGCACCTTCGGCTGCCCGCCCCGCGGAGCGCTCCCGCCGCGGGGGACGAACGCGGCGGGGCGGGCGGTGGCGCGCGCGCGCAGCACCTCACCTGCCCGCCCGCACCAACGGTCGGCGCGCGCGGCACCGCAGTGGAGCGCGCGGCGCGGCCGTTGGCGCGGGGCGGGCGGCGCGGGGTGGAAGCGGCGGCGATGGTGGGGGCACCGGCCCCGGGCAGCCACTGAGAGCGCGCGAGCCGCGTCTCCCCAGCAACGGGCCTGGCTCCCCCTCCTCCCTCCCTCCGAGCGGGTCGTTATCCCGCTCCCCCCCCCATCCCCCCGCTATAGGCACGGGGGCTCGAGGCTGCCGCCTCCCCTGCCCCCTCCCCCGAGGCTGGGGTTGGGGTGTGTGCATGGGAGTGGAGAGGGGGAGGTCCTTGATTGGCCTCGTTCCCCCCCCCCCCGCCCTCCTCTCTTCCACACTCCACCCAGAAATGATCTAGTGAAACTAGGAGGAGGTGATTCTCCTCCTCCCTCCTGCTGCTGCTCCTGCTGGTGTGGAAGGGACCGCAGGAATCTCTGCTGCGAGGCAGCGTTTTGGGGCAGAGGAGGCCGTTCCGTGGCGAGGGGGTGGCGGCCCGGAGCTCCGCTCCCCTCGTGTGTGGCGGGGCCTGCGAGGGGGCCGTGTGGTTCCTGACCATGGGGAAGGACCAGGAGCTGCTGGAAGCTGCTCGCACTGGGAATGTGGCTCTGGTGGAGAAACTCCTGTCTGGGAGGAAAGGAGGGATACTGGGCAGTGGATCTGGAGCTATTCCCTTATCCAGCTTGCTGAGGTAGGGACATCGTTCCCCGTCAGATGCTGGGGATATTAACCTCCTCTTTCTTACCATCATCATCACCCCTCTCATCTTCATTTCCATTCCTGTATTCTTCACAGTAACAATAAATCGTTCACTCTCTAGCCAAGTACAAGTGTGCCTGTGTTTAAAGTCACAGGCAGTCATTTTATGAATATAGTAATACTGAATTTCAAGCCTTCAATGCGACAGTAGGTACTTGTTCATTCTATGTTACTAGCTCTGGTGCAGAACTTATATTTTCATTCCTGGGCTTATATGCACAATATATTAATCGCTCTCACCTTTCCTTTGATATTTCATCTTCAAATTACTACTTTTAATCTCTGATGGAGGTGTTAATCACAGAAAAGCTATTGCATGTTTGAAATTCTGTGTAAAAAGCCATAGCTTCACCCCGCACCCTCACCCATAGTTGCTATCCTCACTTGCGGAAGAAATTAAGCATGCCATAGTAATGAGTCTATAAAACAAAGAACGGAAATCTTTTTGTGAGAGGTCGTCAAGACAGAGGATGTGTAAAACTTATGGAGCAGGTTAGGTAATAGCAGCATTAGTTTAAAGGTACCTGGATTTAGTGGAGTGAAACTGGGTTACTGGCCATGTTGGGTGAAAGGACTCAACTTTAGGCATTAGTCATATCTCAGGCAATCTGCAGCAGGGCTTTGATGTTAAGTTTCATCATGCTGTAAGTAAGATTATTATCACAAGCATTTATGACATTTGACATTATTCAAACAGAGAAGGTCTGCAGCACACAGCCCAGTCCTAGTGTTAAACACTACAGTAGGCATAGCCATAGAAGACGAACTGAAACACTACTGACCTAGAACTAGAGTCAATTGTCTTTTTTTTTTTTTTTTTTTCTGGAAAGTAAGAAAAGGCCTAGAGAAATGGAAATTGCTTAAATGAAAATGTGTTTGAGACTGTTTTGGCAGTACCTCCTAGTCACTGTATTTTATTATTTCTAATATTCCCTATAGGAGTAGATTTAGTATAATTATCAAAATTATACCTGTTTGAACTCTAAAGTCTTTTTATTTTAAAGGTGTTTTTAGCACTGTAAATAACAGTCCAAATATTCACAGTTTACCAAAGTTCTATGATGTCCCAGTTCAATTAGCTGTTGAACTATTATTTAATTACTAGCCCATTGACCAAAATCAAAATACACTGTGCAACTGCATTTTGTACCACTGCCTTTTGTACTTGAATAGGCTGCTTAGCAAGAGCTATGTCAGATAATCGGTCAAATTTAAAAGATAAATCTCACTTTTTAAAATGTGGTATCTGGTTTTGGTAAGAATGGAATTTATAATCCAGTTCTACTGGATGATTTGTGTTGTGACTTGAGTTAGAGCTAGTTAGTGGCTGGGCTATATTCTTGCACTGTTACTTTCATGTTGTGTATCACAGATGCTGTCTATCCAGAGGGAGTGTGTTTGCTTGTGTTTTTCCTTTTTTATTAAACAGAAGTGTTTTACTTCATATGCACAGAACACATTCACCACGTGTTTTGTATATACAGATGGGTCATGACAGTTGTTGTTCACTACTGAGAATTTAAGTATTTCGCATTGTAAACTCAAATATATTCTTCTTCTGTAAGGACACTTAGCTTAAATAGGAGAAAAGCAAAAGAAAACATGCCCCATTTTATTTACAATATTTCTTTCTTATGTCATAAAGAACGTTTATAGCTTCTGTAAAGGTAACTTCAAAAATTAAAATAAATTTAACATACATCTGCTAAAATTTTTCTAATAATTAAAAAAATTATTTTAATACATTTAGAAAGAATTCAATAACGGACTGATACATAAACATTCACAATCTAACATACTATTGAACATAATGCTTTTCAGAGGGGATCTTAATAATTTCATTGATTTCACCAGGAATACTCAAGACAGAAACTACTATTCCTTGCAGAAAGTATTTTCAAGAAAGAATTATATGCGCTAGGTATTTTAACATACCTTTGTGTGAAGAAGTTATATGATTTAACTGATGCTGGTAATTATGGATATAATGCATTAAGTCCAGAATGACATGCAAAATTAAGCCAAAAGGGTTGGATGCTATCTTCGTACAGAGCACATGGAAACAACGAAAGGGTATTGAAAGGGAGTCATGCTAACATCTTGAGCCTGTTTAGGAAAACAACACATACTGCCAATAGCAAAGAAAAGCCATAATTTTACTATATAAAAGTGTGAACTTGATGGTGGGGGAATCTGAAGTTTTTTGATAGAAAATCAATTGAAATTGCTTTATACTTATATTTTTTGCATACAGTTTAGTAGACTGAAAATGATTTTGACAGGTATTATAATGAAGAGCAAGCTATAGAAAAAATAGAGGGGCATATTTTTCTTCTTTTCATAGAATGAAAATATCGTGGGCTGTAATGATGTCTTTACAGAAATGCCAGACTTTAAAGCCATTGCAGAGTTTCATCATGCTTTTGGGATCTCTAGGAGACGTGCTTGATAGTGTCTCCTAGTGTTTCATTGATCATAATTTTGCTCAGTTCCCAAAATGGTGCCCCAGCACTGTGCCTGTCCTGTTGTGGTAAGAAAGGCCCATGTTGCTGTTCAGTTCCTTTTGGCAATGCTGTTCCTAGCGTTAGGCTGAGAAAGTTCAAGTCTGTCAGCATACAAGTGGGCTAGTACTGTACCTACTGTGTTGGTCTAAGTAACAGTACACTTTCTCTTCAGTTCTTCTTTCTCTGAGTAGCTGCATAAGTGCTGGACACAACTCAGCTCATATGGCTGAACTGTCCATGGCTTGATGCATTTCTTTGTCCGTGGAAATTTGCTTGTGCAGTAATTATGTACCTTGTAAATAAAATTTAATATTCATGAATTGACAAATGCACATCGATTGTCTTCTGAAACAAGGAACAAACTCTATCTGAACTCTGATCTTCTATTTACATTTTTATAACCTTTTTTTTCTTCTGACTCTTAGGATATTTTACAGCACTTGGGGGGAAAATAGGACAACTCTTTGTATGGTTATTTAATAGCTGAACGTTTTCACTGATGTTAATTACTTAGTAAATTATCTGTTTTTTAAAGGGTTGACTTCTCACTTAAAAGTCATTATGTTGAATTATGACCGCAGTTCAGGACAACACCACTGTTTAGGAGGGCTATTTAAGCACGCATATAAGTATGCATACGGATTCCTGTGGGGACTTAAAGACATACCCATGACCTCTGGAGCTAGGGGCCAGATAGGATAAACTAGCATCTGAAGTTGCACTGAACACCTGTGAGTAGGCTATTGAGTCCAAGCAGAACAGCAGTTCATGGCAGGTCTGCGATCTGTTCTTTAACTGTGAAACTAGGATATTTTGAGATATCTCAGAAAAATTTAGAAGGCAGACTGTAAGTTAAATTTCTTTTCTCTGTCTCTTCTGGGATTGTACTTCCTGGAATTGTCACACATTAGTATATTAACTGTGTTTCAGAATTTTGTAAAAAAATATTTTATGAATGTAATAGATTGTAAAGAACAGAAGAGAATTTTCACTGATTTTTAAATGATTTCATTGATTTTTTTTGTATTATTACAGCACAAACCAGAAAAATTGGGTGCAAAATCCCACGCTTCACCTAACAGAATGTATCATTCAATTCCTGTATCCCAAGTCTTTAAATATACATTAAATAATTTAAAATATACAAAAATATAAGAAAATGTAAATTGCTTCTAACAAAAACAGTAATTTTCCTTATCTTTTAATTTGATTGGCCAATAGAACTATGTTATGTGGATAACCAATTTTTCTTTAATGGATAGAGACTGGCTTAATTTCTTTTAAAGTGTTCTAGTAAAAAATAGCTTTAAAGGTTTTCATAAATCTCAGAGACCTGTCATTTTGCAATAGGCAGTCACATACAACTCTTTTTGCCTTATATATTGCAGCTTAAAGAAAAATGGATAGTTTTTGATAAAACGCTAACTTTTAGTCTTTTTGTAACTTTAAGTACATTTTAAAAGAGCACTGGATTTTTGACAGGACTAAGGGACAGAACGTGAATTACTATGTGAACTGGCACAGAGTAACAGGGAAGGGTGAGTTGGCCCCACTTTGCTCTTTGTTGGCTACTTCTATGACACAGCATGGGAGGGCGGAGCAGCCCGCATGGAGCTGTTTTCCCCTTCCGCACTTGTCAGACTGGCAGGGAATGGCTCCACTCTTGCTTATTGTTACTTAGTGCAGCTACACCACGTGTAGGTCTGGCCCAAGATATTTCTCCTCTAAATTATAAGAAACCCAGCAAGCAGATTGTCAGTCTGTGAGTCACAATCTGTTTCCTCATCTGTTTCTCCAAACAGCGTCTTGCTCAGAGCAAAGCCACAGTTTAGCCCTGTGGCCTCAGTGCACACTGAGAACTACACAGATTTACTTCTGTGCTTGTGCAGAGCCCCATGATTCTTTCAGCTTCCAGTGCAAAATCGGAGCACACTTTAAAAACTGTTTGTAGAGCAGAAAGTATTTAAACATTAAAATATTGTATGACGCTTTAGTTAAAATTTTAACAAAGCTGTTTTCACATTTTAATTGAAATAATAAATGAATCCCAGTATCAATAAAGATACTAATTCTGTTTTTTGTTACAGATTGCATTGTTTGAAAAAAGAGAAACAAACTTTCTTAGGTTGAAGTTCTCCCATACTTCTGAGATCACTTTTAGTCCCATGTTTCTATGTTAGAAGCTATTTATTTCAGACAATCAGTACAAATAAGAGACTAGCAAGGATTTGTTATATGTAGGTCAACAGGGTATCCAATTAGTCTGTGCTTATTTCTAATTTTAGTTACACTACTTTTAATTAATACATACATGTTTTTGTACTGATGTCCTGAGCAGCCACCAGCATTCCCAGTTTCCCAAATTACTTTCCTTATCCTGTCAAAGTAGGAAGTTTAAGTTTTTGGGGGACATATATTTCATTTTCTTCCTTTTGTCCATCAGTGTGAAATGCAAATTAATGACTGCAGCACTTAGTACATGCTGTTCAGTATTAGTGATAGTTGATTGCTGTCTTAAATCTGCGTGTTTGCCCTTTCAAATATGTGGGCTTCCTTTGAAACTTAACCTTCAGTTTGTATTTTATATCTTTCTTAGACTTATTTTTATTCTTGTTTCTGATAAATGCTTTCAGTCAAAGTTTAGACAAGTTTCTATCTACTGAGTTCCTTAGATTTCTTCTCAAGTTTGAAATATTTACAGTATGTATAGGTAGCAACATGATCAGTTTTCAGGACATCTGGTAGAAATCATGCTATTAAGGGCAAGGCAAATTCAGGAAGTTTGAGTAATAAATATTCCCTAGGAGCTCAACATGACCCTGGATTTGCAGCTCTGTAGTCAGTCTCTGCAGATAAGCTTCTGCCTTCTCCTCACACCAGATCTTGTTTCCTGAGTATCCTTCAAGTTTACATTCTGTGGATTTTCTGGTCTGTTAGAGCAAATGTAGGCAATGGCCAGCAAGAACTGTAGATCTAGTGTAAAATCTTTTGCAGTCATAATATCTGCCAATAGAAAGAATCAAGATATGGAATGTAGCAGTGCTGGGATGGACTGATGGAGTTTCTGATGGAGTCAGGGAAGACTAAGATGAGAAATTTTACAAGAAGGTTAAGGAGAAGGTAAGGAAAAAGAGCAAAACAACTGGAGTATCTGTAACTTACAAGAATTCTTTAGAAGATAAGTTATTTCTAACTCTGCAATGGACCATATAGATACATTCTGATCACCATCTTGTTTTCCTTCCTGTCTGACGTTGATGATTTTAGTCATTTGGTGATCCAATAGAATTAATGCTGCTTTCTGCCTCTTTAAAGTTGATGTATGATATCACTGGTTCTAAGTGGTGGTGTTATAGCAGAAATTAAGAGGGGGATAGAAGGGAAATAGAAAAATGAAGGCTGATGTATTTTTAAAGGTCTGTTATCTTGTGACTTGTCAAGGTTAGAAATGTTATGATGAGCAAATACAGATGCTTTCAAGACAAGCATTTTCACAGTCAGTGCAGTAGTGATCAAGAAGAACAAATCATTGTTTTTAAAAGTCTCCAAGCAGATTCTCCTCTTTGCCTCAGTTTAAGCTTTATGGATATTCATGGATGGAGCCATTAAGGGACAGGTTAGAGTGCTGGGTAATTTTTTATTGCCCTGACATGGGCACTAGTTGAAGCATCCTACAAGCTGCTTTAATTTATGCTACTGGTATGTAATCCCTAGGAGACCATACAGTGTAGCGTGCAGTTACACTCCCTTTCCTTCAGCAAGCTTAGTCTGCTTGCCTTGGGGGAGGGGGGATGGCTGGTACAAGAGTTCCACGGCTGGAGAGTTCCCCTCTGCCATGGGATTTCTCTCCTCACCACTTCCAATCAGAGTACACGCCCTAACCATTCTTATTACTTCAGGATAAAATATTTTGACGGCTTTTTGTGTTAAATACATAAGGCATAATGAACAGTGTAAATTCCTGCCTACTGCTACGACATTTTCATGTACGTAGATCCTTTTGGGAAGTAGGGAATACATTTTCTTTGAACTTTATAGCTTTTATGTGAAGACTTTTATTACTTTTTTTTTTTACTTCTTCCTATTGACAGTATTTTCAATATGTTCGTTTTGCTTTTAAGAAGTAATATTACAACTCTTCTGTACCTAATTTAACCTCTCTGAATTTCTAATAATGTCTATCTATCTACTATAACAGAGATTTGGTGAAATTTTATTCCATGAGGTTGTGCTTTTATTAAAATCATTTTACACTATTTCCCATCTGTTGCATACAGATTTTCTAAAAAAAGAAAATTTAAGACACCGAATGGCAACTGTGTCTCTATAGGTGTTGATATCTGTGCTATGTATCCAGATTCCCATTACAGCCAATGGAGATCTAGTCAATACAGTTATGGGAACCTAGAGAGTGATTCAGCTCACCCCAAAATAGATACTGACTGATTTTATTTCAAACTGAATGACATCAGTAGTTAGTCATTACAAAAACATTTCTATCACATTTAATCATTGAGTTTACACACTAGTAACTTCTTTCTCCTGTAAGTTTTGTGATTAGTGTGTGGATTTTTTTTTTTTTTGTCTACCACTTCATAGTCCAGAGAAGTGTTGGAGTAGGTTAAGTTATACAATATTTGTGCTGTCACAGTACGGGAAGTGTCCAGTAAAGAGATGCCTTTTACGGAAGGGGAAAAAAGAGGAGTCATAAATTAGAATTGGGCATATTTTTGGAATGGATATTCTTCCACTGAACATGGCCTGAATTTCAAACCTTTGTGATGTAATGCTCCAGTGTGTGTTACTGGTAGTTCTGAAAGTTAACTGTGAATTTAATGTCTTTTATGTTTACTTGCTGACTTGTCAGGGTCATTGTTTTCTATCTTTAGATGTCACTAGATGAGAGTAGTGATTCTGTGTATCCAGGTTATTTTTGCAGATTAAAAAAACCCAATACATTAATATTAGCAGTTTGACCCCTGGATCAGAAGTAGGTCAATGGTAAGGTTTCTTAAATAACATCATTTACTCTTATTTTTAGTTTTCAATTTTCTCAAGTAATTATTTATGCACTTTCATATCCTTCTTGTCATCTGTATAGCTAATTTGTCAGATTATGCTCATAAGTAATTTGCAATCACTTCCCTTCCTGTTTTGTACACGTTTATTACAGAGCAATATCTTACATAACCAAATAATCTAATGATCTATCAGGGATCTTCTCACATAATGCACACAAGTAACATTTCAGAGAACCAAATATACCAAATGTAGAAATAAAGTATACTGTAAATAAAATATGTATGTGTTACAAATCTGTTATTTGCCTGTCACAATGGTTAGATTTATTCTCTTTTTTTTTTTTTTTTTTCAACCTTCATGTAGACAACATAGGTCTTGATTTCAGAAGCATTTCAGTCATGACATAAGCAGAAAATAGAGTCTGGAAGAGAATGGAATAGGCATGTGTTCTGGGTGAGATGTAGCTGGAAGATAGGTTGAAAAGGGAAACATGTAGAGAGTGAGACTTGAATTAGGGGTATTTGGACTGATTGGGCAAGCAGACTGTATATAAAATCTGAAAAGGTTAGCAGGTTAGAAATAGCTGGTAAAGGAAATGAGTATTAGAATTGAGACCGGTTGGCTAAGGAGGGTAGCACTGGTGGATGTGTAAATGAGGCAATTTTAAGGGACAAAATGCAGGGCAAAAGGAGTTACTTTCAGCAAAATGAAGAGAGAATGTATATCACTGAAATATACTTTTAATTCAGAGCCTGACATTTCCATATTTCTCTGCTGTTAACAAATATCTGTGAAACCTATTGGCAAACTGTCTCTTTTTTTTAGTGCTAAAATAGATAGAGGTTAACAAAGTGCCATCAGTCGCTCCATTAGTTTAAGTGGAGGAGGTGGTTGTGATGGATATAGACATCCTAATTCATCTGGTAAAGTTTTGCCAGTATGACACCATGTGGTGGAATTTCTGGAGTTTTAGTCTGCTTTTTTAGAGTCAAGAAAATTTTACATATCTAAAACTATGTTAAAAGAACATTATCATCATAGAAAGTCAATCATTCAGAAGTTATTAAAGGTAAAAATGAGGTTGCCTGTGCAGTTTTTATTTAGAACCCCTGAGTGTAGGCATTATATTTCTTTAATGACATGATCACACACTCTTTTCCACAAGGACCTTGCCTCAGTCATGGCCCAGGATAGACAATTCTCACTGAATGAGCAGTTATTCAAATTTTTTTTCTCCTTACGATTCAATGTTTAGCCCTGAGCCTTATTTACTGTACACTATTCAAACTCTGCTCTAGAAAAAGAATGATTAATTTTTCTCCTGGGCTTTTCTGTGGTGTTTGTCACTATAGTATCTGACTGCTTCACAACTTTAATGAGTTTATTTTCACAGTACTTCTGTGACTGAAGAAGGGTGTTGGTATCTACAGTTTACAAATGGTAACTGAAGCACAGTAAGATTAAGGTGAGAAGTATCCACTGATTTTGGCTTTCCAGTTGAAGAGTACTAGGAGCTCATTTTTCACTGTATTAATGTAACTAGTGTAAAAACATAGGAATGGCTGTACTGCGTCAGAATAAAGGTCCATCTAGCCCAATATTCTGTGTCCAGTAGTGGCTGGAAGTTAGATGCTAAAAGCTGGTGTCTTCTTAAGAGCATAAACACCAGAGCAAGCATATAGTAATACTTCCTCCAGCATATTCTTATAGCTTCCAACAATTTACAGCAGCTTTCTGAGCCAGATGTATTGTCTTTGTATTTAATAGCTGCAGTGGATTTTTCTTCCATGAATTTGCTCAATTGGTCTTTGAAGCAATGCAAATTTTTAGCATTCGTAGCTTCCCACAGCAAGGGTTTCACATCTTAATGAAGTATTATGTGAAAAACTTTCTACATTATGTAGCATTTTATATGTTCAGACGTAATTTTTCTTGTAACCGTGGGTACTCTTGATTGTCTAGAAAGTGAGGATCATTGTTACTGAATGTTTGTGAAAGATCTGTTCAGATGTTCAATGGCTTGTTGCTGGAGTACAGACACAGATAGAATACGCTTCTGATGTGCAACATTAAACTACTTTCTTCACTCGTTTAACTAATTTTGTAAATACAAGCACATCTTCTAACTCCTTTGTTTTGCAAAAATGAAACAGTTCTTCAAACAGTCATCCCCATTATAGACCCTCAACCATTCCAAGACTGGTGGTGTTTGTTGCACAGGGCAAAATAATACAGAATCATATAATTAAGGCTAATACATATGTGTAAGAGGGATGAATTAGCATGAGCACTTTAGTCCTAGGATATATTAATATTTCAGTTCTTGACTTTGCAACCTCAGTAATTTTTTTTAATGTGGTTTTCTGTCTAATGTATATATTTCTATCTGCTTTTACGTTTAACAAGCCACTGTTTAATGAGGCACCCCTAAAGACTACTAGTTTATTTTTCAGTATTTGTTTCTCCATTCCAAGATAACAGTGCTGAAATCTTATTATTGAGATGGAAATATGTTGCAGTATTTTTGAAGGTATTGCAATCTTTTGTTCTTTTTTTTTTTTAATATAGTACTATTATTAAAATAAGGTAATCAGATCAGGAAAGCCAGAGTTAATTCCTCTTCCATAATTTTACTATTCTTTTAAATGAACAAATTAAAAATCATACCAAAATGACTGGTTTATTTGACACTTCAAATGATTACTGTATGGACAATATAATTTATACTGACTTTTTAAAGGATGAAAATGCATTTTTGTAAATTTTTAGTAGATATTTCCTTTTATGCCTAATGTAGTGTAAGATAATAGTTTAAAACAAGTAAATTTTTGCTGAAAGAAGAGATCTGGGAATTTATATAATTAAAAGGCTGTCAGCAACGAAATGCAAAAATTTGTTAGATTTTAGAACTATTAAGGTATTAACTTGAGGGGAAAAAAAGACTCAGACATGCTGGAATGAGCACATTTTCTTTTCATCATGTATTTTGTCTTGTTGAATACGTCTGATACAATCATATGTAGAATCTTTGGCTCACTGACTAAAACTGGACCAATGACTTCTGCAGTTAGTGTTTAGGTATAAGTTTTAGTTGGTTGAATTTTTTGTAATGTTTCTCACACAATGTTATTCTCATGGCTAAACAAAATCTAGTCAGTTTTACAATGTGGAGTGACTGTTTTAACTATGAAGGATACTCAAACTCTTGGTTTTTGTCTTGGTGAGGGTTGTATGATGGAAAAATATGTTTTTTGTTGTTAGCTTGCAAAACATACTTAAAGTTGACATTAATCATATGGTCTCTTCACACCTGAGATCAAACCTGAGGGTATACAAGAGCTCAGGAGACCCTAGAGACTTAGCAGCAGTTACGACAAGGTTACTCTTGCCACAGGGATCATTTAAGTGCTCCACAACCATTTAAGAGTAGTATGGGTGAAAACATCAGAAAAGGAGCAACAGCAACAGAAATCTGTTGGTGGGTTTCCAATATAAATGTTTTTTGCCACCAAATGAACTGTTGTAACATTTACTTCTCCTCCTCTTGCTTTAAAGCTCACCTAGTTATACCAGGGCACAGGCCCAGGAAATAAGTTTTGAGAAAAGAAAATGAAGTTGCTAAGAAATGTCTGTCTGGTAAACAGCTGAGGGATCCTCTTTGTTAGGTTGCCTGCCTCAGTACACAGCCTCCAGGGGGTACATCAGCTAATTAGGATAGCTGTAAGAGACAAGCAGAGCTATTTTTTCCTTTCCCTCAGTAACTCAGTATTGTTTTCATAGAATTTCTTCTCCTTCTCTGTGCTCCTTTTTGTAATATAACTTTTTCTCCCCTTCCTTTCTTTCACTGTGACTCCCAGCTTGAGGGGAAAAAGGTAAGGAGTGAAGAACCCTGAGGTTTGTTCTGCCAACCTTGAAGGGGGGAAAAAGAGGACCTTGCTGCAGGTGCCAACTCCAAGGCCAGGGAGACCAGTATGAAAAAAATGAAGGAGATCTAAATTAATGCTTTTAGAGAATGGAGGAGGCACTAGATTTGACAAAGGCATAGAAAAAGAGAACATAATCAGGACAAAATTATTTGGGAAGCTTGAAGAGCAGACTCAATAGTGGGCAAAAGTGATAAGGGCAGGGAGACAGGACTGATTTGGGAATTGGGGCAAAATTACTTCTTGGGCAGAGAGGTAGAGGTTTACTTTCAGGACTTTACTCTAAGACTGATAAAGACTAAGAAATGGCAAATAAATTTATTTAGAGAGAGACAAGAAAAGGCACACAAGCTGTTTGGTGTTGTCTGATCTTTGCCCAACAGATCTGTAGTGTATGTGAATGAATCTGCAATAGCTACTTGGGAAAATGCCAAAACCAAAACCACCAGCTCTGAAAAAAGGCAGAGGGAAGGAGCTGAGTCCCTTTGTGGTATTTCTGTTTAAATGTATTCTCGGGTTAAGGAAACTCAGGAGAGAATGAGACAGCAGGTCTCAGGACTACTCTTTAAAGGATGGAGCCGAAGTGTCTAGACCTCTTGAAAGAAAGTACAATACTTTGGCTAGTCTTCAGTTCATAGTAGCTCATTACCCGAATTTCCTTTCAAAATATGACTTTCTTAAATGACACAAGATGTCACCATTTCTGGGTAAGTTCCCTTTAAACTCTGAAGAGGAATTGAGAACAATTTTTCCAGAAGGTCAGCTCATAGTGCACATCTCTCCAGGTTTCACTTGACTTGTGAGATGCTGTGGTGCTGTCAGTGGCTTCAGCAACCATCATGCAGCATGTATTCTTACAGTCTTCTGGGATTCTTGGAGAAGTCCAGAATACAGTTGAGATCTTCCTGAGAGGAATGACTTTTTGATAAAATGGACAATTTGTTACATTCCTGAAAAGAATCTTGAGTTAGTTTGGGTATTTGGGGATTTCCATTCTCAGTTTCATGGAAAGCAATCCACATACCAGATTCATTCTAGACAGCCAGCTATTGTGCAGCCACACTTATTGGGCATCAGATGAGCTCTGCAAGGGACGAAACTCTGCAAGGGATTGATTTATTTTACTGTAACTACAAAGCAGATGCTACCTTTCAAGCAGCTGGATTGACACTCCCATAGGGAGTTGTCAGGAACAATTTAAATGAGAGTAGATTTATCAGAGCAGCTAAGGGGACTGTCCTGTCCCTTTTAGCATGGCTCAGTGCATTCTTCTAATCATATGCAATTTTAGTCGCACGCCCTCCCATTCAGATCATTACAGGCAGATGCATTATAGTTTTGATGACAAATCTCTTGCCCTTTGCAACTCTAGTAGGGCTCATTTTTGTACATCCAAGCATACAGAACTTGGCAATGATATGAACGATTAAATCCTTGTTTTTCATTTGAAGTTGGTTTACAAAATGTTTTTGATTAGTTTATGAAGAATTATTTTCTTTCTAAAAGTATTTTCAGTTTAGTTTTGATAGATACAGTGCAAAGAGTTTTTAGCTAGATATGAAAGTGTTGAAAAAAACCTATAAACAAACACATTGGACCAAGATTAGTGATTTGTAAACCTACACTGAAAATTTTCAGAGAAGAAAATAACGACCTGACTTTAACTTCTCATCTGAAATATAATCCCTCTCATAATTTGGTATTAAATTGCTCTGTTGAGGCTGGGAGAAAATACAGTTTCTGTTTCCCCCCCCCCCGCCCCCACCCCCCCGCCACCACCACCACCATATTGAAGTGATTATTTGACTTTTTTTGGAACAGATTTTTTTTGGACAATAAGCATCTGCTCTGAGTAGTAATTAGACCTGAAAAGAAGTTTGCCCTTCATCCCTTAAAATTGGTTCTCAGGCTTAATCTGTCATCATATGTCCTTAGCATACTATCACACTTAAAAATGAATTTACATTTCAATTATATTTATTTTCTGCTCTTTTTGTTGCTCAATAACATTTTACTTTATATGCCTCCTAATCCTATGGGAAGCTTTCTGCAGGATTTTTTTGTGCATAGATTATTCCAACTTCTGCTAAAAGTGGTAGGTCTTTGTTCCAAGTAAAGAAAATGTATTTTGACTAACTGAAATTAGAAATGTATTCAATAACTGGACACTGAACATATTAATGACATGGTGTAACTGGATACACTAAAGATGCAGTGTTATTACTCTCGTTTGTGCTAAATATTACACATATCAAATTCTGTTATCACTTTGATCGTTAGGTTCTCTTTTCCATTTGAAACACTACCAAGTTGCCTTTATGTGTTTCACTGTTAATCGGTAGTCAGCTAGCCTAACAATTTCTCAAAAAGTTAGAATTTTCAACTGCAGCTTAAATCTCTTCCAGTTTCTTTAAATAATTGAAGTGTTCACTTTATCGTCACCTTTTTCTGTTTAAGTAGTGATGTTACCTATAAATGCTCACAAGATAGGGCTAGGTATTCCCATCTTGCAGAAAATAATGCAAGCAGGAGGAAACATACTGAAGAAACTTTGCAAATAAACTCGAGCATTGTCTTGGAAAATATGTAAATAAGTACAGACACAGTTATGTAGATATGTGTCCATTTTGTAGATCTGTGCTTCAGTGAAAAGAGCAAGTTCATTTCCCTAGTGGCATACCTTTCTCAAATTATACAATGACATTGAAGCCGTGTCTTCTTCCCCCCCACACCCCTTTTTTTTTTCAAGACGTAGAAGTCTGTGTTTGTAGGTGTGCATGAGTGTGTGACAAAGCCATGAAGGGCAGCTAATCATACTCTTACAGGTAGTAAAATTCAAGTCTATAAAGATTTAAAAAAAAGCCTGTTTTAATGGAAAAATACACTAAAGTAACGGTTTGTATAGAAAGGCAAGAGAAGCGGGGAAAAAGAAGAGTTACTGACTATAATTTAGTGGTCTGTAACACAAGCCTAGGGCTATGATTCTGATAGCTAATACTGACAGTTTTGAGTATAGATGAGTATATTCTATTTAGAATAGATAGAGAAGATATGGAAGGGTAGTTCTTTGCCATCAGTTTGTAGTTATCTTGAGAAAGAGATAGTTCACAATGGGGAAGAAAAAGCTATCTGGCAAAGAGCAAGGTCCGTATTCCTAAGCTTGTCCATTTTTGAAAGATCTTATCAGTTTAGGCCCAGAGCCATACAGGTGCAGAGAGCAAGTTCAGGGTCTGAGCACTTCATGTTTTATTACATACATACAAGCTAATAAGTTATCTTAGACCCAGAAGCACTAAGAAGATGAAGTAACACCTGCCTGTATTCTCTGTGGATCAAGTTGTCTGTGGCACGGTCAACACTGAGAGCCAGCTAATAATCCATATGGCTCCACTCAGTTTCAAATACATGGAGAAATGACACCCAGTCTAAATCTTCACCCAAGCCCGTGGACTATATGTTGAAATGCTTAATGTATACCATTGGTCATAATTGCATAGTATTCTTAAAATAAAGTCCTCTCCCCTTTCAGAGCGCAAGATGGATGGTGCTCACTTAGTAAGCCCCTGTTTAGTATTTTATGTTCTCATTGTTAGTGTAAGCTTATGCCTTTAGTGCACATTATGCAGATGTTTTTATAAAGAGAATTATTTTCTTGGTGTTTCTCAGTAGTTTTTTGCAAACACAATGAATTTATTTTCAAACCAACCCTGTTTGATGACAGGGTATTATTACTCTATTTTAAAAATGGATATGCAAAGCCCTGAGACATTAAGGTCTATGTTATTTGGTAATTGTAGATGCCTGGTTTGAAATGCCTAAAACCTAATTTTGCAGAAGATCTATCTTCTACGATTTAAAAGTGCAAAGCACAGTTTACTCTGACTACAATGGCAACTGCAAATAGTCAGCACTTTTACAGTCAAAACTCAGGATATGAAGGGTATGAAGTTGAGCACCCAGAAGATCAGTAATACATTTTTAATGGTCATTTTTGCAAAGTTAGATTTAAGAGACTTTCCTACTGTCAAAAAAAACCTCTGTGGTAGAAAAATCCATGTCCCTAGGACAACACTGCACTGCCCTGCATGTGATTTTTTTTTTTTTTTTTCCTTCTTGCAATCCTCTAGTTCATTCAGAAATACTCCCCTTCCAGTTTGGCTTTACATTCAACAGGCTCTGTATTCAGCAGGCTCTATTGCTATAGAATTATGACCTGCCATCAGAGTAGGTCACATACGTGGGTTGAGGCAGGATTACTGAGGCAAAAAACAGCATGGAGTTAATAGATCATGGAATCAAGAGATTATGCATACATAAGCAGGAGCTGCATTAAGATCACAAAGACAGTCTTATTTGTGATAGTTCTTAACTTTTTAGTGCTTGACTTGTTATAATGTTCTTTTGACATAATTGTATATATGTATTTTTTTCTTGAAAAAAAATAAACTGAAAAATTAGAAATTCCATTGTGTTTGTGGTATCGGCACTCATACGCATTAGGGCTGTGCAATTTTTGCATCACAGCTGGTCAGCTGCATGGTAACAGCTCACATTGCTAAGAGCTGGAACGTGCGTGGCAAAAGCAATCGTCGTTTAGGCCAGATCACGCTTGCAAGCCACTAGTTAGATGGACCTGATGTAGGTCAGCAGCAGCTATGGCACTTTAAGATGTGCTGCAGAGAACTCTGTGCTTTAATGAAATGCTTGGTAGGAGTAGCCAGTGGCCATGTGCATTACCATTTTGCGAGAGGTGTTAGTGATGTTTGCTCAGTTATTGTGTGATTCCATTTAGCCTTAGAGAAATGTGCTCTAGCAGAGCATCTTATAAATGTTTCTACCTACTCCATGCAAGCTCAGCTCTTCCAATCTGTCCAACTGTCGTCTTAGCCTTAGCCTTTACTCCAGACATCACATGCTTCTCATACCACTCTTGTATCCTTTCACAACTCTTAGTCTTACCCTGAAGGCTGACATTTCTAGTCTTTTCACTCAGTTATTTCCATTTTTTCAACTCCTCCTCTCCAAATTCTTTGTCTAACCTGTACTAGTTCTGTCCTATTTTCTGTCTTCCCATTTAATTTAATTTTCTTTGAATTTCCATTCAGCTGCTCACTCGCATTTCTTGCCCTTAAAAGCTCAGTTTTTCTCCCCAGACTCTAGGCCTCCTTTCTTAGAATTCTTCCATCTGAGATGATAGATATTTGACATAAGAATTCCAGCCCAAATAAAGCAGCCGTGGTCATAAGCAAAGTAAAACATGGTTTTACAATGGGGAGTGGAGGTAAAGCTTAATAATAGGCAGTGTTGCCAGGGCACCTTCTAAATTTACGATTAAGAAAGAAGAAAAGCCAGCCAGAGAAAGAACATGTGTGGATCTGTTTTTTCCTGATCAGCAGTAACTTTGTAATATGGTTTGTACAGGAGTCCATGTTTTATTTAATTCAGCATGGTAGGATGAACAAATTAATGGAATGCATTAGTGCATGAACAGTATACTCAAGGAACTAGCTGTTTATAAAAAAAATCTGGTGATTCTAGTAGAATGAGGGCAATACTGTAATCCAGTAGTATAGAAATAATTTGAGGTATCCTAAAATATTTTTAAGGTTTAAGAGACTTCTCAAAAAATCCTGCATGAAAGTGCATGAAAATTTAGGGATAAAAAAAAAAACTACCTTTTTTAAGAAAAAAAAGAGTATTAAATTTACAGAATAATGTTCAGTCAGACGAGCCTTGCAAAGAAAAGTTAAGAGCAGCAAAAACCCTAGTAAACTGATGATACTCAACAGGGCTAAGAGAACTAGGAAGATGCTGTGAAAAGTGTTGAAAGGGTAGGAAAGGAGATATAGAAAGAAAAATTAAATCTGTCAGTAAAGGAAGGCACTTTTATAGGTTTAACTAGTTGCTCTGGGGAGGGAATGAGAGAAGTCTGTTTTGCCAGTAGAAGCATGATTTTGCTGGTATCCACTGTATGTGCATGCTACAGATACTTTCTATTATACTAGTACTACTGTACTGGTAACATGTTCCAAGTGTAGAACCAGCTTCAGAATACCAGTGCATTGACCACCTTTAGAAGTCAGACATCCCTGAGAAAGATAAATTTTCTAAGTACTTGATTGGTAATAAAGGGAGAAAACCTTGTGAAATTTGTCTAAGAAGATGTGCAAATTATGGAATACATGATAAAGTATTCTTCTGTTATAAAGATGGCATGTTTTATTTTATTAAGGTTATTATCTAGCAAAATCACATCTGAGATTTTTTAATTTTAGAAAACTGTGGAGAACTGAAATCATCCCACAGTATGGTTTATAGTTTTCAGAAAGGAAAAGCCATGATGCTAAAGATTGATTTCCATAAATCCAATATCGTGTTTTTCTATAATTTTATTCTGAATATGAAGAAAAAAATTATTAATTATCTAGAATCCGAACAGAAAACATTAATGATTCATGAATCATAATTTATGAAAAACTTTGTTCCATTTTAAAATAGAATTATAAAATTGGATAATGAAGAGATGACAGAATATGTAACATTTTTATTTTAAATATATAATTGGATTTAAGTAAACCAAATGATATTGTGATTCTTAAAACCTTAAATAGGAAGAAAAATACATTAGCTTGAATACAATTGATGTAATGGATTAAAGTTTTAATGGATGAGAGACTATAAAATCAGCCATTGATAATGATAGCTTATTGTACCAGATTTTAAGGTTAGTAACTAGCGGATTACTTTAATACTAAAAGAGGGGGATGTCTGAATCCCAAAGTAACCTCAAGAAGGTCTAGTATAAAAGCTGTCATGTTCCTCCAACCTGTTTGTTTGCTTTGTTCAGTGTCTTGAAACGAGTTGTCATGTGGGGACATGCCAAAGTTTGATTCAGTTCAGTATTTTCAGTTTGGAGGAGGAAATCGAAACTGCATTAATCAAATTTACGGATGCTGAAAAAACAGAAGAGGTTACAAAATACTTTATAGGACAGGATTAGACTATAGTAAAGCCTTGATAAACTACAGGAATACTGAGTAGGCAGGCATTAGTTAGATATCAGGTAATTTAGACAGCCCCTCTATGTAGATACTTCTGTTTATACTATCAAAAGAATTGAGAGATATCAAGAAAGCTCCTGGCACCTAAACTCTCTAGCAACATATGATAAGAATACTCTTAGTCCCAAAATATTTTCTTCTACCAAAGAAAGGTGTGCCAGAATTGGTTGGGTTTTTTTTTTTCATATCTTTTAGTATGGACAAATGGTTCCTGTTTTTTTAGTCTAGAGTTCCTCAGATGTCTGGATCTGGATATTCAGGTTTTTTCAACTTTAGCTTGTCTACTTTCAGTCTTACATTTTTTTCCAGCAATCCCACAGGAGTTGTTGCGACTTGGTGTTTGTTTTCCTCTTCTTTTATGTCTGTAATAAAAAAGGTGTCACTTATACACTTGGCGTCTGGGAGACATTATAATGCCTGGTTCCTTCTGTGTTGAAACACACCGGGGAATTCTTATCTGGCAGTACCTGCCGCTAGTTGGGACAAAATCTGTTATGTAGCTATATGGCTCATCTAGCAAAATACGCCAGGATGCATTTTTGACATCTTAGATAATGAACATTTTCTGACTTAAATAGTGTATTAAGGCCAGCATATTATCACTTAGAGGCAGTAAGTTGTGACTTCTTTTCAGTGCTTTCTTAAATAATGTGAGGTCAAAGCAGATCCTCAATTTACTGAAAGTTTTCTGATAGTAGACTGCTGATCTAACCTGTACTACTTTCACTTGATAAACTGATGCCTTGAATCTACAGGTTTGCCATTTTATTTTCAGGAGCTGTATCAAACCTAATTGTAGTCTGCCTTTCACTGTTACTATAGGCATACCTAACATGTTTGTTTATAGTTTAATTTGACCTGTAGGTGCCCATATTTTGAAATATGTCTTTGTAATTAATGCTGGATGTGTGACAACTGCCCTCTCTACCTTTCCACACTGAAAATGTGGTTTGCAGTGAAGTTGCAAAACCATCTTCAGCTGGAGCTGTTCAAAACTAAGTCTGAGAACCGAAATGCTTCTATGAACCTCAAGAAATGTAAGTCTCACTTTCAGTACGTGACCAGGGCTATTGAAGCCAGCAGGATTTTAAGCACATCCTCAGTGTCTTTTGCAGACATTCTGAGAAGAGTATTGCATTTAAAGAGTTGGAATTGTCCCAGCATGTATGAGTTTTGTATTAGATTATTCCATTTCAGGAGTATTGGATTATTTCTTTTTCAGGTGTTTATGAATATGTCTAGCGAAGTCCATGATTGAAAATTCATGGAAAGTGTAATAGTGAATTAGAAGTGACAAGGGTTAATGTTAGTGAAACATCATACAGTTGACCGACACCAGATTAATCAAACCTATTGAGGCTTAATTTAAACAGATCTAGCATTACCATCCCCCAAAGTCTTTCATGCAGGCAGTCTGCCTTCTAAAGTGATTTTGTGATGGTTGTGGCCGAAGTAAAACATAACTCTTCATGCATTCTTTGTCAGAGTTATATTGAAAAAGAACTTCAGAAGACAGTTCAGAATGTAATTATCATTAATTTCTTATACATTAATAGGTCAACTATTCAAATATTTTTGTTTGGCAATACATCTTAATAAGTCTTGAGCAGGTCCTATAAAGATAATAATTATTGTTAATGTTTGTCTTCCAATTTGTGTTTGAGTTATTAATATAATATCATACCAAGTCTTATTATCAAATTGTTCTCTATTTATCTTGAACTTTTTCCATAAAGCACTTTTTTTTAATTGCAGTATTTTCAATTTAACTTCCTTTTCAGTCAATTTTTAACAAGAAAGTGTAAGTTAGGCTATATCTGTTAGTTTACAAACAATTAAAAATGTCTTAGTTCATTGGGAACTGCAAAATTCAGGATAAATTAGGAAAGCAAGAATTTAATTAAACCTGGTGAAAGTTCATATTTATGTAGGCATTCAAATTCATAGAACTTAGTATATATGTAAACATCTGGAAAATGGAAGCTTATATCAAAATTGATTTGTTATGGGGAGCAATAAAGTGGGAGGAAGGGACTACAGGTGGAACATATAAAAATACTGAAGTATCTTCGTTAAAACTCTAAGTGCTCTTCAGGAACAAGTATATACGATGTGAGATAGTAAAAGCAGGATGTTTTCGGTAAGAGTGAATGTGTGTGTGTGGCTAAGTGGATATCTTACTTGGCAGTGGTTTACGCTGTCTTTTGCAAATCATTTTAATTTAGAAAGATAACATTTTCTCAAGGCTATTGAATTTAGAACGGAATAGTAGGGACAGCTGGCTTCAGGATAATTGGTAAATTTGAACTCTGACAGCCCAGGCTGACAGCAATGAGAATATCTGTTGCTTTAACCCTTTAATCCCAAAGGACAAGTGCCTCTATCCTAAGAATTCTAAATTAATACAGCTCCCATACCTTTTCCCAGTTTTCTCTCATATACTACCACACCTTAATCTGACTCTTATCTTAATCTTCTTTTGTTTTGAGAAATGCCTGCTGCTTCACTAATTTCTCTTTCCAGCAGAAATCAACAAAGCAAAATGAGATTCAGTATTCACTTTTTCCTGTTAACTTGCTAAGCAGCCTCTTTAATGCTGAAGTATTCTGGATTCTGTGACTGTTCTGCTCTCCCCTCCTGTGCTGGCTTTGAGAAGCGTTTATCCTTTGCTACTTCCTGTAAGAAGGACCAACAGTAATGGAAACTGGAATTAGTCTCTATTGGGATCTGGAAGGATTTCAGATCATATGGAGAGTGGAACAATATTTATTTTATCCTTTCTGATATGTAGTAACTTATTAGTCTTAAAGTCTAGAAACAAATCAGTCATGAAAGTATGGTGCATTTCAGGAATATCTTGTGTTCTGACAGCTGCTATATGCAAAACTGAGATGTTCTTATTTTCTTTTGGTATGACTCCTTAGATTTAAAAAAAATTTGAAAACAGATATTTTACTACAAACTGTGTTTTGGTTATTTTTGTTTGTTTGTTTTTAATTAAACTGGCTCTCATTAAAAACACAAGCCATTTTCAGTGTCTCCACCAGTTTTTAGTCTACGTTCAGAGATTCCATACAGACTTTCTCATAGACACTAGTCATAGTCACTCAGAGGAAATCCTTGCTCTTTATGCTTGAAATGTTCTGTTGCAAAGCTGGTGTCAAATGATGTAATATTCTTATGATTGTTTCTATATTTTCTCTAGATTAAACCAAAGATAACATATAGAGCCATTCACTGGTTAAGGGACTAGAGGCTAGGATGTTTCTTTCCCACATGAATGTGTCAATCCCTCTTTTTAAGGTTTTGTCACCATCACTGAGCACCTTTGAAAAGAAAGAAAGTCAGCTTTTCTCAGTTCTTTCATAAAAGGAGGTGGCTGCTTATATTCACTGAACTATGGACCTTAAATAAAGGAGAACATTTTACTTCAGCCCTGAGGTGTCTTATCCTTAAAACAGGAGTGGTTTTCAGAAATAGATGCATCTTCAGTGTTTCTCTTTGACTTGTTTTAGGCAGCTGCACACTGGCTATTCTCATTTTAGATGATTCTCTGCTAAAGTCTTAGCTGATGTGCCTAAGTCTGGCTGTGCAATTTGTGGGTAACATAGTTATTTAACTCAGGGTTCTGAATTGCATTCTGGGGAGCCAGATATTTAAAAGGTATGTGTTGCCTATCTCATATGCACTGTGCTTTTCATAATTCAATATGCATCAGCAAAACTGCATTTTAAAGTGAATGAACAAGAACTTCAGGTCATGGGAACCTGAATACAAAGCACAGAACATAGAAGCCTTCCAGCTTCAGCCAGATAATATTTTCTCATGGCTTGATATACTCTTCTTTTTAGAAGAGATTTGTGAAAATGAAAAGGCTTTGCAATAGTGAACTGAAGAACTAACACCTAGGCTCCAGTCTAAGGAAGAAAGATCAAGAATTGAAAACCAATTACTGGAAGCACTACCATGTATAGAAAAAAGAATGTAAAATGATATGTAATAAATTAAGAAGAAAAGCAAAATATGGACATTTCTATCCATCCAATTTTTTTATAAAAAAGTAAGAAAAAAAATCAAAAGAAATGCTACAATCAGAAAATATCTGTTAAAAAGTGGAGGTGTTAAAAATTACAATATTGTATAGAAAAACAAGGCTTTTCAAAATATTTTTTAAGGCTTGAAATGAAAGAGGATGACCAATTATTCACAATCCATTGTCACAAGAATTTTCTAGTGGTTGACGTTTTAAAGCTAATAGGTAATAGAAATAGATAACTTGGACAAATCATAACAATGGCTTGAGAAGATCTCTAACACACTGATTTTAACTACTGGGAAGTCAAGAAAGTTCTGGAAGGGTTCTAACATTAATATTTAGAAAAGACTAGCAAATTTACCATGGGGAATTAAAGTCCAGCTAGCATGACAACTATGACTGGCAAAACAGCAATAAATGAAAGAAATAATAGTAGTCATAGTGTTATTTTGGAAAATAGACCTTATTAAACCTGATTTTTGTATCCGATAAGATTCACAGTTTGGCTGATTAAAATATACATAAAGTAGCATGTACTCAGGCATTTGTTTTAGTAGCTTCTGATAATGTGACTGAAAACAAATGTCACTGCAGCAGAGCAGAGAGCGCACTAGGTGCAATAAGAAGTGGTTGGCAGACAGAACTCAAAATATCATTACCAGCATGGATTCCTCATTGAATGGTGGTATTTCAGCTACTCTTTTACAAGGGATTAGCTTCAGAGTTGATGCTATCTAATATTTTTGTCAGTATTTTTTCATATCACACTCTCCTTGGTGAATACCTTACTATTGGACTGGTGAAATGTATATATGGAACAAAATCGGAGCAATAGGGTTGGAGTGATGAAAACCAGAAAGTCATATAGAGAGATCTGAATTTCATAGTAAATTTGTCCTAATTAAACAAAATATGTTTCAAAGCATTCAGATACAAGGCTCTGTAATAGAAAGAGAACCATAATAAGACCATTGTTATCCAGAAAAAGGTAATATAAATACTGGAAAGAGATTATTAATTTATGGGTCATAGTGAATAAGCAGCTAAACATGAGCATTCTAAACAGATGTGCTCTTTAAAAATAGGATTTGACTAAGGAATTCAAAAGGATAGGAGAAATTTGGGTAGGAAAGAGAGATAAAGAAAGAGCAGAGATCCAGTCATTTCAACCCCAGTGCTTGGCAGTGTAGCTTGATCAAGCAAAAAATGCCACCTCAGTTCCTGATCTTAATTTTGTTAATTAATCCTTTCATAAATCATCATCAGTTGTTTTAATATCTTCAGCCCCATCAGGGCATCTGTATTTTCTTCAGGAGGAGGCCATGTCCAGGTACATGATGGACAAGAAGGTGACTGGGAACAGTCAGCTAGGATTTACCAAGCGTAAATAATGCCTGGCCAACCTGACTGCTTTCTGTGATGAGAACGTGAGTCAGCAGTGTGCTCTCACAGCAAAGAAGGCCAACAACCTACAGGGTTATATTAGTTAGCAAGTTGAAGGATGTACTCATTCACCTATGTTAAGTACCTGTGAGACCATTTCTGTGTCCAGTTTTGGACTCCACAGTACGAAGACATTGGCTCTCTCTGCTGAACTTGCTTCAGTTTGTCACCAAGATGAATAACGGACATATAAGGAGAAGTTGAGAGAACTGTGTTTGTTAAGTCTGAAAAAAAGAAAGATAAGGGGGGCTCTTACTAAAGTGTCTTCAGCTACCTAATTTGGCTTGTAGAGCAGGTGAAGCCCAGCAAAAGGAAGAAGGGGACAGGTACAAACTGCAACAAAGAAAATTTTGATTAGGTATTCACAATGAAAGTAATCAAGCACTGGAAAAGATTGGCTAGAGAGATGGTGAAATCTCATCATTGGAGATATTCACAATTTGACTGCACAAGTCCCTGAGCAAACTGATCTAACTTCAAAGTCAGAACCAACTTTGAAGTTGGCCCATATCTGAGAAGGTGGTTGTACCAGATGATCTGCAAAGGTCCATTTCATTTATTATGAAAATCACAGTTACATTCTGTGAATGTTCTTTCCAAAATATCCTCTCTGACCATGACCATTCTGTCTTTTCTGGCAATAATATCTACCACTGCCAGGTTCTTCCGGTGCTCATGGCATGCCCACGATTAATCATGGCCAATCATGTCTACTACTTGCCACTCTTACTCAGATCCTTTAGCAGTGAGATTCTTGGACAGCAGTACTATTCTTTTTTTCTCTTTAGCTATCTTCTCCAGAACATCCAATGATTGAAGGTGCTTTAATTTATGAACTTCCCTCATCTGTTACTTGCTTCATTAAAAGCTGATTGCCTGTTCTCTTTGTTTTTTTTGCTGCACAGTCTGTCATTTTTAAAGGTAGCATTGTCCACAAATAATTCCACAGTAGAGGTGTATTTTAGTGGGTCTGAACTTCTGTTCTCCCACCCCACCCTTTACCTACATTGTCAAAGACACCTCTGAAAAGATGAAATGGTCCAAACTGACTTGTTTTCTGGACCACAGATATTTAGGTTTTGGGGAGAAAAGAAGTGCCCTTGCAACTTTGCTTGGATATTGTCATGTATTGTGGCCTCACCTTTGGTGCAAGTCATTTGGCCAACTTTTGATTAGTTTCATTCTTATGCCAATGATTAATGGGAGCACTTTATGGCAGTACTGAATGCAGTTCAGTGCATCTCCTACATTTATCTTGAGGACAGCCTAAAGCAGCCTAGAAGTTACTAATACTGAATTTGCAACTTTGCGATATAATGGGATAATGCATGGTGTATCCAAGCTCCAAGGTTCATGGAAAGTATATGGAAAACAGGACATGTGGTGTACTTGCCTTACACATTTTACAAGGGTTAAAAAAAAAAACCCTGGACTCAAATGACTGGGCATATTTACTCTGTCAGTATAATATAAGAATAAACCTTGATGTTGTATGCTTACTGGTGTCCAGCTTTATTTTTTAGATGAAGTTCAGTATAGTTAAAATTTAGAACATGGATTCTTTGTCTTTGAGGAACAAGAATTACAGATGTATTTTCTATTATATATATTTTTATACATGACAAGAAGAGGTGGACTTCTTAGTTTAAAAAAAAAATCTTCCTGTAAAATTCATTGAGTAAGTCAAACAAATGAATTTTTTCTCTTAGTATTGGAATTGGACAACAATTGGAAGTAACAATGGTGATGATTTGAATGAGAATTTGTAAAATATTTTTAATTTAATTTCTTTATACTGGAAAAATAGCCTTATTTAAAGAAACTTTATCCTTTCGCTTAAAAAGAATTATCAGGGAAACATCTCTATTATTTCTGTATTTCAGAATGATAACTTATCCTCATTTTATATTTTCAACTTAACTCCAAGAAAGAACAAGAATAAAAGAAATAAAAATAGAACCAAACACTATTAGAAAGACTGATACTGTATATCTACTTGGAGAACTGTTCTTATATTGCCTGAATTATTGACACAGTAAGTTAGCTCATTCAACTTCAAAATACTTTATGTATAATTTATGTTTGATAGGATAGTACCAAATGTTACAGTAAGAAATAATAAAAGCCTTTGTATTGCTGTCTTTACAATGTTGAAATACTGGTGTTGATTTCTGCAGTAACTAAATTGACTTTTGGGTTATTTCATATTCATTCAAAGCTTAGATTGGGTTCTGTGTAGTAAGCCCTTGAACGGGCTGCTTTCTAAGGATAAAATCTACATACTGTCTTCCAGAGAATGTGAAACTTTATTCAGAGATATTAAAAATATGATTTCTTCTTGATATAGCTCAATGTCTTGGGATGGTAATAATTTTCATGTAAGGATAATGCCTCTTTCGGCCTTGGGAGGAAGTGAATAGTCGTTCTGTATTCATACACTTCTTATTTACAAAATCCTCCACACTCTGTAGTACTTAGAAGATTATGTCATCCTGCGTTTGTAGATAGATGTTTTTGCTTATAGCAATAACTGTATATAAAATTATTTAAATTTAAAATAGGTTACATTATACAGTGTGCCAAGAGATATCTAGTTTCTAACTCTGGACTGTGTGTGTATAGGCTATTGTTCTTTTATTTTTAATTGAGGTCCATGGGTTGGAATATAAGCTTAGGACTATAGATTTCTTTTAATTCACAGTGAACCATATCACTAGAAAGTGTGAACAAAGAAGTGTTAACAAAAGAATATGACTTCTGTATTTTAGCTAACTTCTAGTTATTACTACATTGTAATCTTGTGGTTGACTTATATTCTGTATAACTGAGCAGCACCATGGCTATTTTTTCCCTCTTTTTTCCCTTCCCTTCTTTTGTATCATTATTCTTCTCTATTAGCATCCTTTTCCCTTCTCTTTTCTGTCTACACATTCTCTCTGCAGCAATACCAAACCCATCTGTGAGAGCTCACTTCTATCCCGTTCTTTTCCCATTCCTTAAGCACTTGAAAACATTCTTCTTCCTAAATTTTGCTCCGTGCTCAACTTCAGCACACATGTGCCCATGAAGGTGAAATCAGAACTCTTTGACTAGCAGTATCTGTAATTCATGGCATCCACCATGTGCAAATATTTCTTTTCATGCCCATAATTATGGCATTGACTGCTAGGAGTTGAATTCAAATTATGGGAATTTCCGATTTCTTTATTCCTTTTTCCTGTCTTGTATTTAGTTATTTTTAATATATGGTATTAATTGTAGTTATTTTTTATAGCTCTTTTAGTTTGTACCCATTCAGTACTTTGTTTGTCAGGACTTCAGAGGAGGAAGGAGAACTGTAAAAACTTCAGCACTTCCTCTTTGTTAGATTCCTTTCTTTGGAACCAAGTAGTCACACTTCTCTTATGAATTCTTCACCATCTGCAAAGAAGAAGAAATCAAGAGTCTTTAGGAACATACTTCCAATATGCATCTTCTCCTGTCAGATACTCTGAGTTGTTCCTGCATGTAGAAGATACTTGAGACAAGCGATAACCTAGTCAGTCTGAATGCCAGACCTGATGGTACTGTCACAGTGCTCATCTGTACAAAGGAGAGTTAGGATACCTCCAGCTTCTAATTACTGATGCCAGAAATGTTAATGCTGGAGTTTTTCAGGGAATGATTATAATAAATGGCTGATCCCCTAGGTTAGATCCACTATGAATGATGACTTGTCTCATTAATTACAAAGCTCACAGTCTAAAGAGTATCAGCACAAGGAAAATGCCCTGCCAAGGAGAGTTCAAATCTCTGTAACATTGTTTTTTAGTACATGGAGTCATGATTCTGTTTCACCTTTCTAGGAAAATACTGTTCTGTACCATCCTGTGCTACAAACGTTGGCAGTTTGGTTACATGAGGGAACACACTGCAGAATATGGATGCCTTGTGGTTCTGTGCGCAGCCAAAGCACCAACAATGTTTGAAGCATAAAGTACCACTGTATGTCTGATACACTAAGACTGCCATACCTCTTTTTTGGAAACAGGGAGTTGTAATCATACGTTCATTCTCTGTTCTTCAAAGCTGTGTTTAGAATAGGGAGTCTGTACTTTCTTTGAGTGTCCTAGTGCTGGGCATCACTGGCATTGGTTAAAACATCCACTTACTTCTCTCCTCCCAACCCTGTTACTGTAGGAGGACCATTCCCATTTTTGCTTTGGATGAGAGTGGCTAAAAAAATCAATTCCCTTTTGCTGCACAGGAAACCAATAGGGACCCAGCTACTTTAAAGTCTAAAAGAGAGCAGAGATCCATTTTGAATGTAAAGAAGAATTCAAATGATAAAATTCAATGCTAGTTTATGTTTGTTTCAACAGGCATGGTTTGTATCTCTTGGTTTGTAAGATCTTTATTTCCACAGTGTGATTTATCTGTCTGGGAAGTATCTTATACTTATCATTTGCCAGGACCACTGCCACTATAGAATCCTGCAGTTTGGTCTCTTCATGACTCTGAATGTCCTCAGTGACGATGTCCCATTCTCAGAGGCAGTGGAGGGCCTTTTTATTCTCACCATGATGATTAGCTGGGGAAAGGTAGCTCTCTTGAACGGGTATTGTTTTCACTTGCATTTCCTCTAGTCTGTTGGACTAAGGGTGGCTATGCAAAAATCTCATTAATCCATGTTCACAAATTAAGAGTTCCTGGAAGTTACGTTCCTCACAATTTCTAAAAGTGAGAAAGCATCTAACACCTCTTCAAACTTCTGTGAGGTTGTGCTGGACTACATAGTGTCATTTACTTTAATGACCTTTCCTATCAGAATACACTGGCACAGCTGCTTATGGTTCTGAAAAGCACTGTGAGACTATGCAGACCATGATTTCCCCCGTAAATTTTAAATTCTCCATAATGTTGGCAAGATCCATTCAGTGTATCTAAAGGGCTACTCATTCCAAAATCCTGTGCATGCCTCTGTACTCCCCTGGGCATGCCACTCAGCCTGGAGCAAAGAATCTCTGGTCATTGTGGTAGACTCATATTTGCACAAATACACTGTTCAAAGCATATGCCAAATATTTCTTTACCACATCAAAAGATACAGGAGTTTACACATGGCACTGTCACAATGTGATATGTGAACAGGACCATGAAATTCTTTCTGCTGTGCCAGGAGCTGGCCAGTCTTTCAGATTGGGGTGTCCAGTGTCAGCTTTACCTTCTGAATTTCTAGAAGTTCTGAATACACTAACAGAGAATTTGAGCTATTTTAGGTTTGTGGACTGTGAGTGGGAGATTTAGGATAATGTTCTAAAATTTAATTTTATGACCTGAGCCTTCCAGAAGCTGATCTTTTTATCTCAGAAATCAGTAGAAAGTGTCAGCTGCTCTGGTTCGAGTGCAGTCAGTCCCTGCAATTATTCCCTCTATTATTTATTCCTTCTCTGATTAAATTCCCTAGTGTATACTTTCCTTTTATTTCCATTTCTTCCAGGAATTTTCAGAGAAGTGTGACAAGATGGCCCTATGGAAATTACAATTGGCTCAACTAGAGCAGTTCCATTTCCAGGTCTTCCTTCTTCATTGATGTGGATATCCATCTTGCTTTCATCCTGTTCTCACAGTATACAGTCTTGTTCTTCCTTATGGAGAGACAATCTAATTAATTGTAGAAAATAATATTTCTGATAAATAGGCCAAATTTCCAATGTGCAACTAGGACCCTCTCACCTAAAAAGGTTTTTTTCCCCTTGATAAGTGATGACCAGAAATTTAGAAGTGAGAAATATACTGTCAGTTGACTAAAGGCTCTGCCTGGCCTTAATTTCAACTCTTTTCCTAGTGCTGGGAGGATTTTTTTTTTATGCTCAGTCAATTCTGGGATCCTCCCATCCAGTTTGGATGGGAGTTTTTTTTCCAAGAGATCCTGTTCCTCTGTAGAACCTTAACTTGAGTATTTTCCATGTGAATTTTTCAGGTCTGTGGCTACCTGGTCTTTTCTGAACCTTTTGAGAAAGACTGCTTTTTTTGTAAGTATTACTTCTGCTAAGAAGTTGAGCAGTTTCATGTTACTATAGCCATTAACAATCTTGGAATAAGGTCATTCTCTGAGTCCATTGTAGATTCGTTTTGTAGCTTGGGACTTCTAGACCTTCTTGCAGGTAGACTGTGCAATTAGGAATGTACTGCTAAAAATTTCCAACAGTATGAATGTGCATGTGAAGGAGAAAGGACGGTAAAGGGGATATTCATATATACAACTTTCCTTCCCCTTACCCTCTCACTAGGGCTGGCAAAGGACACTGTGGGTCAGTATACCACTCCACCCTGTTCCGCCCTTTGCTGGGCAGTGCAAAGGCACAGAGGGCAAACATGAGCAGTGGACAGACACTTATCTGGACTGAACCCTAAACAATACTACTCGTGCATCCTCTAAGCTGAGAAGTGCTGTTGTTGAGAGACTGGCTTCTGCCAAACCTATGACAGGAATGTGAGGTCATATCTAACTTTAACATGCTAGGGAACATTTCTGGATATTGGAATTTGATACAATTGAATTGTTAGAATGGTCTAACATGGATTAGACTTGTGGCAAGTGGCATTCTCCCAAGCAGTTAATTACCAGGCACAGTTTAAGAATTAGTATGGGCCTAGGACTTTTCCAGCTGACAGTTTTGATGCAGCTGTGCTGTTTTGGAAGGTTTTAATGGTATAGGTGTGGAACATTCTATGCCAGTATGACCTCAGTTGCAGAGAATAGTGCTGAACATGTTTAATTTACTATTGCTCATGCAGCCTGAGTTCCTAGATGATTCAAACTGGAAGTCTTAAGGGAACTGACATGACATTTAGAGCCTGTCAGAATGGAGGGTCCTAACCTATGTACAACCCATGATATAATTTTTGGGAGGTGAGCAGACCCAGATGGTTTTAATGATCCAGATTATACTTTAAACTCACCATATATAAACATTCTAGACTCCAGATTGTCTTCTGCTATTTTATAAGGCAAAATGTGTGATGAGGGCTGAAATAGTTGTCTCTCTGTTACATTGAGACCAAGTACACAAAATTCTAGTACCTGAGCATGGTTGTCTAGAAGGGTTGTTATGGATTTTAGATTGTTAAGAGTGACTGGGGATAAATGAAAGTGTATCAGAGAAATACATTCTGTTTATAAACTTAACCAATATTAGCTTACCTTTAGGTCAAGATTTTCATAACCATGGTGGCTACGACTTTATTTATTATTGAAAGCAAGGATTAAATTGTGCAGAATCTATGAACATCTAACTGGTCACACAAATGCATCAGCCACATTTCATCTCCTCAGAGACTTCTGAGATTTTTTTGTTTAATTAGTGTTCTCTCTTTTTTTGAGCATATGTTTTGGGATGTTCAGATAAGGAGAAAAAGATAATATTAATAGGATTTCAAACTCTCTGAGATGCTTTTTTCCTACACAAATTAGCTCTAGATTTCTCCACTACCTGTAGTGCACATTGCTTTTGTTAGATTTAGAGGACCCATGCTTTCATTTTACCTGACATAGATGCCAGCTGTTTGGCCCAGCAGCCAAATAATATAAAGTCTCAGAGCCCAGAAGCAACACCTAATATTTGAGTGACAGGTAACAAGAAAAGTAATTAGGAAGTGTCATTCTTCAGACGAGACTGGCAAGTTATTTGGTTGAATTTAATTCAGCCATTGGTTAATCAGAAAGAAGACAATTCTATTAATTAACTCTTTAAAGAACCAGATGGCAAAAAATATCATAGACAATCCTGAAATGAACGTGTCAACCTAAAGAAGGCTATTATTTTAGTAGTGCTAACCTTTCCTATGGAAAGGAATGGAAGAGAAGTTCTTAAATTGAGATCCCAAGCAATTTGATGAAGCATCAGCTTGTAGCTAACTTTGTATCTCATGTAAATATATATGTACTCACCATTTTATTTTTTGCCCTTTGAAGAGAAAAGTATGTACTCTGTCATACAAGATGGTTCCTGGGTGGAGTCTCAAGCTACTTTATACATGGAATTCTACTAGGATATATAGTTTTTTGAATATGTCTCCAAGTAAAACAACTATATATATATATTTTTTCTTCAGGCTTCAGTTCTTGGAGGAAAACCTCTTTCCCTCTTCTTACTACCCAAAATCAGATTGTGTGCCTTCTGATGAAATGATTATTTCTTGGCTTAACAGAATAATTTTACTGTCAGGATTGAACTAACAATTAAATTTGGTTGCTAAAACTGCCCTTAAAATGAGATGCAGAAAAGGATCTTTCTTTCCCAGATTAAAGATAATACCAATTTAGGGTAAATTCAGATTTAAGTTGATTCAACAGAGGCCTATTTCTCAGTTTTTTGGGGGTCTGGATTCTTTTAACGGTTACTGTTAAGTAGCTTCCAGAGAATCCAGCCCATATATATATCACAGGTCTTCCATCTTCTTCATTCCCTCAAAAGTTACACCTTTCTAGTGATTTCACAAACAATAATCCCTTCCTCTGTGCAAATGATCAAAGTTTAATGACTTTTACATAACAATAACAAAACAAATATGATTTATACACATAATAAAGGAAATTAAGGCAGAATCTGCCATCTCACAAAAGCATTCCATAACCTTTTTTTGGTGTATCACTTTTTATGTTATAGGCTAGTCTATCCTTATATGTTATGTTTAGTTTAGTACCTAAAACATTTAGTCATGGATTATTCTGTTACTAGGAACACTATTGGAATTAAATTCAAATGAAAAATTATTAGTAATAATTGTTTCCTGACTCCTGTGTATCCTGTGGTGCTAATGGTAGATGATAGAGAGAGAATTGGGATGGACTTTTGCATGGCTTCTTATTGTGAAAGCGAATCTCTTCTCCAAAGTTTCTCAAAATCCATGGTATTGGGAGGAATATTTGCATCCAAATTAGAGTTCTCCAAATATCTCTTACCAGAGAGGCAGTTCAGAAAGAACACTAAATTATTCCTGTAATGGCTGACTCCTATAATACATCTCATATGAAGATAACTGCCAAAACAGATTTTGTGGGGTATCCTACCAGTTCTATTTTAAAGAACGGAAAGATGACAAGATTATTCATTTAACTTTCTATAAATATTTTTTTCCAAATTTAGCATTTATCTTTTAAGATTGCTGGTAAGTTCATGATCCATGTGTCTGCAACTGAACTGAGCAGTTGCAGTGCTTGTGGTTTAGATGGCTGTTTTATTTTCCAGAAAACATGCCTTATCAGAACTTTTTGAAGTTAGTATTTCATAGTTTTTGGATAACACATTTAAAAATAAGTGGGTTTTTCTTCTTCTTAAGCTGCTTGAGTGCTTATTCTACATCAGCCAGATCTTCCTTTATAGTAGAAGCTTCTCTGAGAAGCTGCTCATTTAAACCTCTTAGTCTTGGATTTTGTTCCTACATTTGATAAGGGTTTTAATAGAAAGAAACAATAACTCGTAATGGATTTGAACAGGGAATTCTAACATAAACAGACTGCAGATTTAGTGAATGTTTTTACTGTAATTACATTTTGCCTTCTAAGCTATGTGTAATAAATGATTTTGTTCAATAAAAGGCATCATGTAGCATGAATTTATTTTTTATGAGTGATCCAGATGATTAGAAGTATATCCTAGAAAATATTTTGTTGGTGATGTTATGGATCTGACCTGTAATTATTTTAGTAACGTTAATGAATTTAAAATGGTGATATTTTTGTTTGACGCCCACATGCTTTGAAAGACGTTTATGATGCCTCAAATTGTGAAACTTTAGCCTCTCCAGTTGAAGTATGTTATTTGTCTTTGTAAAAGTAATTTTATGATGATAGAGTAATCCCAGTCGTCATCATAGAAATGCTTTGGATGCTCCTGAGGTAATTCTGACCTCTGTTGGCAAAGCAAAGCAAATGAAATGCATGCTCAGAACACTTCTGTTTTGGTATTATTTCAGACATGAGATGTTGCTGAGAGGAGAAACGAAGGGATAAATTCTCCATTTTTACTCTTGGAAAGCTCTTTTTGTCCAACCATTCTGATGAGCTTGAGTACAGGATAGAGAATTTATGCCCAATTGTCCTTAGGTGATGACATTTCCTGATTTAGTAATTTTTGTCCCAGAGAACATAGGTTCCTCCAGTATCTTTCAAATCCAGATTTTCTGCACTGTGAAACATTTAGCCATGTCACATTATAATAGCTATATCTGTTAAAGGTCAAATATTGCAAAGATTTTGTTTTAGGTTATGTATAGACACCATTCTGTAATGCAATGTTTAAGCCTGTTAGAAAACATGATCAGTGGTTTGGTTTTGCTCAGTCCTATTTATTGCAATAGGTAATTTCACACTAATTAGTTTTCTCATTTAATATGTTAATCGCATTAAAAGAACTAAAGAAAAAATAATATGTAAATAATGTGCAATATTTTATGAGTGTCATCTGAATAGGTATTAGATTTTTTTCTGTGGAATATCTGTCATACATTTGTCATATATGTCAATCTATCTTTCAGATGCGTGTCTTAAGTTTTGTTTTTGTTCTTGTTAGCAAAGTTGATATAATGCTAATGGCAAGAGTGAGTGTTAGCACCTTTATTTTGAAACCCTGTTACTCCAGACAACAGGCTCAAATTGTTTAATACTTTTATGTTTTGGATAAGAAGGTTATTTTAAGCACTACTTAGAGTTCATTCGAATTAAGGCTCCTTTCAGTTACCTTATTATACCTTGCAAAAATATGCAGTTGTAGGTTTCTGTCATTTTCTGCCTAGCTCATTATCTTTTAGGGCTATGGAATCTGAGTACTTGAGGAAATATTCTGCCAGAAAGCACAAATTTGTTGATATGTGGTATGTATATCTGTATGTTATAGGTTCTTGACAGACTTCAAGAGTGCCTTTTTTGGTGGAAATTACTCTACTTCTGTGAAAACCCAAATTAGGAAGGTACAAGGTAGGGTTAAAGCCAGCTGAATCGCAAACTCTATAGACAGCAAGTTCTGTTCTGTGCATCCTAGAGACAAAATAAAGAATCTCATCTCAAGCTGGGTCCCAGGATGAAGAATCTTTAATTCTGGATTTAGGTCATAGTTCCAAGAGCAACCGTATTTCAAAAATTTGTGGTAAACATTATTACTCTTCCTGATACTCCTGATACTGATAAAATGATGGTTGAAGGAATATCTTTTCTAACAAAATATGTCATCACATCTGTATTCTGGACAGAAAGAGAAATGGGTTTTGTTTCTGTTTGTTTCTTGTATGAGAACTGTTAAGGTTATTTCTGGATTTTGGATGTGTAAACTACTTTTTATGAAAGCAAAAAATCAGAGTGGTCTATCTGAGAACATCTTCTGTTCTTCCAAAGAAAATACTGACGATATATACTATACTTCAGTGCTCACAGATAGAGTCATGTAAGTGTATCTCAAAATCACAAGATATGCAAGGCCTTTCAAAATCCTTCAGAAGATCCACTTCCACTGCTATGCCTAAAGAGAAGTAATTGTTTATATAACTGCAATAAAGAGTAGTTGTCTCAGAAGAGTTGTAAGAACCCAGTATTTATTTATAAATGGTGTTACAAAATGTGTATATATTGTATTTTATATATATGCTTAAAATATATAATCAAGTATGTCTGATTTATATTTTTCCTCTATCGTATGGCCTAATACTACCTAACACATTGGAGCCCTGTTTCTGGCTGATCTTGAGTGATGTAGAGGTTTTCTGCAAAACCTGTAGGTCTGATTCATAACATGTGTGGAACCCTCTTACCTCAAATATATAGGAAGCCCAAACTCATGATATATACAGTGTGGAGTTGCCCTGCATAGCAACAATTTTTCTGATACACTGATTTTCAGCGCTGGCCCTGGTGTCCCTGCAGACTGTTGATATGAAGCTTGGACTATATAAGATCATACCTGGAGATGTCATTGGCAACAGTTTTAAAACATGGTTCAGACTGCTGAAATATGAATGATTCTACTTGTTAAAGGTATTGACTGTTGATCTGGCTTTGGACTGGTATTTTCATAATTTAATTAATAGCTGTTCTCACATTGTGTTTGTGCAGTATGATGCAGAATGGGAGTTAACATTTTCCGCTATCTGGATGACTGGATTCTCAAGGACAGAAGTCTGGAATAGATCCAAGGATCTGACTCATCAAAGACAAGCTGGAGTTACTAAGTTTCACTGTGAACTAAGCCAAACCACAGCTTGTCCCTGTAGACAACTGGAATACAGAGGAACCTTGCTGTCATAACTGATGAAAGCTTTCTCCGTTTTAACCATTCAAGGCAAATTGGTCTTGACTGTAAGGATAAGGCACAGCTAACCGGTATTAGTCAGGAACATATTGCACTATGGGTGCAGCCACAGTATTATGCAATATACCCAGCCAGTGTACTTCCAGATGAGTAGTCCGTTAAGGATAATGAAGCTGTACTGGTTGGATAAAGGTCAAATGCAAAGTAACCTTATATATGATAGATTCCTGTAGTAAAGAATGCCTAATATGATGCTCATTTCTTTACATGACATGATCAGAGTGTTTTTCCTTTACTTTTTTGCATATTACCTGATTTTTAAAACAGTTACTCTGGTATAACTATTAACACAGAATAAAATGGTATACCCTTCAATAAAAATGATTTTAACATCAAGTAAACTGAGTTCTAATTCAGAGTGAAACTAGTTCATGTGATTTTTCTTCAGGTTTCCATAATTTAGTTTTACTGTCTGAAGTCCTTCCTTGTCTAGCTAGATTCTTTCCCAAATTGGATGTATCTGAATTTGCATGTGCTTGCACATGCACAGACTGTCTAATCTGCAGACTCCCAGAACACACCTCATAGTGGCCTAAGTCTGCCACACAAGACCACTTATTTCTCTAATATTTTTATCACAGATTTTCAGAGTAGGCTAAAAAGCAAAATACTTTCTGCAGCTTCTGCAAAAACCTACTGCACACCTTTTAGACTGCAACATTTTACTTTTATTCAGGTATAGAGAGCAGAATTGTGACTGACCAGTCATATACTGAAAGGTTTTTTGCCTTACATCATTAAGTTTCTCTTTTCAGGAAGAATGGCAGCTCTGATTGATTTTAAAGTATATCAGCTGAGCACAATTCTGCCAGCTTCAATAGACTGTCTAGTCTATATAAGAAGCTGTTTCTTCTTTTAAGGTGGCAACATGAAGACTAAGAGGCAATTTTTGTTTCCTTCAATTTTACTTTGAATCTTATTTTTAATGAGATCTATCAAATATTTTTCTATTCTAGAAATTAAAACCTCAAGAGAAGACCCACAGACGAAGTTTTGTGTATGCTGTAGAGCAAATCTTGAAATGATGCTTTTTTTTTTTTTTAATAATGATTTAATCTTTCAGTGAAACTTCCTTGAGCATTAGTATCCCTTAATTTATGGAATGCTTCATGAGGCACATTTTTATATGCTTCTGGAATTTTTTCACATACAAAAGATTCCAACATTTTTGAATTTTTTAATCTTCATACATCCTCACGTATATGAAATTTTGTATAGTTTCTACCATCTGTCCAAATACTGTGCTGGCCTGTTCTTTTTTGAGTACTTCACACTCAGGGTGTCCTCATATACAGGTTCTATAGTATGTTGCCTCAGAAATTCCTTCAGAGGCAGTTCTAAAGTCCTGTTTCTATCAGAATACACTTTTATAAGATTTTCTCTATTTCCTTCAACTGCAGTCCTTCTATTGCCTGCCCTAAGGTTATTCAGTGACAAGGCCTGGCAGGGTCACGTTGACTCTCTAAGACTCATCATGGCTAAGGTTATTCTCGGTCTCTCTCCCTCTAAGGCTGGACTGCTGCCTTTCCTCAGGCACACGCCAAGCTTCTGTCACTTTTCTCAGCCTTTTCTCAGCTCCCTTCACCAGATAAAGTGTAGGTGGCAGATGGGATTTATAACTATATTAGCCTTGTACTTCTCAAGTCAAAAATATTATAGTTAGCAATAGCAAGAATGGTAATGGTCAAGTATACTAGGCTTTCTATTTGGTATTCAGGTTATTTGTGTATCTCTAAATGCTGCCACCCTACTCCAAATTTTAGCCTGTTAAGTCTGTCAGTGTTCATTTAGCAGTGATATTTGGCAAAGCTTAAAAATCAGCAATTACAGGTAAGTATAGGTAAGACTCATTTTTTTGAGTCTTAGATTGTTGGACAGGATGCATTTATTCTACATGACTTTTTTAGTTCATTTTTTACTTCCCCTTCCATGTTTGTGTTATCACTTTAAGTGCTGATCCTGCTGTTTGTATATATTTGGAAAAAGATCATTTTCATATCAACTGTTGTAGCTTTCCATGGAGGTGGGAACCATGATTCACAGAAGAAGATAGACATAAGAGTAGTGCTAAATTAATAGTTTTATGAGTTTATGATGTTTTTTCCTCTTTTTTACTGCTTGATATCTGCCATTGTGGAACCATTACTGCACATACCATTCTTTAGACAGATTTTCAGAAATAGAACAAAATTCTGAAACCGAGCACAATTAGATGCAGCAGGAATGCTCTGTGGAAGTGAGCATTATTAATTATTGATGCTCACCTCTTAAATAAGCTAGATGGTAGTGAATGACCCTTCTTTTTCCAATTTATATTCACATCTCTGCTCCCAGTTAACACTCCAAAGGAGTTTGTCATATATTGGATGCTTCTGCAATAGCTGGAAGAAACCCTTTTCTGCCCTTTGGAGTGGCACAGAATCACTAATAGAAACTCCTGGAACCTCCTAGCAGTATTTCTTGTGAATGGCTAGTATGTCTCCATAATGATGAATGAAATGGCTTTCTATATATTCCTTTCTTAGCTTATCCCTACTTGTTCTTCACATTTCCAAGCTGAAGTGCATAATTCCATGATAGAAAGGCAATGGAGATATCTGAGCAGAATCTTTGTGTCTTATAGATTGACTGCAGAGTGCAATTTCCTTTACCTTTGGAGATCTTCATTGCCAAAGAAAGATGGATGCTGGATTTGCTTATAATCATTGTCTGCATGACATTCCAATAGTAATTTCATGTTACTATGAAAAGATACTTAAACTTACAGAATATGTAGGCTGTATTTATAGATCTTGTTAATCCCCTGGCCCTTTTTTGGCTGAAATAATAACTTGGCCATGCACCTGTGAAGAGGAAGAACAATCTACAATTTCTTGTGTTTTCTGCTTTGGTCACTGGTAGTGAAATTCATGTGTGATAGCCAGCTATTTAGTCGATTTCTAGGTAACAGTTCCCAGATATATGACTTCACAGTTCCTAACTGAGATTTTTGCATAAGCTGTTCAAGGAGGAAGTAGCTTATTGTTCAGAACTCTACCTCAGTATCAGACCACTGTCTAGGATTCAGACTTCACTGTAGAGGAGCCATTCTAAGTATGACTCTTACCCTATTTAATTACTTGTGACAGTCAACACTTATGATGATACTTACTATCCCATTAATATGTAAATGTGGTATGATAGTGTAATTCATCATACTTATGATATTCAATATTTGTTATTAAACAGAAATCACTTATTAATTGATGAAAACCAAGATGGAAATAACATCATGGTTCAGTGAAGTTACCCAGTTTTCCAGACTAAACTATGTATTACCGAGATTGTAAACAGATCGAGTTTAAAGAAAACAAAAAGAATAAACTGATTTGGAGCCTGGACTTGAATAATATACTTAATCACATAAATTATTTGACCATAAATTTTTGTTGTAGTATGTATTCTGACACAGCTAAGCAGCAGAAATCAGAACAACCTAAGCACATGCCACACATTCAAAATGTATTGTATTCGAGACACATTTCACACTGCTACAAAAAAAGCATTTATATATACAATTGGAATTATATATACAATAAACTTTAAAAATACAGTTAATATTAATTAAATGTATAATCCCTACCTTTTTAAAACTAAGAGGGGAGAGAAACTCAGAGGGTTTCTGAGATTCAGTTGTTGGAGATTTTCTTCTGATCTATCAAAGGAGAGAGAGAAATTCTAACTTGGTTTGGAGTGTGGAGACTCTTAATCCTTGTCCAGGAAGAAATCAAACTCTATTCCTGAAGCTCCCTGTTACATAGAGACGATCCAGTCCTTGCTTTCTCTCTCCCCTTTCATTGTTAGGGTAGGGGATACAGCTCACTTTCATCACTGACTTTCATGTGATGTGCATGGTTATCCTTCATTTATGGACAGTTAATATTGCAAGAAACATTAACTCCCTTGCATATTTTAATTGTAATCCAAGAAATTCAAAAGGACACTTGCACAGAAATTGCAGCTACTCAATTGTACTACCTTCCCACCTACAGATTCCAAACACCACAATATGCCTAAAAATAATTTATTTCGGCTAAAGGAATACACCGAGTACTATTACCCAGTTTCCTTACTCTGTTCTTTGGAGAGCTTTCAAGTTTGCTATGCTCTCCTTATCTCAAGCCCCTGACCCATTTTTTCCCAAAATAATTCCTCTAATTAATTCTACTTACTTATTGCAGAATTTCATTTCTAGAATTATTAATATTTTAAAATTAAAGCTATCATTTAATAACTACTTCAGTTTACATTTCTAAAGTTAATAATTTCTAATAAAATAGATTAGTGTTTCAAAGAATAAAACTGCCAGCCATTTAAATTTTGATAATATTACTGGTTTAAAATAAGTGAGTGTTCAGCTTTTTATTTTTTGATTATGATTATTTTTATTATTTTGGGTTTTTAACGCTCAGTTGCTATGTGCAATATCTGTTTTTAATAATGAAAAGAATATCTAAGTTAGTATTACTAAAGATAGCATCTACTTTTGTCAATTTAAAACCTGTAACTGTACTTGCTCACACAATCGTACAATGTATCTTTAAAATTCTTTTCCTATGCACAAATTTTGAGTACCTTATGTTGTACATTATAACTTTATAAAAAGAGGTTTTGCCCAGTGTCATTAAAGGCAAATACTTAAATGTAATTTCCTTGAAATAATTTGAAAATGAACCTGAGATTCAGTAAAGCAGTATAAATCATAGATAAAACCATGCACAAAAAAGAACACATTCTTTTTAAAGAGTCATAGACCTTATTTAACAGTGGATCCTGCCAAAAAGGAATCTTTGAGAAGGAAAAAAATATTACATTTAATAAAATGGAATATTTCCATGATTCATATATAACATTATTAATTTGAATAGTTTAGAGCAATATGGGTGTGGGTTTGAATTACTTGTGCACAAACAGAGAATGGAAGCTGTTTTCCTGATGTTCACAATATGAAAAATTACTATTATGTGTCTGAATAACTGATGATATGTGTAATATTGTGTAAAAATTTGCATTTGCAGGAATGCTGTTTAAAATTGTCCGTATATTTTGTGTCAGCTCAGTTACCAAGAGTGCCAATGTTTATGAATGTAGGCAGAGCAATAATTAGTATAGGAACTTGGCTAAGTACTGTAATATTGCTAGGTAATGTGTATATGTTGGACTGGGCAACAATAAACATGGAAATTTTGGAGGATTTTGGCTCATAACAACAGAAATATCTCTAGTGCATATTTGTTCTGTGGACCACAGAAACAATAAGGGAGCTGGGCTTTCCTGAGCTGCTTGGTGTTTGCCATTGACATCAATGGGAAAAGGATGAAGCTAAAGGTTTTTCGCTGTTAAAACTGACCTGTCAAGAGAAGATTCACCAGTTTCATGGTCCTGAAGAACCAGCAGGTCTCTAGGAGCAGCTTCAAAAGATCCTAAAGAGTTAGGAGAGAAGGGAGGACGGAGGAGTGGGAAGGATGAGGACTAGCAGATGGTAGTCCTCTCTCAGGCATCTACAGAGTTTAGACCCCAAAATATGCAGGCACGAATGTCATGCTCTGTCCATCATCTCTAGAGGAACTGATTTCATCCAAGTGATGCCATCCTCTGCCTTGCCACATCATTTTACAGAAGAAAGAAATTCCAAAGAGAATTATCACTCAGATGTCAGATAAAGTGTGAGGGAAACCAATGGGCAGGCAGCCACTGATGTCATCAGGCTGCTTTCTATATGTTTTGAAGACTTTTATCATTATTGTACCCAAATATTTTCCTTTCACCATGCTAAAACAATCAAATTAAGACAATCACTATTAGTGCATGGGTAATGTCATATAGTGAAAGTATATGTATAGAAAGAAATATGTTGAAGAGGGACTTAAGGTTGTGACAGGCATTCTGTACTTGTATGTATCATTCTTGCACTACTGATAGGGTGATGAAGGTAAAGTGAATTAACTTTTCATTTCCTTGCTTTTCTGTTCATATGTATGCAGCCACAGCTACTTCACAAGTAAGATTTTTTTCCATATAGCAAAAAGCACAGCAAAATAACAAATCTATCAACTAACCATCTTTTTCTTAAACAATCTGTCATTTTCATGTCATTTTCATATTTCATACTTTTGAAATGCTACTTTTTGTATGTAATTATCTTCAGCTTATAAAAAAGAAAAAAATGTTTATTTTCTTACTATGTAAAGAATATTTTGAATTAATATTTGACATCAGTTTGAAAGATCAGTATTCTTTGTCCACAGTGAGAGTAAACTGTAAAAAGATCTTTCTGCTTTTGGCAGTTGAAGTAGTATAACAAACTTCTTCAGTTTCTTTGTGCCTCTCTTTGGCAGCTTATAATGAAAAAACTCATTGATGGTCAGGTTTTAATTCAGAGTTTTAATTCATCATTGACTGAAACCTGATTTTTTGGACAAGAAATAGTCTTTATAGAGCCAAATTATCTCATAAAATACAGTGCCACTGTATTTTAAACATTTTAGGATAGGTTCAATTAATTTCTTAAAACTTAAGTGACAGAAGGGTTTTCCTGTAAAGAAAGCTTACTAATGTACATAAAATTAAGAAGTTTCTCATTGTTGACTGCACCAAATAAATATGAATAACATGTTTTTGAGAACATTAAATAAGGTTAATTTAAAGAGCTATTAATTTTCTGTCCATGAATGTTCTTTTCTGGAGGCTGAATGGTAATCTATTCTGTTTCATGTTCCCCTTAGTGACAAAAGTTTCTTTCACAGTAACTGTTTAAGTGTTTTAGCACACAGGTAAATTACTTTGTTTGATAATTCCTCATATGTTGTATGTATTTATTGCACTAAACAAGAGCTCTTCATGCTATTTCTCTTTCTCCACCCCATTTTTCTTTGAAGCTTTTTACTGAGCTAATACAATACTATACTTTTGCCCTGCTTTATTCTGAGTACAAGAGAAGAATTTTAAATGAACTGTTCACCACATCTGGGAGTTTTATTGTGTAAGAATTTCTCTTTGTGAACTGTCCAATTTGAATTTGATTGTCAGTATCTAAGGCATAAATATCTAGTGTATATGTTGAATGCTCATTCATTTTGTGGGAATTAATGTTGCAATACTGTAGCAATGCAAGGCCTCCTAGGAGGGGATTCCTTGCACTGGCACAGAGGAAGAGAGATGCGTGGTTTGAGCCCTGCTCGTGTCTCTTGTGCTCTTTAGTTTGATAACAAAGTTCTGATTTTGGACATGTCTTTTTGTATCCTTTGGGAGCTGGCAGTGATTAGTCTCTCCTTCCTGTCTCATCTCTGAGTCATCAGGATTTACTCACTTTTCTTTGTCCTTTGTCTCCCAGCCTAGGTGTCCTGAGAAGATGCACGTAAATGCATTTATATACTCATTTTTACAGTTTCAGTTCTGAAAACTATTTTCTAAGAGCAGAGTGAGGAAGTGCAGCAATGCAGTAAAGAGTGCCTGAATTAAAGGAGAAAATTAGGGAAGAAAACTATACATATATATTTTTTGAAATGGCCTAATGCATCAAGAATAATATATGAGCTAGTGGATCCCTTTCATTTTGTAAAACCAACCAACAGACAAACTCTAACAACTCTAAGCCAAAGCAAGCAAGCAAATCAGAATAAATTAATATTCTGTTTATGTATTTATTTTAATATTTAAAATATGACTTGCTATACCACTTGCAATTTCCTGCTTCATTCTAATATAAGCTTGTACAAATCAAAGGAAGAAAGTAGAATCCAATAAGCAGGAAAGCAACTAATAATGTATTATTCAAAAGTATAAAAGAGATTATAAAGTATCGATAAGGACTTCTTTCCTTCCAATAGATAAGGACAGTCCTTCTTGGCCATTTTAAGTAATGTCTGTCTATTATAGAAGGGCTATAATTTCAAGGACTCTCAATTTTTTACTACTTTGCGAAGTGAAAATTAATTCCTTCACTTGGAAAGATTAGTGTGACTTTTACATCTGGAAATTGCCTTCTATAGAAAAGAAAACTTCATTTTTGGCTTCTTTGCATCCAAGAAAATATTTCCATCCTTTTCCTCCAAGAAATGAAATTGTAAGGCCAGGTGAGGTACCCAGCACTATGCAGAATTACACTCCCTGCAGAACGTAATGTATCACACTAATAATACTGAATGCATACAGTATTATTAATGAGAAACAATTGCTTAAATTTGTGAATGAATTAATCTTTCAAATATATATAATAAAAAGGTCTGCAAACCAGTATTCCATAGGTAATAAAATACAGATTCAGTAGTAAAAAATTTAAAAAGCATATGTTAAGCATAACATGCTATTTTATTGATGTAGATCATGAAAAATGACAGTATGAAAAACTCATTATACGTTATGTGTTAGCTTCAGATTATTGTCTTTAAGCTACAGCATGTAATTCTAAGATATGAAAAAGGGAAAATATTGCTTGCCAATGAATGCTTAACACTGTTTTAGAAATTGTAAAAAAATAGACTGTAATTCAAGCCTCATAATTTTTTGTCCTGGAAGTTGTAATACTAATGATTGAAACTCTGTTACTGAATAAAAAATAGGTAGAAAGTTGCTTCCACAAAGGACACAGTCAGCTTCAGATCAAGTCTGTTAAAAAAAAAAAAAAAAAGAGCTTCAAATAGTGAATATGCCTCTGATATCCCACTTCCAGTTGTTGTGGTTTAGCGATCATATTTTTCTACTTTAAACTAAAATTCTCCTTTACTGTTTTATGAACAGTCTGTAACAGATAAGGAATCTGATTACACAGGACACATAATGAAGCTACCTGTAAAATAAGTACTGGAAAATTTAGAAAGATAACAAACTTAAAAATAAAACACTGTTCATTAAACTTTTGCACGCGCTCTCTCTCTCTCTCTATATATATATATATATAAAATTTGTCCAAATGAGAGATAAAATATCAGGCCATGTAATAATTATAAATTTACTGTTTCTTTAAGGATTTGATTAGGACTTGCTAATCTAACCTTTTTATGAATCTAGAGTAACTGACCTAAAGTCAGTGAATATATACTTGTGGAAAAAGTAGTGCAAAATTAGATTATAACCTCAGTGTAATTACGAGAGTATTACTGGGAGAACAGATCTAATTGAAGTGACGGAAGAGTCATTAGTCTTTGAGAACTGCCCTACATAAAGTTCATGATTGCTATAAAAATGAATATATGTAAAATGATTTTTATAAATAAATTATATTCATATCAACATGACATTTGCTGTTTTAAGGTCTTTTCAAGTTAATTTGTCTCTTAAAGTTTAATCACACTTGTTGCAGTGATCTTTAGATTATTCATCCAATTTCTGGTATTTCTTTGCTTGCCAAACCAAAAAAAAAAAAACTTTAAAATTGTGCTTTATTTGCAGCATCTGGAGAGGACCAAATATAAACTGCACAGACAATTCGGGTTATACTGCTTTACACCATGCAGCTTTAAATGGACACAAGTAAGTGCCTTATGTCTAGTATTTATGTAGAAAGTTTTAACTGCATAACTTAAAAACATGTAGCATAGCACTGAAATTTTCACTGGGAGGCAACAAGCTGACTTACTAAAAGATTGGCAATAATCTTCTTTCCCATGGGATATATTAAGATAAGAATTTTTGACACTGTCATTGGTATCAAGATCTAGTAATTACAAATGGGATATGTAATTTAGAAGCTATTGATTTTGTACTGATTCCTCCAAATTCTTGTTTGCTTTTGAATAAATTTCTTATTGTTACTGCTAGTGATGGCTCCAGTGCTTTTTACTGGAGGGAAATCTCAACAGAAAATTTGGTAGCAGACTTGACTGAATGTATGTACACATACATGGTGCAATGGATATTTAAGGGAACAATATTGTACAAAACAAGAATAAGATAGGTTATTCATTATCAGAATAAATCTAACATGATAAGAATATTTAGTTGTTATACGCTTGAAAACAAAAATGGCCATTACCTTATAAAGGACTGTGTAGCTTTTTCCTCCTTGCTTTCAGCCCTAGTTACCAAATTTTGCTTGGCAATAGCCAGTAAAATCCCTGGTCAAGCCTACTGCACAGGCATACCAATGCAGGAGAACTCTTTAAGGCATTTAAGTGTCATTTGAAAAAACTGTGGAAACTTGCTGCATATAACAAGTTGTTATATATTATAACCTGTTGCCTCTGTTGTTACGTTTTGCCCCTTGCTACATGGTACCTCCATTGCATTAGGCTGCTAACTGCATGTTGCTTTAAAGACCAAACAACAAAAAATAGATTTTAAGGAGGTTATAAACTTCTAGTGAGCTGGACCCCACTATCACCAAGGTAAGAACCAGCCCCGTTACTGCAGTCCAGCTAGCCTGTTTGTAAACTGGAGATGTTAACACTATCAGGATTTTCACTGGAGAAAACTTTGACATAAGACTTTCGGTTATTCCTCTTGTGTCTGATAAGGAACTAATCAAAAACCAAATGAAATTAAGAGTGAGCTGTAGGAACTGTAATGTGGTTTCAGATTCTATATAAGATTACATGAATCTGTAATAATTGTATATTTAGTTTATTTTTTTCACATTTTTGTACCCTTGCTTGGAAAAATTAAAATTAGGATGTCTATTTAATTGTGTTCTAGAAACCTGCATATTGTCTTTAGACCAGTTTCATCTTTTGGTGAATATAGGATAATCTGTTTTTAAATGAACAAATGAAGTTAAAATACTTTCAAATTAGATATTGTACATTTTCCAAAATTTCAGTTCTGTAGCAACTTTCAGAATAATCCATTAATATATTTTACCTCCCTGGAATTAGCTATAAGTTTTTAATATGATCCATTAAAGTATGTCATTTTTAAAGAGGAAAACATCACATTTCTCTTTTTTATCATTTATGGTTTATTTCTTTTGTTATACATTTTTGATTGCCAAAAGCCTGAGATTAAGCAAAAAATGCTCAGTCTTTAGATATACTGAAACAGTTTTTAATACATTTAATCCTGAGTGTAATCCAATAGTTACCCAGCAGAGTAAAAATATCTATATAAGGCTGAACCTATCACAAATTTCAAGTGAATCCTAGCAATCTAAAATGCTAAATTCCAAAACATACAACAGCCAAGTGCTATTCTCAAACACAATATTGGCCAAATTTCTACTGAAGTCAGAGAGAACTTCAAGATGTGAACTTGTGTACAGCAGCAGATTAAACTGCAGCTTTTGAAAAGGTTATAGTGCTCTGCTGTGACCTCTTACCCATACAGCAGGATATGCAGCAGTTCCTGACACACCAAAATTTATAGGTTGAATAGAAGTGGTTTGTCCTATGAAGCTTTGGGGATTTTAATTTTTCCCATTTCACATTAGGATGAACTTGAGAGCTTCAAAGATTTTTTTGGAAAAAAAAAAAAAGTAGAAGTGAGAACAGGGGGCTCAATGACCTTAGCCAGTCATTTGTGGTGTTGTACACCACTGTTCAAGTCCCTGCTTGATCATTGCATATGATGAATTCCTTCCTCATTGGTTATTCTAGAGTGGTTCTCTCTCTTATTGAAGCTATTCTACTTTATATAAGTAATTAAATTATATCTGGGGCAGGGATTTGAATCTCAATCTCCCCTCCCAAGTGAGTTGCCCAATTACTGAGCTAAGGACTCTCAGTCTTCTGTTCTCTCTAATTTATTTCTACAAAATGAAAGTTCTGAAGGAACACTGAAAAAGACCCACTCTAGAGGGCTGTGATAGGTCAGAGCATTCTTGAAGGAGGAAGGAGACCTAGGTTCTATTTTGCAGGTTGATTCTTGCAAACAGGGGATTGAAATCTAAGTTTTCCAAATTCCTAATTAGTGTGCACTCTTCAGCCAGCTATTCTGGGGTACGCTGTGTCATGTTTTTACCAGATTTGATTTGAAATCCAATTCCAGATCTGGGAAGGCTTTTCTGATAAAATTTGTAAAAATTGATGGAGTTCTTTGAAACAAATAGATAGTATTATCTGACTGAAGAAAATTCTGAACTACTATTCCTGATAGTTGCTCTGTATCATTATTATCTACAGATTTTAGTTGTGGAGGTTTTTTTGCTGTTTTTTCCCATTTGGTTCAGGTTTTGTTTCCTGTGATTTATGTCCCTTTTAAACTACTTTGTAGCTCTAGCCATTGAGCCCTTCCCTCCCTGCCCCAATTTTTTGGAGCCAAATCAGTAAATAAAGAGCTAGTGTTCTCATATTCAGCAAAAACTTGCCTAGAACTGCCCACACTGGATTGTAGATGCCATTAACTTAATAGTTTATTATATTATTACTATTAACTATAATAACTTATAATTAATGAGACCTGACTTTGTCATACTATGGGAAGACAAACTGAGAGATAAGACAAAATTGATGTGCTTTCTGGCATACTTGCTAACCAATGGTAATACCACACAGCTGATTTTTATTTTAACTTCTTTTGAAGTAAGTACAGGATAATGCTTAAAAATCAGAGATGCAACATACCAGCTTATACTAATCTTTCATTTTAATGTATGGTAAGCCACACTGAAAATACTAAAAGGAATATAATATAAATTCAAATAGTAAGGTCACTCTTTTTCTCACTGCTCTCAGGAAGCTGGTTGTTGGAAAGCAAAAGAGAAGCCATATTTCCATAGAAGGTAGTATATATATAAGTAGATCATCATTAAATTATTTCTTCTAAAGAAACATATTGAGACAATGCCATAAAGAAGAAGAAAAATTGGTACTTTTAAGCTTTACTTCAAGAACTGTGTCCATAAATCTAGCCTTTTATCTTCCTGCCTCCTGAACTCAGCAAGTATGGGGATAGAGTACTTCTACTTTTAGTCCCTGGAATGTAAGTCTTGAGGGATGTGCACGTTGCCTTTTACTGGCAAGTACTTAAAAAAAGATTCTGTGGTCAGATGGTCCTGTTGAAAGGAACAGATTCAGAGAATGGATGACAATATTGTTGATGAGTATTCTTAAGAAGTAATCCCGTTACTCCATCATTGCAATTAAGAACATTTTAGCTATATTTTACTATCTATCTATTTCATTTTTAGAAATGATTACTATTAATTTTTATATCAGTTTCACTTGAATTACAGATTTCTGTTATTGAGAGAAAAAATTTTGGTAATACATATATATTCATGTACAACTTAATAAAATAACTTTCTGTCAATTTTTAGTTTTACTTCCTGTTTTCCAGGGATATAGTTCTCAAATTACTTCAGTATGAAGCATCAACTAACGTGGCAGATAATAAAGGTTATTTTCCTATTCACTTGGCTGCTTGGAGAGGAGATGTAGACATTGTGAAGATTCTCATCCATCACGGGCCATCACACTCCAGAGTGAATGAACAGGTGAAACAATTAAAAGTATTTGTTACATCATCAGAAAACAGCAGCATATATTCTTTAGGTCTGGCAAATTCATAGCCAGATTGAAAAAAAATATATTTTCCATGGTTCTAGTAATTTCTTCTCCAAGACTTAGAAAACCTTCCATAGTAAACATACAAGATGTATGTTTACAAGGTATGAAAGTTTTATTTCTTCTGGAAGGGCACTGACCTAAAGGATATTATATTTAAGGAGTGTCAAGAAACTTCCGTTTGTTTCAAAAAAATCATACGAAGGCATACTCTAACTAATGCATTGTATATACTAATGTAAATTTACATAAATGCTGCATCTTTTTTACTTTATTAGATATCAATTTCTTTGTGATAAAATTAATATTTTTGGTATATTTTAAGTGTACCATAAATGAACAGCTGTACAGACATGAATGACAAAGTTGCATGGACTGCATGTCTGCATATAAGTGTGTATATACATGTCCAAAAGGACTATCCAAAAGGAAATAGATGAACTTGTCTGGCACAAACAGCAGAAAGAGCATATAAATACTAGCAAAAAATGATGACAGTAAGGGTAGGAGAAGTATGTCACATTCTGTTGTCAAACATAAGGCACACCTTCTGTTTTTATTCTGTATATATATGTTCTTTCTATATATGTATATGTTATAAGGTCCATTTCTGGAATTAGTATTTAGAAATAGAGAAATTAAGCAGTTATAAACTGAAGCCATCTATAGTCAGCTGAATCTTTATCAATTACCACAACAAACCAGAGAAAATTTTCATGCAGAAAGTGATTCCTACTATGTGAAATATGATCATGAATCTAGCTCTTGGTGCTAAGAAGGAACTGCTTGAAGATTGGCAGTAGGCCATGAAACATAAGAGTAGTAACTGTAAGCTATTGAACTTGCCAGGGTAATCAGAAAGTTATTGGAATGCAAAGGTGGGAGTCAGCTCCAGATTCAGATCTAAATTTTCGTGTCTACAGTGCTTGTATGTGCAACATTATACTTCACAGAGGTCTAGTCAGTGTAGTCACAGGAGCCAACAGGGTTATTCAGGTGACCAAAAGTAAGGGCAGGATTCAGTTGCCCAAACACAGAAAGAATACCTTTTGAGATGCCCTGCTGCAACTGAGACATCTGCATGGGCCACAATGTATGACAGAGGATGTTTGGGCCTTCCCTGTCCTTTTTCAGTGGCTGCTGGCCTCCAGGTAGGACACCCTGGAGCATCTCAAATGGCAAATTACACTTCTGTTTAGACAAATCAATTGCCCTCTCAGTATCTACATTAGTGTGGCAGGAAGGGAAACTGTATGAGAATAAGAAATGTTAGACCTAAATAGCAAACTCTAACCATCATGAGAAGCTTTTCCTTGAATAATCTATTCGATACTTGAAGTTATACACTTAGCTATTGTAATCAATACAATAACTATAATCTGAGGATCGAGTATTAGTGCAGGAAGTAAAGAAAAATCAAGTAATAAAATCCACCTGCATGATAAAATTCTGAGAAATCCTATGCCCTGGCTCATCCAAGAAAAAATATGAGAAATAAAACTTGTCATTCTGTGGTTTGATTTGCAGATTATGAGTTTCTTAGAGTTTCTCATTCTCATCAGCTGTTGTGTATAGGATGATACTAATTGAATTACAAGATTATCTTTTTGTCAAAGGAAAGCCTTTTTCAGTTTTATTTCTGTAGCTAAGAAAAAAGAATTCTGGTTGCATGTTATCCATTTTCTTGAAGAAATTCCTTCTATTCTACTGATAGAAAACTAGAAGCTATGAAGAAACTTGAGAAAGAGAGATGGTGAGAAAGATGTTTCATTAAGACCAAAAAGAGAAAAATAAATTCGAACCTACTTCTTCCCAATCCCAGATATACCTCCAAGTTTGCTTGATTAGGTGTGCTGTCCAGTCTCTCTGGTTCGATCACTGGAGCGAATAAGCAGAAATCAGTCTGATTTTACAGCCCACTGACTGAAAAAAGAAAGCTCTGGATTCTTGTCTTCAAATCCACTGCTGTTTATGCATTTTATCCAAACACTTCGTAATACAAAATATATGAGCAATTCTCACAATAGATACTGGATCCTAAGTCTCTAAAGGCAGTTGAAGTCATATTAAACTATTGAGTTAAACTTACACTTACACAGTCCTTACCTTGTGAATCCCCCTGTGTTCCTAGACAACAGCCAGCTTTAGTGGGCAGACCACTTTGTTACCACCTACTCTTTCCCCTGCTAAATAGCAGCCTACCCTGGAGATGATTGCCCATATCATGGGATGAGGGAAATGCCATATTGATATAAAGCCTCCTCCTCCCACATATCCTCAAGTAACATCAGAGTGGTGTCTCACCCTAATACCTATACTGTATATTTTTATGAGTCTGTAGGTTTCCCTAAGGAGAGAAATAGCATCATGGCATTTACTTATTTGCTGATAGGGTCTAGGAGAGGCAGGTGGCTCCACACAGCTCTCCTAGCTGTCCTCAGAGCTGTGGAGCAGAAGCTACAGTTTATCAGAAAACCGGGTTTTTTTTTTTTTTTTTTTTTTTCCTTTTGAGTGTTGGGGAGAAGTATAGCTATGTTTCCTGACACTTACTCACCACAGCAAATAATATCCTGAAGTCAGACTTCTTTTCTTGTTTTTTCACAAGGCTCATGTTAACAATTTCTGTGCTTTCAGTTTAAGAACATAATTTTTTTCAATATTTAAAACTGTTACAACTAATTTGTAATATATCCTTGCTTTTCGTGTATTTTATTAAAATTCTATATAAAATAAATGCTTCTGAAAACTTAAGTAAAAAGAAGTGATATTAAACAACACAACAAAGAAGTAAATGAGAAGCTCATGATACATAATTGTATATTATATGAATTAACGGATTTAATGTGGTATACTGTAAATTAAAATGCAATCAACTAACATCATCGGATCATATCTAGCATCTTAAGCTCTGAATGCCCCCTACTGTTCCTATTACATAAAATTGAAAAAACAGTAAAGAGGCCAACAGTTAAATGACAGTTATTTTATGGGGGTGGTGAAATGAAGACTGGCAACTCTACATACAGAAGGTGGTTACAGCATGACAAATGTGTAAGAATATTTATATTATCGTTTAATAGAGGTGTCTTAGTTGACATGCAGGATGTATGTTTAAAATTACAAAATGTGGTGAAATTATAAAAGTAAGTGTTTAAACTTCATTGATGAAGAATGATAAAAATATATAAATTATAAAGTGAAGATGAAGTAGATAGTAAGAGATCAAGTTTTGTTAGTAAATGAATACAAAATATAATGAAAGTGTACACTGTAAAACTCAAACTACTTACATATTTGTTTATGTAATGACATCCAGGTAGTGCAAACATTTATTATGGCGACTCCCATCATAAAATTACATCAGTGATAACAAATCCTAATATATACAAAAGCAAAAGTTAATACACAGTAAATAAGAGTCACAGATAACTTAATACGTAGTGTTCAGTATGAATGCAAGAAAGAATGAAAATACCATCTTATACAAAAAGAGGAATGACACCAGGAATAAATATCAGGTTCAAAATATAGTTTTAATATATATTGAAGGAATATGAACAGTAAAAAAATTACGGAAAACATGTGAACACTTTTGAAATTTCTAGGTGTTGTTCCTCTCTGTTTTGTGACTCTGCCTGTTTTTCTTTCTGCAAATAGCACATATTTTTCCTTACATTTATGTGTTTAATGTACTGTAGAATTGTTCAGTGCATCAAACCATAATTGTCTTAAAAAACACTCCACCTTTTTCACATTTCCTTAATGCCTTTTGACATTTCTTCTGAAATGTGAGGGAAAAGAGTTCTGGATGCATTAATAATATGTAAATACCTAACACCTAACATATTTACTGACTTCACTGAATCATCAAAATGAACCATAGGCATTATATGCTTCTCTTAATGACGCTTCAGTGACTTTCAGAAGTACAAATTCAGCTCCAAAGTAGTCTGCAGAAACAATCATTTTCTTTTGATAGTATTTTCTCTTCTTCAAATTAGAGAACATGAAGATGAATTTCAGAATTTCTAGTGCAACTCTTTCTCATTTTGAATACTCTTTCAGAAGAAAAAAAGTGCAATGGCAATCTCTTTGATTTGATCTGATTTCAACAGTAAATTGAAGAAATCATATATTCAAAGTAATAACAAAATAACAGAATTACTTTTCAAATTATGTTTACACATAAGTAAAGGCAAATTTCAATGGAAATTCAGTAGATTTCATCTGATTCGCACTGGATAACTTGTGACAGAATTTAGCCCAATAACTTTCACAAAAAATTATCTCTTTTTTGAAGAAATCTCACTGTGTAAATCCAAGTATTCTCTTAATTAAGGAAAAATGGCATCTTTATGTGTCATTATAGTGTTGTATGGTAAAGATCTTCATTAGAACATGCTCTCTGTTTCGTTAGGGATTAGAATAAAGAGGTTTAAACTCCACTGAGAAGGAAAAAATAGACAGGGAGCTGAACAGTGTGCAGTAAAGAATTTCAGTATGAATTTGTTGTAGCTAAAGAAGAGAAATGTGGAGAAATATAGTAGTACTACAGGGATGGAGAAGTCCAATTAAGTTATTTGTGAGTATTTCTCTTCTTACAACTGATATTTCTAGTTTAAGTAAAATATTTGCAGTTTTATTACAATCCTGTTGCAAATACATGTGAACTACTTCTATCTCAAAATAGTTTGGCTAAGTTATTGAAACATTGGACTTGACTGATTACTTGACCTGCTTTTATTGGCAATTGTCCATGTGTTTAACTTTTTATGTTCATTTTTGATTCTGCACAAAGCCAAATTGCTCCATTTTTTGTTAATTACATTATTTCAGCATTCGTGCTGCAGTGGGCAACTTTGGCACCCCTAGAAGCCACATTCAGAATCTCATTCAGATTCTGCTGAAAAAAGATCTTCTGTGCCTAAACGCCTTTTTGTGTTTGGTTGTTCTCATTAAAAATATTACCTTTTCTTGGAAACATTATTTATGCGAGTGCAATTCCTTTTAGAGATTGCAATTAAACCCATTCTCATTTCTGTAGTAAAAAACATCGGGTATCCATATGTCAAAAAATATTTTTAGACTTTTGGCAAATCAGCTTTAAACAGGGACAGAATCTTGTTTTGCGAGAGGACAAGACCTCATGAGAGAGAAGTTCGAGCAGGAATGGTGACTCAAAAAAAGCGAACAAAAATGGGAGAAACACATCCAATGAAAAAATATAGAGCTTCTTTTAAAGAGCTGATAGCTGTGAACAATAAGTTCCTAAATTTTCAAATGTAAGTTTTGAATAATTTTTCAGCCTTGTACAATTACAGTTGGAGCAGAGAGTAAAAGAAAAAATATTTAGTCTGTCTTAAAAGCTTTGATTTTTAAATCAAATTTGAAAATATATCTGTAAATGTTAGGGGTGCATAAATTCTAATTTCTGTACGCTTGGTTTTGTGTTTTAAGGAGATATTTGATAAGGAAATTTATGGACTTTAGATGTCTTTTATGACTTTCAAATTTGACAGGTCCATTGCTGAGGTGTGATAAGAAGAGGGATTTTACTAGCTATTTTTCCATATAAACTGTAAAAATCTGTGTCCCATGTAAAAACTCATTCCCTACCTCAAAGGGAATGCACAGTAAAGTCACAACGTTGTTCCCAAGAGTTCTTTTCAGCCTTGGTTGTGTTTAGAGTTTCTATTATAAGATTATTCAACCCTTGCCTTAGACATCCAGGAAAACACTTTGATTCCCGATGTAATTAGGTACAATAAAATACTCATTGCTGAATCAGTCAGGCAAACTTGCTTAATTTTTTTCAGAAGAATTAGCATACAATGGTGGAACTTCTCAGGCGAAAACAGCTGACCTGTTAAAATGGATGAAGTAAGACCATGTTGAAATCATTCTTTTCTCTGTCTTGGCTGTATTTTTTCTTTCCTTTCTTTTTTTCTCTGTGTATTGCTTTCATTAAAGACTTTGTCTTGTGCATCTTTTTTTTCTCTATAGTAGACTGTTCCTGAGTATATTTATAGACAGACTTTTTCAACTCTGTCCTTCCAGCTCTCTCCTTTCTTAACTTCAGTTCTTCTCTTTCATAACTAAGAGAGTAGCACACAGCTCCTCGTAAAAACCCCGCTTGTTCAGTTGCTTTATTTTGGGATTATGTGGCAAAGAAAGGAAGTTTGTCTTTTCAAGTTCATCATCAAAATGCTTAGATAATAAAGGATTCGAATGCTCTTTGGAAAGATCTGTAAAATCACTACTTGATAGTCATTATTGCTTGTACAATATTTGCATGGACTTTTAAGAGCTTAACAATTTGTTTAGCAAAAATAATGGACCACAGAACTGTGCAGGAAAAATCATAAATATACCCACTGTTTATTGGTTGTTAGGCTTTGAAAGGACCTATGTAATATTCATGAGAGCCATTTGTTTCCTTGATCTCTCCTGTACCTCTTCCCTATCAGATTGGCAAGCTATAATAATTGTCTATATAACATATTTGCTAATCTCTCCACTAATGAATAGACCTTCAGATGTGATGTAGCATTTCTGGTGGTATGCATTTTTAGTAGCTAAATAATGCTGTACAGCCTGCGTTACTGACCACATACAATTCTGTTAAGGCACAATTCAGTTTTGAAGCAATGGAAATCTGAGTCCTGGCAGTACGTGGAAGATAACATAATTAGAGAAAGGCTAGAAAATGTCAGGACCATGCCCATGAAGAGAGCCATGTGACAAATAACCAAAAACAGAATTACAAAAAACTAAAGGATGAATCAGAAGATACCTTCTTTATTTCTGAAATAGGTCCTTTGTGCCATATGAATAACTACTTGGTTAAAATATTGTTAATTAGGAATATTAAAGACATCTATTTTAAGCTATTTTGCATAATATTGATCTACTCTTCTCCCTTTGTCTTACATTTTGTATCTCTTATTTTGTTGTTTCCTAGATATTTCTTTTTCTTGGCTCATTCAGTCTTAGCGTCTATCTTGTAGTTTCTAACATGTAATAAGTAGCTGAATTTTCAAACAGCATTCTAGTCCATTTCTTCTTGCTCTTGGATATCAGGTTTGGAAATATCTAATCACACAATGTTAACTTATTTGCAGACATTTGTATTTTCATGGAAAGTAATTGCTCACTTCAATGAGTGTTAATGCATGAACTTTATGTACTCCAGAAAGAGCCTTTTACATTTGAGACCGAAAATTTAGCCAGTAGTAATAAATAGTTGCTAAATTCTTCAACACCAATTTTTCACGTCTTCCAAATATTTGTTCAAAATAATAAGCTATTTTAGAGATATGAGGGCAAACAGTACCTTCAAATCAGTGGAGTTACATCTGGGTTAGCTTTGTCTGCACAATTTAGTCAAGTCTGTAGTAACAGCATTTTTGAGATTAAGGAAATCATGTAATTGCAAACCTTAAAATATCAAGTTTTTTTTCCCATCATATATCAGGGTTTTTTTTTCTTTTTACTCTGTGTCTTCTATAAACAAATGTCTTAAGGAGGAAGTTCATAACACTGACTGAGAAGTTCCTGTCCATCTTTCCATGGGAGATGAGAAGAGGAAGACAGTGTTTTACCCAGTTCGGGAAATAAACTGTTATAGTCTCCTACATCTTAGGGATCTCACTGGGAAGCTTGAACCTATTCTATCTATCTGCTAGACATTCCCTTGTTTCCTAAATTTGAAGATGGCAGACTCTGTCAAAACCTACTTAAAAACTCTATCCTCTCTTCTCAGGAAAAAGACTTGTTTCCAAGGCAATTTATTTTATGTAGGCACTGCTAGATTGTCAAAGCATATAAATTAAAAATTTAGAGGGCATTTAAACAGGTTGTAATTCTGTCTTTGAGAGTTAAAAATTATTCTGCCTTTTGTTCATGAATGTAGACAATTCCTTTATATTTTAAGGAGGGAAGGTTGTTGTATTATTAAGTTTTAATTAGATAATACTGCTCAGCCCTGATAACACAAAATATATAATAGTTGTTCTGACTGCATATGCATAGGTAATTTAATTATTGTATTTGTCCACGTTGGATTTTTCTATTCTACTTCAATGATACCAAATTCTTTTTAATTTCAAATCAGTTTGATTTATCATAAACTGAAACGTAGTTTTACTTTGGCATATGCAAAGAAATAAACCATACAAAAATGTACAACAATATTCATTTGAAAATAATAATATTTTGTTCAGATGATAGATGCTCTTTTGCTCAGCGCTGTCTTAAAATACACCATTCTGTAAATATGCTTCATGAAAATTCATCTGGATATTTTTTATTTAAATGGAGTAAATTTCAGTTTACTACACAGCAACAGGGATTTCAACTGGTTGGTCTCTATGTATGTGTATCTCTAGTTGAAATGTTGGCCATTTGGCACATTTTCAGAAAGCGGCCATAGGCAAGTTAAACTTTATGTTTCTTAGAAAATTTAATCAGATTATTTTTATACCTCAATATCAGAGTATTGGAATGAGATTCAAGATGCTTTATATATTATCCATAAATGTTTGAAGAAAATTCAAATGTAAGCATATATTTGATTGATAGGTTTATCTGTTTGATAATTGTATGTTAAATGTGCATTTTGCTATTTACCTCACAGATCGTGGATATAGTTATACATCTAATTTCTTTGTGGAACTATTTCCATTGCATATGCAAATACAGTAACTGCAAGCACAAATTACCATAATTGGCCATTTTATGTGCAATTATCTGATTTTCATACATAATTGTGGTAATTGTACATGGAATTAGACTGCAATTGACTATTCATTTCTATGCAGTCCTGTCCATGAAATATTGAAAATTTGTGCTTTTGTAAAGAAACTCTAATAAATTCTACAAATAAATTCTAATAAACTATGCTTGTGATTTGGGGTATACCACAGTACATAAAAATTGCTTTGCCCTGTCTTGTATAAAAGATACATTAGAAGTCACTAGAGCACAGAAAGCATATCAAAGGTGGTCGATAGATCATTGACACAGACATGTAGTATTGTGATAGCACATATTTTTTGCTGAATTTATGGTCTATGTAATAGAGGAATGACCATGGTGGTGGACTGAATAATGCACGATTCAATTACTCATCAGTTACATAGTCACAGAAACACAGAATAGTTGTTGGTGGAAGGCACTTCTGGAGATCATCTTGTCCAACCTGCCTGCTCAAGCTAGAGCAGGTTGCTCAGGACCGTGTCCAGTCGGGTTTTGCATATCTTGAAGGATGGAGACTCTACAACCTCTGGGCAACCTGTTCCAGTGTTCAACCGCCCTCACAGTAAAGTGTTTTCTTGTGTTCAGATAGACATCAGGTAATACCTGCCAGTGGATACGTCTCTCTTTTTCTTGGCTGTTCTACTTTACAACCTATTACTTGCAGTTTAGCAGGAAACATATTGCAGTCTCTGGGGATCTCAAACTTGTGTGGTGTTGCAGACACCTGAAGACTTTATCTGCGACATGAGTTTATCTGAAGTTATTGATCTGTGTCTTCTGTCTCTTAGGTTCACCTGAGTCATTTTAAATCAGAAGACAAGATTAAAGTGAGAGCAGTGTTATTAAAACCACAAAGCAGAGATTTAAGTTCTTGATTATAAAATTAGAAACACTGTTACTGGAGAGAAAAATACCCTCTTTCCCCCTTTCTAGATATTACAATGCTACATGGATTTTCTTACCCTAGCTACTTTTACATTTTCAAAACTGTTGCAAAATTTTATAAATCATAGAACAGAAGAAGCATTCAATGAAGGTACTTTTAAATTTACAGTATCTACTCTATTTTAAGTCTTCATAGAGACTACAAAAGATATATTAATAATATAAATGGCAGACAGAATTCAGAGAGCTCTGTATAAATTAATTCTTCCTCTCTGCCTGAAGTTATTCGTGTGTTTGGGATTGTAGGTGTCCAGCCAAAACTGGCAAAAACAATTAAAGATGATACTGCTTATTCCCAATATTTATTAGAAGCTGGGTATGGATACATTTAACCCACAGAAATGTAGGAAGTTTATTATATAGTCTTTGGAGAAAGACGAAGAACCTTGTTGGGTTTTTTGGAGGGTTTATAAAGCAAGAACACATACAACCCACAGCATACAAATATTGGTATGCCTTAAAATGCACTTATATGTCTTTCTGGAGCTCTGGGAATACTACCTGCTTATGTGATAGGCAAAGTTTTTCTAATATCTTCAGTCTAATATCTATTTTGCCTGCTCCCAAGGTTTGATGGTTGTCTTGATACTAACTTTTATAGTGATATAAGAAACTAGCCTAATGTTTGATACATTTTCATTTTACAGTTTTATTAATAAACTGCTATGATTTAAAAACAACTCTGCTGGCAATAGGGACTTAAATGTTTGGGTATTTCTAAGTGAAGGACCCTGAACTATGATTTCAGGAGCAGCTTAATCAAGAAAGAGGTTACAGGTTTCAGCATATCATCAATGGCAACAACGTTTTTTGGTGTATGTTGTAAAAAATGAATTGAGAACAATGTCAACACACAGGGGAACTGATCTGCTTGATGGCCACAAAGCTGAGATATTACTGCATTATTAGTAAAAAATTAGTGGAATCATTCTGAAGCATTTAACATATATTAACATATATTATATTGCATACCCTAGATTTGCAGTAATCTCACAGAGGCAATTTAGAAGCAGAGCCGTTCTATTGTGTGATTAAACAGACAATTTTGTTTTGTTTTAACAGAACAATGAAAATGAAACAGCATTGCATTGTGCAGCTCAATATGGTCATTCAGAAGTAGTTGCTGTTCTGTTAGAAGAGCTAACAGACCCTACAATAAGGAACAACAAACTAGAAACACCTCTAGATCTGGCAGCACTTTATGGGCGTCTGCGAGTCGTAAAAATGATCATCAAAGCGTATCCAAACCTGATGAACTGTAATACAAGGAAACACACGCCTTTGCATCTCGCTGCACGTAATGGCCACAAAGCTGTTGTACAGGTGCTTCTGGAGGCTGGAATGGATGTCAGCTGCCAAGTTAGTGTGCAATTTCTTTCTCCCCTTCTTCCTTTCATTCCTTTATCATTAGAATATGTTTCAAATGAAACAACTTCTTACATTTTTCTTTTAAAATACACTTAAAATGACTTTGTGAGAAATGCTGCAAGGTGATATATAAAACAGACATTTTTTACAACCTAAGTGATGTGTTCATCCAATGGATATTATATCTCAAGGAAGATCCAGGACTTTAAAGTTGAGCATATATTTTAATGCTGTCTTGAGACATATAGATGTAGATACTCATATCAACAATCCACATAGATATAAGTAACACTATTGACTTTAATGAAGCTAAGCTGACTTGCTAAATCTGTGGCCCTTACTTAACTGGGCATGAAAATCTGAAACAATGTTTGAGTGACATCTCATTTCCCCAGGGTTATCCCATTCTAAAGGCAAAGTTATAGCTGCTAATACTTTTTATTTTTCTGCTTTTTTAATGCTTGCTGTATAATTCTAAAACAAAATTCTATAGCAATACACTCTTGCAACTACTGACTCCAACATATTCACCATTTCCTGCATATAATGCTATGCACAATAAGTTACAATGGTGTAAGCGGGATAACTTTGAATAAAAGGGACAGCATAGATGGGAACACAGGCAAGTTACAGGAGCAGTAAATTTTATGTCCACTTCTTCATAGCAGAGAGTGTCCAAGCCTTTAATTAAAGAGGAAGAAGGAACTGATTTTGTTATGTGTGAAGTCTTCCCTCGTACTTATAATTTCTCTTGGTTTGATTGGCGGCACTGAATTTTAGGTTAAAAGGTATTTTTATCTTCAGATTTAAAGTAGCTTTCTTGCTGTCTGGGCAAAGATAATATTCTTTAAATTAAGGTGGTTTCTGCTTTATGTGTATTTTCAAATTAAGAAAAACATAGTCATGTCTATTCTAGAGTCGCATCCAGGCATTCTTTATCAATAGGTATTCTAATAAATCTGGTGAACTTTGAGTAAGATTTCTAACTATTTTAAGCTTTAGGTACATTTCAGTCAAACACCTTGGTACACATAATTCCTTTTTATATATAAAAATTACACCTGGATTCCTCGCACTGTACTACTGCAAAAGAATGCAAAGTGGGAAAAAAAAGATAGATTAAAAAACCCAAGCAAAACAAAGAAAATATGAACAATGCATTTTAAGATTAAAAATGGATATTGAATTCCTTGAATGCCTTCAAAATGAAAATGTGATAAAAATTATTTTGCTACTTTTATTAGCTCCGTATCTTCTAAGTTAGCATTGTTATTTGCTTCAAACTGTTTCAAACTGAAACACTTTTTTATGTGCTTTGCCTACTTTTGTATTTGTCTACTATTATGCTTGCATCTCCAGCTGCAAGAATTTTGGTTTTAATTTTTTTTTGGTAGCAAGTGAGGTGCTTGCTTTCTGTTTCAGCTGTCCTTTACTGTTATTGCATCTTCAGTAAGTTAGAGAAGTTTAATGCTAAAGCAACAAATAACAGATGCTTCCAATATATGTTTCTAAATGTATAATTTTTTCTACATTTCCTTTCTGTCTCTAGCAAATGGATGGGGAAAAAACAGAAGGAAACTGAACTGATGCCTGAATTGATGCATAAGAAATAGAATAATTGAAGAAAAATAGTCTCTGTCATGGCAACTTACAAACTGATGGTTACATGAGGGTTGAATATTACACAATGCTTTTATGAAATATGTTCTTCCTCTTATGTAATCTAGATAATTTTAGCACTACTGTGAATTTTCCTGAGCCGTTTCTATCTATAGTTATACCAAAGTTTTTTCACTGGTCTTTTAAATATATAGTGGCTGCAAACTTTGTACAATAACATGTCTTTTAAAGAAGAGATGAGAGATTCTCTTAGTAACTGTGGTGTTTGCCATCTACACTAGAATCCTAGGATTATTTCTCTTTTTTGTCCTTCTAAGTTATTATAAGTTATTCATATTCTTATTTTTTCTTAGTCTTAGGCAGGGGATATATATATATGTATATTTGTACTAGGTCATCTTCTGTTTCTTCTGTGTTTGTCCTATTTGCCATAAGGAAATAACATTTATTTATTTCCTCAGCAATATCCATTTTCTCCATCAATATGTTCCTTTCATTCTGCATCTTAGCATACTCCCAAGCTGGCTCTGTACATATTGTTAATTTACTATTTCTATAACCTCTGAAAACTTATTTGTTGATGATTGCTGTCAGCTCATTAAACTGAACAGAGCATACAATATCAGCCTGTTACTTAAAACTGAACTCAGCTGTTTTAATATTCATTAAATTGCTCTGCATCACTGATTGGGAAAGAACAAGATACAAAATATAATCCCATGTGGTAAATTAAATAGTACACATTCATACACGTTAAATAAACTCAGCTTATCAGCAGTATAGAGCTCTCAGAATATAGAAAGACAATTATAGAAGCAGCCTATCTGCTATCATTCTCTGTAATTGTAAATATTTATTTGTTTAAATGCAAAGTTTACTTTAGCCATTTTATTTTTCTCTTCTGTACTCCCTAAGCATTTTTAATCATAGCAAATATTTGGACTAATAATAGACAGCATCTAATTTTTGATTGAATTAATCACACATTTTATTCATTTCCCAGGTCTATCCAATATCCTTCAATCTGAAATTATTTAGAAGTGGGCAATACAAATCTGCTTCATCTCTTTATGCTTTGAAGTGTTCATTTTAATTGAAACATATGAAAAAAACACAGGTTTTGGTGAGTGGGCCCTTAGTATAAAATAAGATATTGCACAGTTCGGTGTGTTTCATGTGAACAGTAATTTTATAATTGTGAAACTCTTCACAGCTTAGCTCCTTCTGCCTATCCAACTTTTATCTAACCCTATTTGCCTTCCCTGTCTGTTCCACTAATGATGGCAAATTCCATTGCTGGTCACCATAGTTCTTCTGGAAAGAGCTATGCCCCTTCCTTCTTGCTGTCACAATGTATGGAGGATATTCCGTAAATGAATCTCCAAAGCTACCATCCTGTCCTTCAGATCATCTCTGAAATTAAACCTATAGTAAACTGCCTATTAATAAGGACTAGACAGGTGACCTAGTTACAAGTTCTTTCATATTTACATAATGTTAAAAAAATCTCTAATTAATAAAACCCTTAAGATTGTACGTGAGCCTGCAAATTATACACTTAGTTGATTTGTGTATCCTGGTGTTCCTACTGACAATGTCCTTCTATCCCTGCTTGTTTTGTGTGTCCAGGTGTGACACTGTGCCTGTATTTAGCTGTGAGCTACCTGGGGCATGGACCATTTTATATTACATGCCTAGTACAATTAATTCTGTAGTTCTCTATATTTGATATATAGAAAGCTTAAGTCAGGGAATTGATATGTAGTCCATTGGTGCAAACTCAAGCAGACTATCTCACTACGTTCATGAAAAAACATAGGCATTTTTTGCATTAAATGGCATTGTGGAAGAATTTCTAGATTTAATGGCAGTGTTTACTTTGCCAGGAAAATATGATCCCAAGCAATGAAAACTTCAGGAAATAAAACAGAGAATATTGTGTATAAATCCTAAATTTGCTTGCTGTAGTATAGACAACAGAAAAAATATTAGCACATCTGTACATTATAAGTTAAAATTTTTTACACTTAAAACTGTAGCACTTTTTAAAATAATACAGACTATAGAAATTATTTGCAACTACATTTTTAATACTCCAAATTTATGTAACATGCTGTACTGCACCAGAACCACCCCTTCTGTGATATCTTCAAGTAATCGTCCACATGTACATTTACAAGGGTATATGTATCTACTCTGTCAGTCCTCCCAGTATCTATTCACCCTGTTTATCCTGAGGCTCAGCATTTTCCCTATGTTAAAATGGAGTTTGGTAACTGGATTCTCTGATAATAAGGAAATTTTTGCCTTCTGGACAGTTTTTTGGGGGGTCAAGAGGAACTGATTCAATCATTAGGTATTCACTATTACCATAAAATCCTGCCTAGAACTTTTAAGATTTATTGTAGCATTCATCTGTGTGACATTTCATGCAGGATTGCACATCTCCATTTTACTAGACTTTCAATCTCTGTATTCCCAGACTGATTTTCTTTCAGTTTTCTGGTAATATTTCCTTGCTTAGTTAGACAATCACCTATATAGTGGACAGGTCAGTCCATAGATATATTATATATTGCCTTTCAAAAGTAAACCTCACTTCTGGGATATGACATTTATTAGGATTGTCTGGTAGCTTGGAGTTGTAAAGCAAAGACTGCCCAGGAACTCAGGGCTGTGCAGAATGCCTGTAAAGCATTTCAAAATCTTGTTAAGATATGATAGAAAATATCACCATACAATACACCAACAAACAAGAAAATGCAAAATGGCAAAACTGTGATTAGGCCTTGGATTCCTCTCCCAGCACCATGAATTGCCTTTGTAGACGGCTTAAGTTTCTCTACTGTCTTTCAGTCTAGCAGAGCTCTGGTTCATTGTTATAGAACTATCTTCTGGCTCTGAAGTTGCTCTGAGATAGATTTGTTTGCCTTAGACATCAAAAAGGAATTTCCTCTTCTCATGTTAGTCATCATTCCATTTCTTAGGAGATGTATTCTTTGATAAAGGCAACTGGTACCTGCCTTTCCTACAGTCCTTCAGATTTAGGGAATTTTGATCAATATAAAGGACTGCTGCCAGTTCTGAGAATTCTGATCTCAGGACCTTTTCCACATCTGACTGAGAAGTCTAATGATCCTCTTCCTTGTCCTCAAAGTTTTTGATTCAGCATGCCAGAGCACTAATCCTCTTCAGCCTCAGATCACTCCACAGCAATGAATTCTAGACAGGTCTTGTCACTAAACTATATCTCCCTTTTGCCAATAAAAAAGGTCCCTTCTTAGTGCTAATACGGAAAGATCTGTACAGCCTCAGTCAAGGCATGTCTGGTTCCCATCTCTGCATTCCATCCTCAAAGGGACTAAAATTTAGTGCTCAGGCCTGTTAAAACATTTGAACATCTGTGGATTTCATCGTGAGTCTATGCATCACATCACTGTAAGTATTATCCTTTGTGAGGGAGACATTCCTTTTCTCTAAAAACAGTATCACAGAATCACAGAATGGTTGAGGTTGGAAGGGACCTCTGGAGATCATCTAGTCCAACCCCCCTGCTTAAGCAGGGTCACCTAGAGCACGTTGCACAGGATCACGTCCAGGCGGCTTTTGAATATCTCCAGAGAAGGAGACTCCACCACCTCTCTGGGCAACCTGTTCCAGTGCTCTGTCACCCTCACAGTGAAGAAGTTTTTCCTCACGTTCAGATGGAAGTGTCTGTGTTTCAGTTTGTGCCCGTTGCCTCGTGTCCTGTCACTGGGCACCACTGAAAAGAGTCTGGCTCCATCCTCTTGACACCCTCCCTTCAGATATTTGTATACATTGAAAAGATCCCCCCTCAGTCTTCTCTTCTCCAGGCTAAACAGGCCCAGCTTTCTCAGTCTTTCCTCACAAGAGAGATGCTCCAGTCCCCTAATCATCTTTGTAGCCCTATGCTGGACTCTCTCCAGTAGTGCGATGTCACACAGTCCTCCAGATGTGGCCTCCCAAGGCTGAGTAGAGGGGGAGGGTCACCTCCCTCGACCTGCTGGCAACACTCTTCCTGATGCACCCCAGGATACCATTGGCCTTCTTGGTCACAAGGGCACGTTGCTGGCTCATGCTTAGCTTGTTGTCCAGTAGGAGTGATCCATTATGTTTGATTGCCAATTTTGGTGTTCCTCCCTGATAGGGTACCATGCCAAGCTTCTCCCCAATGTGGCTTCCAAATTTCACTTTCATATGAAAATAAATCTGTCTTTCCTACTGATAGGGAAGTCTCTTTATGTTAACAGTACTAGGTCCATGAAATATTCTTGAGACTTATTCGTGTAAATGACTGACCAATCCAAAGGCCTGTCATTTCCACACAAATACCAAAGAGGATAATAGGCTGTGTCAAAGCCTGTTATGAGATTGCTGAGGTCAAGCCTTTTTCAATAATCAGGCCTCTAGCTATCTGTGGCTTTTTGGAGTACTGTTTCCATTCCCAGTAATTGCTGAGCAAGACCTGAAATTCTGCATGTGCCTCTGTGGTTGCACTACGTCATTTCAGAGTCATCCAGTGTTAATGTGGGTCACAGTTAGTGAATAACTCCTATAGATACTGCTTGAGTAAAAGAAACCAACTCCAAGTAAATCTGAATATTCTTGTTCAGAATAACTGGCTGTGGATGTCCATATGAATTGCTTCTGAAAATTGAAATAGATTAGAAATTGTTTTGAGATACATTTCATAGTATGTTCTCTTACTGGCATCCTTCTCCTCTACATTAGAATGTTGGTATATCTGATGTGCTGGATGTAAATGACATTGGGCCTACCTTCTGTGTCTATGTACTAAGTATGAAGAAAGATGAAAAGTGAGCATCCCTGTTATGGACATAACAAGGAATTTTCGGGCTCAGTCGGTCATATATACACCTACTGTGTGCTCACATCCCATCTCAAGATCTCTGCTTATTTCTAAATATCCTGCATTTGCATCTCTGTAACACTGGTGCATTCTGATACAGCTCAAAATAATTAATCACTGTGTTATTTAGAGTAAAAGTATTTTTTTTCTCCTGAAAGTCTTTCCACCATAGCAAGAATGACACTGATGCATTTGGATAGAAACATGGCAAAAACAAATAATTCAACCAGTAAACCCTTTAACAGCTGTCCAAAAATCAGGAACACTCAAAATCTAAATTATTATCCAAAAGAAGAAGATGAGCCAGAGATTCAGTGAGTGATTAGCGATTTAACTATTGCTAAAACTATTATTTCGAATGCATTCTCTTCAGATTCTTCAATAACAGTTAATAGTATAAAATACTAAGAAAGGTAGCTTTTTAAGAGAGGCAGTTTGTTTTCAGAACTGTAAGTTTTATTTGACCGAAATTCCCACTGACTTCACAAACAATTTTGCATCACAGAAATCTGCAAAATCAGGCTCACAGATATTTAAGGCAGGATTTAAATGATCTAAACATTGCTGGACATGCCTTAGGGCATCCAAGACATCTGCATGGAGCAGATATAATGCAGATGAAATGGAACGTCAACTGGAACATCAACTGGAGGCCAAGTGGGATATCCCAGGGTATCTCTTGCTGTCCAGCTGAACTGAACCCCTAGGGCATGATCCAGTTTTAGACTGAAACACCTAAATGCAGATGTCTCCATGTAAGCTCGCTGTATGTGCTGAACAGCTCTTTATGTTCCACTGGCTGTATTGACTAGATCTTCGCTGACTATAATAGGAGCCTGGAAATCTTACTCAAGTGCAGGTATCTTAATCAGGAGTTGTATTATACGTCTACCATATTTTCTTATATAGTTGTTAATTTGTATGGTAGGACTGACAACATTTATGTTGCTATCATAGATAAAGGAATTATTTTAGAGTAGTATTTGTTCTTGCCCATTCAATGTTTTTTAAATGTAGCCAAAATAGAGTGAAAAAAATGCTCCTTTTCTAAATGTATTATTTTCAAAAGTATTCTTTGGCATTTTAGATTTGTATTTCAAATGTCACAATATTTTTTTTTCCTAGACAGAAAAAGGGAGTGCACTGCATGAAGCAGCCCTATTTGGAAAGGTGGAGGTAGTACGCATTTTGCTTGAAACAGGTAAATCTAACATCCAGGAAACACTGAACAAATATTCTTAATATTGCTGATCTGATGTTTGCCTCCTCAAGTTTTGGTCATATAAATTACTATTATCTTTTTCAGCTTTTGCAAATCTAATCACATGTACCTCTGCTTAAAATAGTGTTCTTCTAGAATAAGAAATTACTATACACAAAGAGAATAAAAGGAACATTTTCACTTATGACTGAGAAATTCCATATATGACTCAGTGTATGGCAAGCTCGATACAAATTTGAGAATAAAATGGCTACATAAAGTTTTATTATTCACACTGAAAGACAGCCAAGAATATTTAGGTTCAGCACAGAAAAAAAGACATTACTCACCCATTTCTTTTTTTCTTCCATTCTTTGGAGTCTGTGATGGCCTGTGTGACCTCTAGGTTTTACAGCAGTATAGTCTCCTATTGCTCTGCCTGAACTGACCTGTGCTGTCTATGAGCTTTGTTCCCAAAGAGCTTTGTGAAGGAAAGGTTTGACTATATGTCATTGCTCAGAAGTGACAGTGTTATTACATTATGGAGATTCCATACACTCTAACGCTTCATTTCCTATTTTCCAAACACTAATTTTTAGTTGTTCCCCCATGTATTAAAAAGAGGTGAAATACCACTGTGCAGTTCTAGCTTTTTATTAAGCAAGATTTGTGGGATTTAATTTCCATTTAAAAAAAATTCAGTACACCTATGTACCAATGCCTAGTTCTCCTGCTCCACTGCTATTAGCTATCTGACCAAGGTCATCCAAGCTACAGGATGCACTGATTACATATTCAACCCTTTGGTGCTCTAGTAATATTTCATCTCCCTGCACAACATGTTCATCAGAGCTTGATTATTCTCTCCTCTGTTCTTCTCCTTATGGTAAAAGAGGTATGAGACATGTGGGTTGATGAGTGGGATAAGATGAAGAAATAGTTTAAGGGGAATTTGCCGGAACATGTTTTGAAAAGTAGAGAGAACAATGATGTGGTGCACCATGAGAGGAGGAGTCATCCAACGATTCCAATAGGGAGATTTTAGATCTTCATACACTGCGATAGTCTTTGGTCAGAACTTATTTCTTTGCAGAAGCTTATTTCTTTGATCTAGATGCCAGAAGGCTTGTCTTCACATTTATTTCCTTCACCTGAGCTATTCCTAACAAACACACCATCCTGCTTACTCCTCCATTTCCTGGATAAACTTAGAATGACTATAAAGAAAAGGGAAGGCACCAGGTCTCTCAGAGTTGCATTTTTATTAAAAGGGAAAGAGAACAGGGATATAGAATCCATCTACAACATAAGAGTTTCAGAATTTTTGCAAGTAAATTATTCATCTAAAAAACTGTCTTAGATAAAGGAGAAAATCAATGAAGATATCCAGAAATAACTTCTCTGAGATATGCTTCTGTTTTAGTGGAGGTTCTCATTGATCTTCATTATCAGTGCTTGTGGGCTGGTGCAGTGTAAAAGAAGGTATGTCCCACTCACAGCTCCTCATCTGAATCTGAGCTAGTGCGTACCTGATCTGAGATCTACTTTCAGAAAAGAAAGTCTTTCCAAAATGCTTTCCTGTTTGGAAGAATAAAATGGAGGCTGAAAGGGATCTTCTCATGCCCTCAGAAAGGCAGGGCCCTTTTATACTAATTCACCTAAAAGAGGGAGGAACAGAGAACATCACAGAAAGCTAGGAAGCACTTAGACCACAGATAACTAATACTTCTCACAGACCGGTACACACTGTAGCCTCTGTCAGATCACAACTGTACTAGACAGTGGAATAGAGCCTTCACCCTGAACTCCTTCAACCCCAAGCTCTCTGCAGCATTCCCCACCTGCTCTCTCTCTTTCATCTATCAATCCTCCTTTTCTCTAATTCTGCTTCAGAAAAGACTCAGATGTTATGAATAACTATTGCAAAGGAAATAAAGATGTAAGTTGGTGTTTCTGGCTTCTGAAAATCAGCTGCCACAGTTAATTACACTAGCATTTTTTTGGCTTTATTTTCAATGAGAAAACAAGTACCTCTTTCCCACAAAATAAACTGGGAAACTCTTGATCAGGCCAGGAAATAGCAAGAACTGCAGCCATTTCTGGTGAGCAGAGAAATCCTTTAATGCTTCCAGAATGTCTTCTTAAGTCCTGCTTCCTCTGATTTCCTCTATTCAGTTTCCTCAGAAAAATCTCATTCTGTTTGTTAGGATCCTTCATGCCTCTACCTTTTATGAGCATACATCTAAAGTTTAAAAAAAAAAAGAAAAAAACTTCGTTCTAATTTTATAAGGCAAACATTCCAAAGTAGCCCCTGCTATGTAAAGGTGGAGTTTCGAGCAGGATTATGTGCTGCACATGTTCTCTGAGACCTACCCAGGATAAGGCTCTGATTTACATATATATGTTTATGTTCACAGTTTAAACCTAACAATTTTGTCAACAGTCTGAACAATCTGCATGGAAATCCTCTGGCTGTTCATACAGCCCTTTTATTACATATGGGTATTTCAGTCTCTTTGGAGTATGAATTTGGAACATGTTACCGTGAAGTACAAAACTAAGGTTAATAACTTTTTCAGTATTGCTCCCAACACACATACTGGTACTATGCACTAGATGCAATAAATCCCAAATGAATCAGAGCAGTTTGGGGGGAATTAGAATCTAGGCATGTAAAACAAACATTCAGAGAAATTCTTGATTTTATAAAACATTCTTTTTAGAAGGGAGTTTCTTAGGAACAGTCTGTTAAAATAATCCCAAATTTTGTTCAAGAAGCTTACTTTGTATTCCCTTGAGTTACAGAAACATAAAAACAATCCATGTCAGCCTATGAGTTTTAGGCTACCCAAGCTTTGAACAGAAATGGATGTTGTATTTCAACTATAGCACAGCTGTTACTTTGCTATAGTTGTAAAACTGCTTGCATTCAAATTAGATTAGATAAAGAAGTCTGATATACCACATTTATAATCGAAAATTTTTGGGGTTAAAAATTTCACCACAGGTCATTTTCTGTTTCAGGAATTGATACCAACATAAAAGACAGTTTGGGTAGAACGGTCCTAGATATTCTTAAAGAACATCCATCTCAGCAGTCACTCCAAATTGCTGCTCTGCTTCAAGGTAGGTTATATTCAGTCATACATTTATTAGAGACAAATCAGAATATCATTGGGGAAAACTAAGATATATAGTATTTTCTGCTCTTAAAATGTTTCATTATTCAAAATAGAAGTCTTTTGAATTAAAAGGACATAATTGTTGTTTGCTAGATACACAAAATTGGCTGGTTGGATGTCTGCATTTCAGAGTTAACCCCTTCCTTTTTCTGACAATAGACATTAGTATGGTGTGTCACTTACTTATAATTACTTTTTGTACATTCTTCATTATGAAATAATGTATTGTAATATCTTATTGCAATTCCATTCAGTTATGATAGTAAAGTACAACTGAAATGTCTCATCAGTTCATAAATAACAACCATGACTGAAAGATGATGAAAAATTTTCAAAGTATTTCATTATATTTTTCTCATTTTCTTTAAATTTCAAAAAAAAGCAATAACTTGTCATTGTACTGGAAATAATATAATTTTGTCGCACATATGTTTGTGTTTCTCATTTCTGATATTAGTTTCATGGTGTAAGACTGTTGAAACTCCATTATTTACTTCAATTTTATACTCCAGAAGATGGTAGTAAAGTGGTGAAACATGAGCTAGTGCATAATTCAGTGTTATGTATCATTCCTTCTCATGTATGCAATTTGTTATTTTGTAATTTTCAGATTAGTCTGTCATTAGCGGTGATTGATGGAGTTCATTGCAGGTATCATTGCTGTATCTCTACCTGCATTGATTCTTCCTATCTTTAAATCAGCGATTTTATATCAGTTCCGCGTGGTTCTACAGATATGCTGGCTAATGCTTCAGTCCCCCACACTGTATTTCCTGCTTAAAGCAGATCACAAGATGGTGTGATTCAGTTCATTGACTAGCAGTATATAACATATATAATATAATAGCTGTTATAATGTGCATTTATGATATTACATATAATATATATAATACTATAGAACAATATATATAATAATTATTATAAGCATACATTGTTTGTTTTAATGAACTAGCTTCCCATGTGGTCCAGATCCTAGAGTCAGCTGTGTCCCAGATAACTGGCAGAAATGGGCATCAAAAAGTAGGGAGCAAGATATGGGTGAGGGAAGCAGGACTGCCCCCTGTCAGCAGAAGAGAGCTCCCAATTTGACTCAGACCAGCTACTGAAATTTCAGCCTCTGTCCTCACTGAGCTGCAGTACAGAGCTACCACTCTGTAGAGGAAGAGGGGGGTATGACCATACTAATACTGCCATAGTGGCAGGAAACGGGTCAGTCAGAGCTACCCCATTTTTAGGCAGCAAAATCAACTATCCTTTGGATATAGATCCAAGCTTCATTATAGTGTTTCATTGCCAACTGAACTATAGTATTTCTGCATTGTTCCATCTTCTCTAGTGTGATATCCCTGCAGTCTCAACCCCATTGGTCAACAAAGTTTCTTTTCACCCACTTCCAGTGTCATTTCGATGGGTCAGTACCTGTCCTTAGTTTTTACCCCACACACAATTTAAGGGCTTTTTGGTGCCTTAACATGCAATCTTTTTAATAACAGTGCCTTCAAAGTATAAAGAAGGCTGCTCAGTAACTTCAGCTCATATTAGTGTGAGAAAACTGTGCCTATAGCAAGCAGCTGATTATTTTTGCTCTGTCTGCATTATAGTCAGAAATGATGTGTAAGGATGAAAAATATTTACAAAAATGCCATTTTGTTCCTTGAGAAAACATGAGGAGCCCCTTCAAAACTGCTCTGTCGAACCCATTTGAGATTCTTTTACATCAGCAAAGAGTTCACTGAAGCTTTAGCCATCAAAGATAAAGTTTGAATTGTGAGATAAAATTGAGAAACAAAAGCATGAGTGGCAGAATTCAGTACTAGCATTACAGATGATACTCTCCCTTTAAAAGCCAGATGAGTATATTCCCCTTTGAGGTATAAGCATTTATCCTGTTGTAGCTGAAAGATCAGCAAAACACTGGGATTTGGGGAAACTCAAATATACTGTAGTTGAGTTCTACTTCACTGGGTAATGAATTCCAAGCAAAGAAGGGGCAGTTGCTGAGAAAGAATTAATGGCGCCCAAATACATCCTGTTAATGGTCCTGTCTCCAGTTACTCTCTAAGAAGCCTTACAGATTGTGTCATTCATGCAGACTTACAGGAAAAGGAAATGAAATGAATGGTGTCAGTCAATCACTTGCTAGATTTTGCAAGAGTTTCTTCCTAATTTTTTTTCCTTCTGCAGACACAATGGAATTGAGTTGATTCTTTCACCTTGTTGCCAGGCTAGTGTAAGATTTTGTTCCCTAGCATTCTTATTAATTATTACCATTCCCCCCTCATGTTGTTATAAAACCTAATAACCTTAGTTAGGCCCCAGAGTGTCACTGTGCAGTATGTACTACTAACACAGAGCAAGTGTTTGTCCCAGCCCCATACCCTTAGCTTTCTAAATATGAAACAAAAGCTGAAAGATGCATGTAAACAGATTGGCAGAAACAAAGAAGGAAATAATGTGACCAGTATTACTGCTCTGTCTGATACGTAATATTCTATCCTGTAAGTAGAGGGGTAACAGAGTTGTAAGGAGAGTTCTGAGGGAGAATAATGAGTTGGTTTGAGGATATTTATGAGGAACTCCTTTGAAGGAAAAGAAGTTGCTCAAAAGTAGGAACTCATTTACTTCTTTGGAAGTGGTTCATGGAGGCAGTAATATCAAAGCTGTTCAGCTGATTCTAAAACCTACAGGACTGTCAGTCTTGGGTGAATAAGGGAGAGCTCTATTATCTTCAGTAACATAATGGTAATCCTGCAAGGCCTTCAGAATTTGAGAACCCTGGATAGAAGTTTCTGTTGGTGTTCTGCCTTTATTTTAGAATATTTACAATCTTTTGACAGATTATAGGTTAAAAAGAAATAGAAATTTTTGCCAGTGAGGTTTTGGAAGTGATCCTAGTGTTTCTATGATCTTTACATCCTTTTCCATCATCCTGAGAAAACAGTAACTGAAGTTCCTGCAATAATATTTTTTTGTGTGTGTTTGAAAAGTCTGCCAACTTTTTGGAGAAGTTGGGCCATTATCTGCTAGAAGGAGAGAAAAAAATGATGAGACCACTTTAAAGAGCAATCTGAAAAAGGCTGAGTAAACTATACATCAGCTGCATTCTTTTTTATTGTCTGTTAATTCTAGCCAGAATTATTAAAAATGACAGTTCAAGTTTAATTCTTCGTCTTTCCTATATCTCCCATCATCTTGTGTGTCTTGCTCAGGTCTGAGTGGTATTGAACTTAGTTTAAAATATTTATTACAGTTTAGATTCATTATGTTATAATGAAGAAATAGCTGTCTAGGCATTTTGTACTCAAAGAGCAAAGAATTAGAATACTGTGCCAAGTAAAGCTAGTTTACTGGACACATTTCTTGGACATAGTGAAATGACAGCATTCAGTGCTCAAGCAGTTAACAGTATTGGCACTTAGGGCTTTATAATTAGGCATTGAAGATAAAAGGGATGCTGCCAAGGCTAGTAGGCCTAAAATTAAACCGACCAGCTGTGTTTTAGCACATGTGAACGTGACGCAGGTGCATATTATACCATCTTTCAACTCTTCCTCCATAGCCCACTATGTTCTCTATTAGAATCTTGCTCTTTTACTATTTCTGGAAGCAGAATTCTTGTTATTATGAAAAAAGGAGATAGTAGATAAACAGATGAGAAATGACAAGAGCACCAGGAAGGCACAATAAGCATTGGTGCATAGACAATATGGAGGGAGATTTAATTGAAAGCTATTTCCTCTCTTCTGCTGAAGCTGCTAAAGAAACTAACGTTGTCTCTACATGTTATCCAATTATTCATAAATGGAAAATGCATAAGCAGCTGCTTGAATGGGAAGCAAAACCAGGACTCCTTTCTCCTCACTGCTTAAATAACTGCAGTGTCATTAGCACAGTCCTTGTTTTGTTTATTCTTGCTTTCTCTTTCTCTCCTACTCATTCTGTAGATGAGCAGATCTTCCATTCCCTTCAGTACAGATGCCTAGCCTCATGGAAGGTTGGAATAGGTTTCCAGTCTAGGATTTCTTGCTGCCTCATGGGATGAAAAGAATTGTTATCTTAATCCCCTTCTTTTCTGAGGATTTTTCATCTCCTTTTATAAGGCTATTGTGCAAAAGCTGTACAGTATTAACTATTTTTATTAATTGTTTTAAGGTGCTGTTCAAGGAAGATATTTCTTCTTGGGACTTGAGTTTTAGATACTCCCTTACCTATCTCAGAATCACATCAATATTTGGGTACTTGTTTCTGTTTGTCTTCCCTGAACACAGGCACAAATGTTCACTTACATGTCTATGTCTTAAGCATCTACTGATTTCAGGTTTTTCTGGGGTTAAGTTGAATTCAAGCCATTCAGAATTGTTCTCTGAAATTTAGAAGACTAAAGTCAGCCTAGCCTCAGCTCAAGTCTGTCACCTTAGCAGACCAGAAGGTAACAGTTACCAGCTGGTTCTGTATGTGGTGCTGCTGTAAAGAGAAGAGGAAGTGGGTTACAGGCACCTTGGATGGTCTGGGGATTGCTCCTTCCCAGGGGAGCAAGTGAGCCATTTCAGCAGGAGCTTCCAGAGAGCTCATGGGCTGAGGCAGGAAGCAATGGAACTGCAGGAGTCTCAGCCAGGTGCTGGGGGAAGCAGAGAACTGGGCCTCAGGCAGAGCCTTTAGAGGGTAGAGAGTGCTATGAAGATTGCTGCCTTTCAGGAAGACAGGGAGTGAAGCAGGAGTAAGGACCCTCCTGCAAGGACACAGGTTGCAGAGAGGAGTGGTTTATAAACCTGTTTTATCCCTCTAATCTAGTTACTTTAAGATTCTTCTATGTCAAAAGGCAAGTATTCAGATTCTAATCAAATTTGGCTTTTTGAATTTAAAAGCCTTTCAGTCTCTTCGTTCTCTAAGTTCTCTAAGGCTAATATAACCAATAGAACAGAAAGCATTACTCTAGAAGCCCAGATTTATAAATAAAGCAAAAATCTTGGCCCTCTTACCTGACTAAGGAATTAGGACCTAGAGGAGTTGAAGTTAAAGCAAGCTATTCTCTAGAGCCTAGGCTTTTACTGCTCTTGAAGTTCAGCAGTCACTCCAACTGAGCTAGGCTGTGTTCTTTTCATGGCTGAATTTCCTGGCGCTCTTTATTCTGAAGAGAGACAGCTGTGTTTTTCCACTTACATATTAACACTTTCCCTTCTGCCTGGCTTTGGCCTGAAGACTGTACAGAAACTGAGAAAGCTCTAGTGCCAGCCATTTGACCTTTCCAACACTTGCTATCTTCTAGGGTTTGCTCTCTACTAGGGTTTACTAATACTGCTGTATTTCCATTGCTATGTGACCACTCTTATACTATTACTTTTTGTGTACATAGCCCTATTTAGGGTAGGGCTATATTAAAACCAGATAACTGTAGAAAAGAATGCTACTAAATAAGCAAAGCTTTTTGGATTCTCGATATTAACCCTCACTGAATTGTAATCTGCTGTTTGAGTCAACAGATGTAACATACTCCATTCTTCCCAAGTCAACACAGTGAGGAACAGTCTCTGAAGTGTCTATATCAACATATGCTTCCCTCACCCCTCCCATGCTGGCTATCTGTGAAACAAGGAACAGGATGATGTGATACAAAAAAATGTTAAAAGAAGCATTTGGAATCTGATAGGTTACACTTTAACAGATTTTACTGTCCCCTCTCACAAAAATAGTAGTCTTTTCTCTAAACTCTGTGAGACCACAACTGGAGAAACTGTTCTGGTCATTAAGTGGTATAATTGATTAAGATTTTTTTTTTCTCTATTTTCTGTCTTTTTGGAGGAAAGTGATAGAATTCAGAGCAGTTTCTCAAGTACTCCGTAATCAGAGTAGATGACGAGAACAGTATAATCTTTTTCAATAAGTGTGGTCAGGTTTTGAAGATGAATTTCTAGCCAGCTGCAGATGAACAAACTTCTGTTGCTGGTAAAAGCATCCACTGTTTTATTTGTAGTAGTTTGTCTTTGACTTTTAAAATAGATCAAGAAATAATGCTTTTGTTTCAAAGCCTGTTTCTTTTATAGTTATAGGTAAGTACCTGGACTATAAGCTTCTCGTAATCAAATCCTTGTCTTTATTTGTCATACATATCAGGTAGAATTTTCAATAATATAAAATAAAGAGTAAAAGTCCCATAGAAGTCCTAAGTTTCAGGGGTTTCACTGTGCCTCTTAAAAGGACACAAGCTTCCATTAGTCACATTCCCTACCTCTACAGTGTAATATATGCTGAACCTTTTGTAGAGGTCTCCTGGAAGGAACCATGCAGTTTTTAAGTAAGTATTTATGAGACGTATGTTGAACTTGGGATTTCCTCCTCAGAACTAGCTTTCAGGTAGGTGCATTAGTCTGAAAGTGGGGCCTGACAAAGAATAAAAATACAGTATTTTTTTATATGCATATTAGACAGCAAAGTTAAAGCTCTTCACAATCTCCCCTACATTTTCTTTCCTAATAATATCTTTATTGGTCCAGTAATTTAACACTCCCACCTGGTAGAACTCCATTTAGCTTTGCTTTTGGACAGTTGCACAGTTATCAAGAGCATGTGTTCAGGCATCAGTTGCTTTTTCTTTTTCTTTTTTTGGGGTCTAGCCTCCCTTTTTATATCTCCTCCAACTCACGCATTAACTTGACAAATAATATAGCTGACAGAGCTAGAAAACATTCCAGAGTATTTCATCAGGCTACTGTGTTTCTTATGATCTCTTACTTACAGCTCATCTTTACGTCTTTGCTTCCAGCACTACAGGAGCAAATAATAGTCCCCATTGTCATATGGAGAAATGTATGACAGATGATCCAGGGGTCCATTGCCAGCCATCAGACTTAAATGACATCTTCAAAACACATATTCTTAAAAAAACCAACCACCTGCAAAGCATTCTGAAAGTGCGTGCTGTTTCTCTGCCATTTCCAATTTCATTTTCTCAGAGGCCTATTTTATCATAAATTGTGTTTAGTTTGGGGGTTTGTTATTTAATCATGAATAAAAGCAAGCTTAACAAGTGTGTCGTAGACTGTAGATACTAAATTGGGAAAATTTCACTTCTCAGAAACTCTTTCACTCTTTCAGTGTGATTTTGATGAAAGTAGTTGCAGTTTGCTTTTGTGTGTGCAGCACCATGTATTGCTGTGATTACCACCTGGTATTGGAAAGTGCGTGTCTAAGCAACTTCAGGAAATTAAGAAAGTGAAGATGCAGAATAACTTCCAGAACTGTGAACCAGTCATTCTGCTGGAAATCAAAATTGTCATTGCATAAATTAATTTCTAATTTATTATTTAATATTTGTCCTACAGTAACATTCATTAAGGTCTTGGTGTTTCATTGAGCTAGACTGTGTACAAACATATATGAAGATAATGTGTGTGCATATATATACACAGAAAGAATAGTAATGAAATTGAAATTTAGTTAGTTCATCATTTTATATTTGTCTGTTTTTATAAACATTTGCATGAAGGTGGGACTAGAGAAATTTCAAAGAGGAAAAGGAGGAAAAATTTAGAACACTTTTCCAGACTGCTAATTAAAATTAAGTTTTTGAAATCACATTCTTTTTTTCTCATGCACTATCTCTGTACCACAAACAGAATATTTGGTTTTCTTAACAGGATCAATATTTTTACTTTTTGTGCTCCTTGAATAAAAAATAAAATAAAATAAAATAAAAGACTCTTTCAACAATAAAAGTAGAACGGAACAGTTATCTAGATGTTTGAAGGAGTCAGAAAAGACACTGTGATAGTCACTACTCATTAAGCCTACAAGGAGATTTTTATAATGTTTTCAGCAGATTAGACGAAATAACTGGCCATTATAGTGTTTTATAATACTTTAGATAAATGATTTATGAATAATTGTAAGGTTATAATATGAAAAATTCAAAAGGCTTTCAGAAAAAAACAAAGTAGCAAATATACTTTTGATTGGAATAAAACCCCATTAAATCAGGAGTTTAAGTCTATGTATATCTTTAAATTGCAGAATATATGGAAACAGGAAATGCAAGTGTTTCAGAGGAACCCCCACTGGAATGCGCAGAACATCAGTCTTGCATTTTGTCCCCAGAAGTTTCTCCGTCTCCAAAGGCTAAAAGTAAATACATGTGCTCTATGAATGCAGAAGCTGTGTTGAAGTTCTCTTTAATATTACAATTACATCACTAACACATTTATACTAATATGCCAAATGAAAAAGAGAGATAAAGGAAGTTACTGGTATTGGGAAGCTTTTTCTCCACCGTGAAATAACTAGTTTAACTACATATATTGTAACCTGTGTCATATTGGAAAGGGCAGAACTGGATTCTTAGGATGGACGAGTCACTGATGGATTACGATGTGTTACATTGTTGATCTTAAATCTTTTAAATTTATCTTTCATTATGCATTTCATAATGAAGTATAACAAAAGCATGCTAGATATGCCAAAATATTCTGCAAACATTGTTCACATTCAAGTTACAGGCTCAATTTACTTTGTCTTTCCCAGTGAGTAACTTTTTCTATTGTGTTACATGTGGATGACTCTTTTTAAAGGTGATTTGGGTACTACTCTCCCATTCTTCCTGCAGATAAATCTTCTACCATATCTGCCATGTACCATGCCTATCACTGTTGCATGTACATGCTTCCACCTTGTGTTACATTCTCTGATTAATTGCATAAGACTTGGAGATCCATTCATGTTTCCCATTGGGATACTGAACAAACATATGCTGTAAGAAGATAAGTATTTCCTTTGGCATTAAAAGATCATTTATGGAGTCAACTGCTGTATGCAATAGAAAAAAGTCTGTCCTGAAATTAAGTAATAAATATTTTTTTAAAAAGTTCTACTCTTAAAGGTAAGGTCATGATCTCACATTCCTTGTTTCCACTTTCAGGGTGTAAATAATGTGATACATGCTAGCTTGCTTTTGCTTGTGTATTTTGTAATCTGAATCTAAAGGAAAGAAATTGTACATTATTGTGCTTCCTGTCCATCTGTCTATCATTCTTTCTCTAACAATCTAATTTCAAATAATTTAAACCAAACGCGGAAGAGGGATAGCAGTATCAATTACCTTCCTGTGACTTTCATGAAAATTGGTAGTTGGATAGAGGAGAGAGACCTTAATTAGTGCCTGCACTGAAAGAAGGGTAGGCAAAATTCATCTTTTATATATCCTTTTTGGCAGCAATGAGCTAGCCAGTTAGTATACACTTACTGGCAAGTCAGTCAGCACACTTGTAGTTCCTGTCGTAGCACACAGAACTCGTTCTTGTCCAGTGGGAAATAATGCAGAGCATAAGTGGAAGAACATGGGATTTTTGCATTGAGAGAGTGAGAGCTAGGGGGCAAAGTATAAATCTGTAGGTATAAATCTAGTCCTGTTTCTTTTTAAGGCAGTGATACATAATTTTGAAACAAGTCTTAATATTTGGGTCTTTAACTTCCAATTTTTATTTACTCTAATATTAATCTTGAATAATTTTAATTTTCTGATTAGAAAGATGACTATAAACCTACTTATAACTTTGTTTCATTTACAATTTTTGTGCAAAATTACCATTGACTGAGAGTAAAAAGAGTTTGGAGTACAAATTTCTGTTACTTAGATAGTGAATGACAATTAGATGCTTTTAATTTACAGCTTCTGTTCTTGGCTCTGAAAATCTCGGTCCTAACTGGCCAGTAGTTGTAATTAAAAAAATATTTTAGAATAAGTTATGTCATTTATGCTTACCTAGCATAAAAGGCTATGAAAAAATGGTTATGAAGAAAAATGACACAAAAAGAGCTCTAAACTAAGCAGTTACAATCTTCTCTGGTACTTCTTTAGGTACATGAACGTATGTGTGTGCATTTTATGTATGCTGAGCTGAATATGCTCACTCTGTTATCCTTTTCAGCATTTTATTCCCAAGGATGGAATAAAATGGAATAATCTCTGTATTATATTGGCATTATACCATATCCAACAATATGACTCTTGGAAACCTAGGCAAGAGAAGAGGTTTCTTATTTACGCCTGGAAAAACTTAGTGTTCACTCACATGCTCTCTCTTATTACTGAATGTAGCTGTATGATCCACATTCAATAGGTTGTCAGAGCCTAATGCAGGTGTTCATAACAAGTAGGTGTTTATTCCATGGAGGTCTCACTGCTGGCAGTGGCCTATCTGCAGAAAAGTTAACACACAAGGTAATTCTAATACTTATTACTACCAGTTATATTTCTAATAGTGGCCCTCAGTTAGTGTATAAATATAAAGTCTGGTTGTTTTTTATCATATTGCTGGATTGCTTAGCTAAAGGTATCTGATAAATGAAAGAGAAATCATGAAATACAATGCAGAACTCACCAAACATGAGTTTCTAATAGACTGCTGTAGGGAGGCATATTTTAGACTTGTGGGTTTTGCCCAGTATCTTCTGCCACAGTTCCAGGAAATTTAGTCCAGGGAAAGTAAGGAAGAATTGAACTCCTTCCCATCGATGGGACAGTTTTGCATTCCCAGAAACTCGGTTCCAACCTACTTACAGTTTATGGAACCTATATAACATCTTATTTGCTCACAACAAACAAGAACCCAGTGCAGAGTATGGGACACTAGTTTTATGTGTTTATATAAACCTTATTCTTGGATTAATCTTTATGTTCTCAAATAGTTGTTATTTCTAGCCACTTTTCAGGGTTAGAAAACAGAAAGGGTAAGTATATATTGTATTTCATCCTTACTAAATATATGGTGCAGGGGAATGCAGGAGCATGTGAATTATCTCCAGTGGTTCCCTTTCTAGCATGAGATACCATTACATTTTCCTTTTTTGGGACTTGGGCATGAAGATCACAGCTGAGATGATAATATACAGAATATAAGAAATACTCCATAGAATTTTAAAGAATATGCATTTCCTTTCTGGGCACAAATTACCCCTGGTATTCTAATTATTATCTAATTGTTTGTCTGTTTTTAAAGGTGAAGCTGTGACTGGAGAATTATCAAAGCTCCTAGATGAAATCAAATTGTGCCAAGAAAAGGAATACTCTTTTGAAGATCTGTCTCATACAATATCAGACCATTATCTGGACAATTTTAGTAAAGTATCAGAGGAAGAATTTATGACCAGTGGAAGCCAAACCAAGCTTAATGTAGTAAGTAACATGGGATATAAAGAAAATATATTCATTTTTATTTGCTTTACTTTCTGCATATTCAAAAAAGAAATAATCAGCAAGAATAATACAAGTCTAATAATGTAACAGTGAAAAACAATACAGCATATGCTCATTACAGATTTAGAATTTATTATTTCCCTTAATTTACAAAGGTATTACCAGAATTAAGAATGGCTTTGCTGGCACCACTAACATGAGCAAAAGTTCAGACTAATTGTCCTTTTGAGCATGGAAGGTGTTGGAGAGGGTTTTATGAGAAATCATTGAAATCAGTCTGCATATTACTATACCTGAAACTAAATGCTTGCAGAATTAGATAAGAAGCGCTCAAACAAATAAGAAGCTAAGCATCTTCAATTATGATTCATATACATTATATTATTATATGGCTCTTGCAATAGGCTAATGTTATTACAGGCTGAATGGGTGATACTGGAAATTGTTGTGGTTGTGATACTTCAGCAGTTTCCAACTACAGCTGAAAATTTGATTTCATTAATACTCTTCCTGTGAATAAAGTGCTATAGGATTCATTTTTTTCATTCCAGGGTAACAAGGCACATTTTTAAAAAAATGAATTTTCTCTTCTTCAATAGGTAAAGTAAATAGGATTGCTCAGGGAATAATACATAGAAGAGGGAGAAAATGAAAAGTGCCAACTTTCAATTCATTTTTTTACACGTTAAGAACAATTATGCTCTCATATGTGGGGGAAAAATGCAACGAGTTAAGGGATTTTATTTGCTAGAAGATTTATTATAATATATGTAGACAGAATGAGATTTACAAAGATGGATGGGTGCCTAAAAGTACAGTAAATATTTTTGTAAAACCCTTCTAGATGCTTGAGTGATTAGATACATAACTCATGTTGAAGTCAGTCTTCACAAGCTACTGATCTCATTTAAGCATTTTTACAGGTCTTTCTAGTGTCTTTCTGTATTTAGGTGCCAACTGCTATTTAAATCTGCTCAGCCTCTATTTTGCAGAAAATGCAATCCATTAATCCTGTCTACTCTGACTGAAATTTTTGCAGGCCTAAATTAAACAGAATGTGAATAGGAAGTGTTCAGACACTAAATCTGTAATTTACATGCAGCAGGCAAATACAAGGCTAAATTAGGCAAATATATTTGCTGAGATTGTATTCATTTGTGTATTGACCTAGAGGTGAAAAAAAATCTTCAAAAATGGGAGCTTGTTACTAACAATTTTGGGGGAAAAGCCTGTTTTTTTCCTTCCCCCAGCTTAATCCTAAGAAAAACTATTTTAAAATTTAGACTACATTGCTTGATCCCACATAAGAAAGATTTTTTAAGGTATTATGGGAATGTTAACAGACTCAGTAAATCTAAAGGCACATACAGTCAAATCTTAATGGAGTATTTCATTACATTTCAATAGGTTGCAATATTCTTTTGATAGAATGATTTGATAAAGTAGAGTATATCTTAGAGTTATGAGTCACTTAACTTCAAGATTTTTTGGACAGGGTCAGTAGCACCACATTTCATGACTATATTGCATGACAGATACCTGCCATGGTGAACTTCATAGTTCTGTTCTTGTAATTATCCAGACTGGGATCATTTAAGGCATGTTTCAGCTGTTTCCCACTAGTGCATCCAGCTTTCCTTTCAAAGAAACTAGAATCAGGGTGATGGTGCACACTTCCAACATGAAGTCAAGATGCAAGGCAGAGCACATTTTTTCCTAATAAAGACCCAGCTATACAGGCCTGTATGGAAAGGACTCTTTGCTGTAATTTGTGATTATCCTGTTTCATCTAAAAGATCCATTTCATGTTTTTAAAGTATTTTAAGGTCACTCAGTCTGTTCAGTTGCTTCCTAGCTGCCTAACAGCCAAACAGAAAGTCATTCCCAGTTTTGAGGTGGTGCCTCCCAGTTTTGAGGAAGTGCTGCCTTCCCTTGGGTGTACAGACTCACTGTACAGTGGGTGGTCTAAAAACCCACACATGCTGTAGGGAGCCTTTCAGGAGTAACCAGGAAGAGATATGTTTAGCTCTGAAAATGGGTGCAAAGGTTAATGCTGCCAAACTATCCTCGGGGCAGGACAAATGAGCTTGGTGGTGGAAGAAGTGAAAGTGTAGTCAGGACTGAAGAAAGCTAAATGAGTATTTATGTATAAGAACACAGAGATACAGGGAGAAAGAAATAAGTGGAAACATTTATAGATATGGAGAGTGAGAAATAGATTCCTGGATCTGTATTAGAAAGGAGAAAGATTCTCACAACTTTTTTTGACTTTAGGTTTCACCTCACTGGAAAGTTTCCATAAATTATCTCAGTAGGGCAGTGGGTTGTCCCCTGTTAAATGCATTCATTCAGTTCACACTCATTGCTGCTGCAGGTGCCAGGGACAGCATATGGGAGAGAACTGCACTAGGTGTCCCTGTACAAGCTAGCACTTGCTTCAGCTTCAGTTCAGCAGCTGCTCCCCTAACATTCATTCTGACTGTGCCAACTTGCCAACAACTACTCTAAACGGGTGCAGAAGTCAGGTCCCTGTTGGTAACGTGTCAGATGATGCCATTTCCTGCACAAATTTCGGTTCCAGAGACCAGGACCAGTGCAGACTTTTCAACTACACGTATAGTCCAGGTGACCAGGACAGGTTCCAAAACCCAAGTTGTGACACTTTGTGACCCCCGGGGAGAGTCTCCAAAGGAGCTGGCTGCCAGGAGATAGCTTTTTCCCTGCCTTTGCATCATGCTATTCTTCAGAAAATTAACAGGCCAAGACTGGGGAACTTCAATGGGGAATAGTAGTAACTTGTGGATCAAAACCTGATCAGATGGAGAAAGGAGCAGCAGGAGCTGCCTCCTGAGCCTAGCATGGGCACATGGAAGAGAAAGCAGCAGGAAGCAGGTGTGTTTGGAAATGTTTTTTAACAACTGATTCTACTGGAGGGCCAAATCGCCTATGACACTATTCTGGCTGGATAAGGTTTAGATAGATTCAGGACTGCAGGAAGGAATGTTTGCCAATTTAGGATCCACAGTCTGTCATTCTCCCTGAATCTGAGTGCTAACCTCTGTTCTTTGAAAGATCGAGGCCTCACTGTTTTTCTTTAGCATAAGGGTAGTGGAGATGCCCACTTTTTTATGTAGTAATTTGTCAGTGAAAGACTTCATCTGGCAAGTGGAAATGTGGTGTTCAGTTCTCTCCATGGCATAAGGGAGGGTTTTAACATCCCACTTACAGTCCGCCAAATAAAAGGCCTTAAGCACCAACCTGTTGATCCCCTCCAGGATTTTACAATGACTGGAAAAATACCAAAGCAATTCTGAGAGCAAGACTTATGCCCCCCTTTTCACTAGTAAATTTTGTTTCTTTTCTGTCCTTGGTCAGTTGTCTTGCACTGCTTGTTGCTCAGTGGTACAGATCCTACAGAATACCACTTTTTCTTTTGAAGGAGATGTGGTTTCAAACTTCCTTAGGTCAAGGAAAGAATTGAATCCAGTCTTCCATTTCAGGAATTATTAATCCAACCACTCAGCAAGTGGTACCAATGTGTTTTGCACTAATGGACTTCCTCCAGCCTTAAGGAAAAGCTTTTCATCATGTTTTGCACTGAAAATATACACATTTTATTGTGTAATATGTTTCTCTTGACCAGTTGTGTGATATTTATCCTGGCCTTCAAAATGAGTCATGACAATGAAGATATTGTTATGATGAGAGCGTGCCTACTGTGTCACGATAGGTTGAAGAATGGACATTTTATTGATCCTATTTGGGGTTAGGTGGGAGATGTGTCCAAGCTGATCAGCCTATAAAGACTATGAGGTGTTAACAAAACCAGAGCTTTATGTGCTTACAGAATCTTAAAGTCAGACAGGAGGTAGAGTTTGCACAGTTCTGAGGTTAGGTGACATCTGAAAGAGATTTTTTTGGATCAAAAATTTTAGGTTAGACACCTTAATTCCAACTTACTTGTCGGCTTTGTATTGGCTCTAAGTTTCCATGGGACATGGAAGAATCGAATAGGAAAGCTGAAGGGCAGGAGCTGAGGACTGGAAGGGTCGGACATCTGAGAGGGGGGAGGGGACAGTGGAGCAGTAAGTATGAATAAGGAGAGTAAGAATAGACACCACGATGTAAATGTGAATAGGAGCAGATGAGCGGATGAGTAAAAATGTCCTCACCGCACACTTCCATTCTGGAAGCCGAAAGGTAAATTTCGGGTTCTGGAAGAGCAGACTGTGTTAGCTTCCTGAATGAGGAGGACAATTAATGAAGAGGACAACTGTGACCACTTGTTTGTTGAATAATGCAGAGTGAGATGAGAAGAAGTTACCTGATCATTTAATTGAAGAGCTCATTATAATGAATACACTATAGAAGGTCAAGTTAAAGCTACACTGGAAACTTTAGAATTTTCAGTGGTTGGTTTTGCAACTCTGGCTTTGTTCTAATATACATCTGATGTGCTGTCATGTAAAATATTATTTTCATGATTTGTTAATCTGTCCTCATTTGTCAGTAAAACATGTATGATATGAGTTATCAGACGTATAATATGAGTTATCAGACAACAACTCTCTGTTCACTCTCCACAAAATTAAAGGCCTGACTGAAGATAAACTGGGAATGTGGCTTGTTATGTCATTTCAGACAGCTCTGAAAAGGCATTCGTATACCTAGGCATCATTTTAGTTGGAATTCCCCAACTTTCTCAAAGGTGTCTTGTACACTGAATGCAGTTGAAGTGTGGATTCATAGATTTTTGCTCTCAGTACTCTTCTGCAATTCTTTTTCATTTTGGCCATTGTGACTCAAATATACTCTTTAATTCCCCTATGTATGGAAAGACCCGGAAAGTCCTGACAGCATCACAGACAAGCTGGGAGAGCTTTATACCCATTTATTGTTCAGTGGTGACATAGTACAGTTTTACTGTGCCTGCTAAATGTATAAATTGTCCCTCCACATAACTAACATCTTACTGTTCAGCAAGTTGGAAAAGGTGCTGTGTGCTGTGCTTCAAACCATGTTTGGTCAAATTTGAGATGGAAGAAGATGTAGGGGAAATCTGTGATTCTAACAGTCTAGATAACAGGCATTCTTTTTAAAAAATTAAGCCATTTTAAGCATGATTGCTAGCAAAATCAGCCTTTGACAATAACCTTTTGTAGTTTCAGTTTCTGAAAATACAGGTTTTTTAAATATTTATTTTCCAATAGATGGCAGTCTGGCTCAGTAATTTCAAGAACAAAAGCAGCCATCTTATGTAAGAGTTTTCCAACTTTTTTCATTGCTATATTAAAGTCATAGATTTTTAACAAGGTTGATGGAGCAAACTGCTTAAAAGTCTGTAATTCTTTTAAGAAGAAATTTTACTGAATATCATAGCATACATTTAAACTACAAACTAAAATCTCAGGGCCAAATTTAGAAGTATTTTATAGCGTAAAGGTTACATGTCAAGCGCGTATTCAAGCAATCTGTGCGAGTTCAAGAGCAGGTAAGAAAACTTAAACGGGTGTAACTTGCAAACCAGGGATCCAGAAGAATCAAGTGTGTCAGGAAAGCAAACAGAAGAATGTCAAAGTGCATGTTGTGAGGAATCTTCAAGAGCTCTGGCAAGTAAATTGTTTTAATTTAGACTCCTCTATTCTTAGAGTAATAACTAACATCATTACAGGTTTCTTGTCAGGTTTGATATTCCTGTGTATGTTTTCATGTAAGAACAAATTACTCTGAACATAATATTAAAAACAGAAATATGCTGCATTTGTAACAATGTGTTTTTTCATTATGTTTGTGAATGAGAAAAAGCAGAAAGGACAAATATGGCTTTTTTTATGCACCTAAAAAAAAATTCCTATGAACACTGCTGAATGATATGCTGCTTTTCATTTGCTTTGGACAGACTGTGACTGCAAAACAAAAATTTGTTCATATGAGCTTCTACACTCCCAGATATATATATACATATATATACAACTTCAGCATATTAGATGCAATGCATCTCAATCTTTTCATTTCATAAATTTGATATTTTAATTTAATGAACGTATTTAAGAAAAATATTGACTCTTAACAGAGGTTTGTCTTATTCTGTGTTCACAAGTTTATTCTATATCTACAATTCTCAATTAAGAATGAAATTGAAAAGTGTCATGTTCTTTTTAGCTTGAGCAACAGTAAATATATTCCATAGTTTTGGAAAAGTCATGTGAATATTGGAACTAAAACTGATTTTAACGTAATAAAAATCTGCCATATACACTTAATAAAATTGAAGCTGCAAATGAAAGTATTTTCTCCAGATCAGTCCATTTAATTTTGTAAAGATATTTATTTGCAATTTTTTGCTTTTACATTTATGCTATTGTGTTCAGAAGCATAATGCATAAACTATATGATAGATTTGCAAGTGCAAGTACCTTACTGTCTTTGGATGTGTGACATGAGTTTAGAAGAAGACCAAAGCACTTTTGTTCTGTTAACAGCAGAGTCATATATTAAAGGATTCTATTAGTTACTTGGAATAAATACTAGGAAACTTGAATAAGAAAATAATAAGGTGCTCCCACTTTTTGGCTTACAAAATAAATTTGAAGATAGTAAAAACATGTAGGATTATGGGGACTGCACTACAGAGGGATTTCACAGAAGAGACAGCAGTATATCTGATTAAATTTAATGTGGTTATATAATACATAATACAGGCTGGCAGCAGTAATTTAAATTTAAACACTAAGAAAGGTTCTGTATAGTCTCAAGAAAAAGATTTGGGTTTCATCACAGGCATATAAATGTCAATTTCTGCTTACTTCTGTCATCCAAAAAAAGAAGTTGATATTTATGTGTATTAAGAGAGAATGGAAAAATTATACTTTAAAAATTTTTATATTAACATGACTGAAAACATTGACCATACATATTCAAGGAGAAGATTCACTTTTAGCTCAAAAAATCAAACAGGTGAGGGTATATAAAGGCAATAAAAATATGATTGTGTTTGGTTTATATCTAAGGAGAGATTTCAAAGGATAGAACAGTTTTTGAAATAAGATGGCTAAGAATATGCATGGTACTTTAAAGTTGATTATTCATATTCATTTTGTTCTGTAATGCAAAGAACAATTTTGTTAAAAACCTACACATACAACATGAATAAAAGGAATTATTTTTAATTTTATGAAGTAACAATCAGTGGAATTTATTGTTAAAGGATATGGTGGCAAACAATTTGGTAACATGATTCAAAGAACCAATGATATTGATTACTTAACTTAATATTTAAATAAATAATGGCTGGGCTGAAATATTATAAAGGCTAAGAGTGACCAAGTATGCTGGAAGAAAGTGATAGCTATCTTGAATCAAAAGTTGTATTCTTTAAAAATATTACACACTTGTGCAAATGCATTACTGAAATATAAGACAAAATTTTGCTTGACAATGCTGATGAGTAAGCCAGAAACACATACAGTGGCTGAAGGTAATGAGAATACATCCAAAACACATTCAAGAATGATGCTGGTTACTTATTAATTAAGAAATAGTAAGACAATTAGGCCTGATTTTTTGGGACTGCATGGAAACAAGCATGCTGATATATTTAAATTAAATTATATTATATATTATATATATATTAAATTATATATATAATATTTATATAATATTATATTATATTATATTATATTATGTTGCTGTGTTTTTGTGTTTTGCTGGTACTTATGATGGATTTTTGAAATTATGCTGCGGTTCAGTATTTGGAATATTGTTGCTTTACTTAATTCCACTTTAATGATAGTGATAGATAATTTATTTGTTGCCAAGTTTTGACTTTGCAAGAATCATGTCATGCAAGAATCATTGTTGTTCTTTAACTCTTATATCCACTTTAGCTATGAATCTCATTTTACAAGCAAATACTGACTCTTATTTATGTTGGAAATAAAGATATGAAGGCCATCTCTCCCAGAAAAATATAAACTTTATTTTTAAAAAGATTCCCTTGTTGCAAAGGTTTACCCACCCTCTGAATATAAGATTATATAACTTTAAAAATTGTTTTTAAAGCTACCACCCAACTAAAAACAATCTGGTAGTACTAGTTTGTAATGCACACAGTGATATTTCCACTGAGAAGAACTGTTGCTATATTTTCTTTCATTAGACAGTTACAGCCTGACATTCAGTACCAAACATCCATAGTTTTTGCTGTTAGATATGAAATGAAATACTTGCTACAAATTACTTAAGAAAGCTGTTTCTGAATTCTGTCTAAGTATGAGGTAGTTATTACAAAGAAATAAAGGGAAACCTACCAACTTCACACAAATTATTGCCCCTTCTGTTGGGTAGTTTATCCAGCTAGGGAAAGTTCAGAAGTTTCTAAGGTATCGTTTTCTAACCCGTGGTTGATAATTATTAAAATAACTACTTACATTATTGTCTGTATCTGTAAGTTATGATATGTTTCAAATACAGAGTGGTAAAGATTTCTGTATTAGAGGCATTCTACCTGCAGCAACGTAGAGCTCTACATAGAGCTATTTGCCTGGTATCACTGTTCACAGCCAAGTGAATTAGCCTGCAGCTCCCTGCTACTGAGGTGTCCGGTAGAACTATTGCTGCACAGTCCTGCAATGTGGTATGGACATACCGTACGACACAGTCAGCTCTTAAGAATATAAAATCCTGAAACATGACAACACTTAGTATAGTGGAGTAAAGTATAACTATAGGGAGACACTGGCCAAAACAGTGGTTCATCTAATATGCATTTTCCACTAGAATGATTTTCTGGAATATTTAGCCAGCCTCTCCAATTATGTATGTGTGTGGCAAATTCCTTGACTATCAGATGCTTGCAGGAAAATAGCTTACAGACAAATGAATCTCTCTGAATGCTGTTATGTCTTTTATCTTGCATTGGTGAATCCTAAATGTATCTAATCCCTTTGCTTCAATCTGCCACATGATTTACCTCAACGACCACTGTATTACTAAGTTTTGCAGAGCATGTGAAGTATACATGGGCATTTTCTTTCATTCGATACATTTATGCTTGCATTTATTCTCATATAGTAAAATCTGACAGAACAGAAAAGAACAAATAGTTTTCATACATCCTCCTTAACTTGGAATACTTCGGGCTTATTCTTTCTTAAAGCTTGTCATTTCCTGACTAAATAATCCTAGCATTTGCAAGTTTATTTTGTATGTAAATCTTACCAGGATACCAACCACTTCACTTGCCCTGCTCTGGACTCTTTCATTTTAGCTAAATCTCTTTTACATAAGGATCTTGGATACGGGTATAGCATTTTTTCCATATAAAGTCATTATAATATAAGCTTTTCAGATCAAAGAGCTTGTTTGTCTTTATGGCTACAAAGCTGTATGTAAATTCAGAGTTCTCTGCAAATGACTAATAATACTTCATCTGCTCATGAATCCTGTTGGACAGCTATGTTTTCTTAAATTAACCTCAGTAGCTTTTTGCATTTTTTCACAAAGACCATATTGGTTCAGAGAATATCATACGTTGTAGTAATGAGCGTATATGTAATTTGAAGGCTACACTGTTTGATTATACTCATATGAATACCAAAAAAATCTAATAATCTCAACAGGATTAGCCAGGATGTGGGGACTCTAGCAGAACTGATCTTGAGATCACTTTGCCAATATGAAGTATATATTTACCTTAAATATTATTTTTTGTGTTATTCAGTGTTTAAAAGAACCTTCCTTTTTATCCATACTCATGCCATTTTCCTCCCATAACATGCCTGAGTAGTGTCCACCATTGTGGACATTGTTGCCAGGTTTACATAGCAGAACACCTGGCTCTTCCACTTCTTCCATGCCTTTAGTGCTCATCATCCTATGAGTATGCAATATTGTGCAACATGATGTGCATTTGACTGAAACAACAGTCTCCTACTTAATTTGGGATTTTCTAATCACTTCTGAAAAACATAAACAGAAAATAATACTAAGTAATTTCCACCCAGGCAGCTGGTTTGGCAATATTAACCTCAGCTCCCTGTTTCTCATAAGATTACAAAACCAGATCAGCAGGGGACCTGATGATTTCTCCTTTTGCTAGAATATCAGTCAACAGAGATGTTTCCCTCAAGCCCTGTTCTTCCCTGAAGGCCTCCTAAAAATCTGTCATGGAATTCTGCCATGTGTTTCTAACCTATTTCCCCTCTCCTCAGATTCTTCTCCAGTGTCCCGTCTCAAATCAGATTTGTAGGTTCTCCCTTAGAAGAGAACAAAAGGTTCCTTCCATCATGATCTTCCATGGTTCTCTTAAAGTTCCTTTTCCCCCTGATTGACCAGAGTGTCAGCAGTAGGGATGCTCAAAACTCTAAGGGTGGGATTCAGCTGCCTAAACATAGATGTCTCATGTCACTGTAAACATGCAAGGTATATGAGTCTTTTGCATGGGGCTAACATGGGCTCCATCAGGCCTTCTGGAGCAGTGGTTAAAGACCAGCAGGTACCCTATGGTGTCTAAAATGACACTGGATGCCTATGATTATGTAGCCGAATCCTACCATAAGGCCTTAATTCAGTTGCTCAAACAGACATCTAGTGCCATTCTGGCAGGCAGCTGAGACATCTATGTTGGGCTGGCAGATGTAACAAAGGACTTTAAAAGTCGTGATGTTCTGGAGTGGCAGTTATAGACTAGGCAGAGGGCCTACACTGAATCTTGGTGTGCAGGCAATTTAATCAAACCCCAAATGTCCATCTGCTAGATGGGAGGTATTAACATTTAATATTGGGAAATACTTGTCATACTCTAATAATCCATTTGAGTTATCACAATTAAGCAATAGAATATGTAACAATGTATAAGACCCATAAAAAGTATAAAGAACTTCTTTAAAGTTTCAATTACAAGTAGATTTTAGTTTCTAAAAACATATTTTTGCTCTCTTTGAAAAAGTAGTTGTAATAGTTTATGAAGAACCTGAGTCTGAATACGTGGGAGATTTATTTTTCACAGTCATATGTAGATGTTCACCCTAAGGGAAGATAACTGAGTTAATAAGGAAAGAAAGAGAAAGAATGCTTTAAAAAGTATTCTTTCTATCCTACGGTCCTAAGCAAGAAAGAGAGAATTTTAGAACTCCTTAGCTTTGATTTTTCTGCATGTTACAGAGGTAAGTATTATGTAATGTTTCTAGAACTCTATCTCTATTGTCAGCAGTTATTAGTACAAGTTTGTGTGTTTTAGTACATAGTGGTGGTAAAATAAATTAGTGCTCTACCTACACAACAGGCTACAAACAGAGAAAAAAACAATAAGATTCTTAAATGTCTTTTTTATATATACCTGAAGTCAACACTGATTCCATGTCTAGTCTATTAACATAAGAATAAAATCATTTAGCTTGGAACTGGCAAATGAATAAAGTCTGCTGATCATGAGAAGAGTAAAAATCATATGGGTATATCTCTCTTAGCTGTTCTCTGTGGTGAGTGGAAAAGCATACAGGAAAAGTTTTCCCCTTATGGTACAAACAGAAGATGGAGCCTACTAATCCAGCAGAAGTATGTGAATCCCTACCTGATCCATGGAGAGGCAGAGAATAATGCATAAAAATGTAGGATTTCACTGTAACATCTTCTATGATTCTTTTGAAGTTGAATTAGTAGGCACCCGCTTAATTGCAGTAGTCCCTGTTTCCCTTCTTCCATTTCTTCTTCTTCTTAATAAGAGGGAGAAGTATACAAGTAAATGCTATTGATCATAGGGCAAAATTATGTCCAACGATAAGATAATACAAAAAGAATTTTTTCTTTAGAATTGTTTAGTAGTTGAAGTAACATTGGGCAACTGGACATGTTTTGGCTACTTGTTTAATGTTATTTTTATTTCCTTCTGCTGACAGCAAGCACATGTATTTTATAGCTGACACACACAAAAAAGAAGTATTTTTGTGCATAAGTCTTGAACTAATTGACTGATAGTGGCAGAGTTTCACTGCATTCAATTGGCAGATGTTTTTCAGTCCCTGTGAATAAGCTCAGCAAGTAGAAAAAGAATAGCAGAAAAATATATTGGTCCAGATTCTTACCCAATAATAAAATATGAGATCAGGAGTAACTCACAGTTAAGGGACAACTACCTGATATTTACTGCTCATTAGAAATGTTTCCCTGTGGAATTAATACAGATCAACAGTGTGCTGTAAATGCAACCCTTAGCTTTTCTCTAACTTTCCTATATACTGAAACGCCTGGCTGAATTCAGTGGTATAACTGTTATAATTGAAATTAGAATCAGAATCAGAACAAGAATCCAAATCCTTAACCCTGCACACCCCTGTTTTTACATTGGTTTCTTTTCTTTTCCAGAGGCATACATGAGTTGAATGGTTTGTGCTATTTTTGATCATGTATTTTCTCTTTGCACCTGTCCTTCCTAAACTTATTATAAGTTTCAACTGTAGTGCCATGAGGGAAAATCCCAGAAGAGGCTCTTCAATTTTATTTGCTTCAGTTGTTACTTGAGATGAGCAGTTTCTATTAATACTACTGCTATTTCCATTGATATTGGTGCTTTGCCCAGTGTCTCTGGAATATGATCTATTAACAGCCTGCAAAAAAGCAGCCTCAGCACTGCCTGCCAATCTTAGCCAAAAATCATATTACAATGTAATAATGTTTTATTACCATACTGATAGTTCTTTAAATTATTAATAGTTGATTTCTTACAGGTATTGGAATACTTACTACTCTGCCCTTGTCTGTGTCCAAAATGGTGTTTTATTTAAGGAATCTCAATAATTTTGCTAGATCACTGGTTTAGCCATAGATATTTTGTAAGAAGTATAGTGTTAATAGGAGTTACATATGAAGGTGTGTTATTAACAGGCTTGTTTATCTGTATTTCATAGAACACTTGAAGACACTATATGATCACTGGCTGAAGAAAGAATTTAAGTATTAGGTCTTCAGCTATCCAAGAATATGTCTGGAAAACAAAATAAAGGTGTGATTGTAGTGGGTCAGACCTATCCATTCTGTGTTGAATCTACCACAGGTAGAAAACAGTAGAGATGTGCTAGCACAAGAAGAGTAATAACTGTCCTAAATCTTTTGGTAATCCTGGTTATTGAGATTACTGCAATGAAATCACTATTTTGATTACGTAAAACAGGAAGAAGAGCTTGCAGTATTTGAACTTCACACTGGTACTTTTTCCTACCATGCATAGCAAAACTTTTGGCTTCCTAGTCCAAGATCATTCTGAATTCTGCTTCTACCTGCCATTTGAATAAAGAAGGAGTAGGAATATAAGACAGGATTTAGCTGGACCCCTTTTAAGTCAAGTTGCATTGAACGCTGTTGCCCACCTGATATTATTCTGCCACCATTATTCTTATGGTGGTGGTGGCGGGGAAACCCTTTTTTCTAATACCTGTAGAAGTGTCTGAGCCCTTGCATGTTTTACTGAAGTCAAAAGGTGTATTACTATTTGACTGATCTTTTCCAGCTAGACCTTCAGCTTCTTTAATTCACTGACCAAATATCAAGAGGTGTCATTCAACTGATTGTCAGTTATTCCACTGCATTGTTTTTATAGTGTATTTAGTACTCAGAATACAATACGGCCAACTGCTAGCGATTTGTTACTGGTGGATCTGGAGATAAGCTAGTACAGACATTCTTCAAGGGCTTTTTGATTATCCACTCTTATCCAGCCTTCATCTTCAGATGACTAACTCAGCATTGTATATAGTTTCTCATTAGAATGGCTTTGCCCATTCAGGTATGATTTTCTCTTACGTCCTTCATTAAGGCAACAGCATCTTAATGGAATAATAACTGCACTTTCAGTAACACGCTTTTACTGAGAATATATATGCTAACTAAAAAACTATGCACTGGAGGAGGGTAATAAAGTGGTGACTTCTGCCTACTCACTTACCACCTGCTTTTTCCCTTACTTTAATTTCTGTTCCTTCTGCTCTATTTCATGACAAATAATGCATTTTCTATAAGTTCAATCATTCTGCCACCCACTTATCCACCCTCTCTTTCACAACTTTAAAAAAAGGAAAATACATGTTTTATAGCTGATTTGCTTTGCAATTATATTGCATTGAGTTTTGCAAATGTTATATGATAACATTCAGATAGTATAGTGATGTCGAATAGAGATGCCTCTGTAGTTATTCTCCAAACAGATTTTTTTCTGTGACATTTAAAGCCAAAAATGCTAATCTTTACTTTGAATTACATTATTTTTCCTGCACTTGAAGGTAAATATTCTTAATCTTTTATTTCTATTTAATATTTCTGAAAATATTAACCCTTAATTTTGCTTTTTTGCGGGATCTTGTACTCTTCATTATCAGTCTCTTCTTTTTTGACTGGTACATGAGTTTTTCAGTGAGTCACATTTTGGAATGAGTCATGTGCATATAAACACTCAGTCCTTGATTCAGGGAGACACATAAGCCTGTGATTAACATGAAAAATCCCATTAACTTAATTGGAACTATTCATGTGCTTAAACTTCAAGACTCAAAACAAGTTGCCAAATTCATGCTTTTTGCACTGCCTACATTTATGTATATCCATCCTACATACTAACTTAGGTCAAATCTACTGTGCCTGTGGGAAGCAAAGGCATCCCTAGAAATATACTTAATTTCTGTTGCATGGTGTCCTTGAACTCTGTATCCTTGCTGGGTTGAATTCCCTCACAGGACTTTACCCTTCAAAATGCTAAGTTCTTTTTCCTTGGACTAGCAAAGCATTTAAAGCAAACACTTGATATTAAGTATGCAAGTGGTCTGATTTGTAAGTATTGATTACTCACTCAAAGCTAGGCAAGTGCTTAACAGCCATGTTCATTTTACTTAATGGTATATACTTGTGCTGTCTGCTTGAGCTGTTGTTGAAAAGGAGGAGAAATGCATCTGTAAGGCAATTCAATGCTCTGTCCCAAACACATATCTTAGGATGCAGTAGATAGATAAGTTATTCTGTGAACTATATTTCCATAGATTAAAGACAGAGCCTAAACAATTAGCTCAGATTAAATGCTAAATTTTTAAACAGTTCAGATTGAAAAGAATGATGTTTAAGTGTCTTTATAAATCAGGACAATGCTTGGAACATTGCAGCTTCAAGCAGCTAATACTTCATCCAGTTAATTTCATGCTGAAAAAACCCTCAGTATACACTTCCCAAGATACCTAAAAATGGAAATACTATAGACTCCATCTACTACATCATTCTTAACTAATATCGCTTATTATAGTTAAATTATAATTACTAAAAGCACTTAATATTCCATTCTCTGCAAATTTTCAGTTTAAATTCTTAAATTTTCTACCATTTGAAAATCTTCTGTAATGTATTTCTTCATCCACATCAAAAATTAAAAGTTTAGAAAATAGTTAAGATTCCTACTGAAATACATTCAGATATCTTTTGCTTTGCATTTAATAGTATGTATATACAAATATATGTATATACATATAATCTTCATAATAGTAGTATAGAGATGAACTAGTATAGAAATAGTATAAAGATGAAATATTGTTCATACAAAGATAACCACATTCAGTTCATAAGCTTTTACCTCTAGTGAAAAATACATAGCCAAGTCCAGCCTTTGTATTAATACATGACTCTCTATTGAATAGCTCTTTTTTCTTTTATGGTTATTTTTTACCAAATGAAAGATTACCTTCTGTCTTGAAAAATAATAATTCATTTACAGATGGAAGAAAAGGCATCTTTTGTAGCTTATGGCTGATAGTTCCTAATTAATTGATAGCTTTTTCATTTTTTTTAAATCGTAAAACTTTTGTCATATCATATCGTTCCTATTATAAGAGCAGTACACAGGATCAGAAGTGTCTTGTCATTATTTATGTTATATGCACGGATTAAAAGATTAAAATGTATGGTCCTGTTGTGAATCACATTAAGATGTAGTCATGCATTTTACAATCTTATTTTTCATTTTTGCCTTATTTAGTGTATATCTTAAAACTAACTAATGATTCCATGTTGTACTTTTGTATTACTTGTCATCTAATGCTACAGTATATTTACTGCTTACTATCAAGTCCTGCTCTGAAGAGGGAATGATTAATTTCTGGCATGTTCATCATGATAGGGGTCTGTAGCACTTGCCCACTGAATTGCAGACTGTGCTTGAGTTCAAAGCATTTGAGTGCTTCAGGCAAATACGTTTTTGCAGAGTCCTAATGAGAAAATACTTCCATGCTCAGCTTGGCCGATGTACAGTGGTGTGGAGGTCAGGATTCTCTCTATTTGGGACTGCTAGAGCTTGTTTTTTCAGAGCCTCATATACCACTGAAAATGGTCACAGAATATCTCATGCTGATTTCTGATGTAGCCCAGCACTTCTGAAAACTGGCCTTCAAGATTTCAATATAGCCAGAAAATGAGGAACACAGACTTAGTGACCATCTCTGAAAAGTTTAAATGACATGCCTAGCATCGCACAGGGACAGTGGCAGAGGCAGATACTGAATATACTTCTCCAGCGTTCAGCTGCTTTAAGTACAAGGGCACCCTTGTTTTTCTGGCATTCCCTCGCTGAATGCAGAAGGTGCAGTCAAACTCTACCCACGCTCATGGCGAGGATATGGTGAAAGAGAAGTCAACTAGGAGCGTATTTGCTGAGGCCTGATGGCCACTGCTGCCTCTGGCAGCTGGGAAGAACAGCTGCAGGCCTGCAATGTAAGGAGGAGGACAAGATAGTGGTGATGGCAAATGGAAAAACGCCAAGCAGGCAGAAGGGTGCCTTGGGGGAGGTGGGAAAGGTGTGCCCAGGCCACCAAAACGTTTCACGCTTGTTCCACCTGTAAGAAATGATGTATATGTTGTAAATGAATGTCGTTCATGTCAGAATCCTTGCTGAATCCTAGAAGTGTACATGAGGTTAATGTAGGGATCCTGCTGTGGAAAAATATTAAGTGATCGTGCTGTATTTCATGCCCAAATCCTGCTTGTTTCCCTTCGGCAGTCATCAGACTGTTTTCTCCTCCGTGTGGCCTGGGCACCAGCAGGGGGAGCACTGAGAGCAGAAAACTATCCCAGCTCTTGATTTCCTTGTCTGTCGTCTTAACTACCACAGCAGCTGGGAACAGCAAAGGCAGAAAACAACCTGTTCAGCATTATTTGTAGTGGATATTAAGAAACGCTCTCCCCTTTTATTAGTTCCTTACTCAATATAATGTAAAATTAGACTAATAAAGTTTTTTTCTTTAATTTTTATTTCACAACATAATTAAATACCTTTGGGGCCAGGCAAAGCACTGGTAAAAGCATGCCTCTATAATCCTGTGGGTAGGATCATATGAAATATTTGCACGGTCCTATGACTGTCAAATTATTTGCTCAGATGAAACCTCCTATTGACTTAATTGTTCCAGACTGAGTGGTATTAGTAAGCCTATTGGACATCTGGTTGCTTTCTGCCTTCCGTAGCCAGAATGATGCCTTCCAGAGGAAAGGTTGATTTCAGCTTTGTTGCTACATTTCTGAGAGGTGAGATAAAGGAATGTAAAATTACTGAATATTTTAAAATAATCCTACAGTCCAAGCTTGTGTTTAAAGGACAAAGAGTTCTGCATGCCTGGCAATCCATAACTTCAGCACAGTAACTGTGGTAATAATCACAGTAGAGTGTTTGCTTATTTTTCTTAATATGTGATATGCTGTAATGTTAACAAAAAGTTAACATTAGTGTCCAAAACTATGATGCAATATCAAATGGTAAAAGTCCTAGTATTTTGTATCTTTGACAGTTTTTTCTGCTGCTATCTTGTTCTAGTGGATACTGACTGAAAGAGTATTTGCCGTGCTTCTGCAAATGGATGAGAATTATGCTAAAACAGAGTTACAATAAGTAAATAAAGAGTGTGATGTTTCACTTTAGATTTCACTTGACTAAACAGAAAAGTCTCCTCTCGCTCCTAAAATCGGGGGATTAAATCACATTTTGTCCAGCAAAGGCTGCTGCAAATGTCGAGCCAAAAGCAGAGACCAATTTTCATTAAAAACTGAGAAAAAAACAGAGAATAAAAGGAAATAAGAAGTTTTATAGGATTTATTGTATTCATGAAGAAAACTTGTCTAGATAATGAGTTCCTGTGGCACTTACGAAATTGTTGTGATCTATATTAAGGAAGGCCAAAGCTTTGGATGTTTTATACATGGCATAAAGCTTCCTGAGCTATGAACTTTGTAGCTCTTGAGTAACAGTTAAGATTAATGGTGCTCTCCTTTTCCTGTTGACTTTTAAGAGCAGAACAGACTTTCACTGCTTTTTTCCTACATATTCTTTGTCCTGTCTGTTGCTGAGTATTAGCTTTTCTCTTAGATTGGGAGAGAGATGTCAAGCTGTGATAACCAATCTGATTTACATAAATATACCAGGTGAACAGAGAGCCTGTTTACAGGATAAAGCATGTTTCAGTCTGAAGTTTCCTACTGGACAAATTCTGCCTTTTGTGCAGATGGGGACATAAAAATGAAGACTTCCATGCCTAAATTTTCAAAGACTTAGTCTAAATGCACATCAGCTATGAAAATCAGAAATGACCTGTTGGGCCCAGTGAAGTCAAAAGGAAGCTTGCCACCATCGTAATGGTCCAACGACCTTACTCTTGATCTTACTAGTCTCTCACTGCTATATTATTAGTCTCTTTTATTATTAGTTCTATTTTACATACAAAGAAATTGTATTATTAGTCTTTTACTGCTATAAGCAATTTTTAATACTTATTTCAGTGTTCCAGTAAAAATCATAACTAAGTCTTTTATTAAATCTTTTATTCTGTGCCGATCTCTTGTGATTTCCCTACCAGTTATTCTTTTTTGCAAATCATGTATAATATCTTCTAAGGTTTTCCATCTGTTTTGAAGATATGTGGTGCTGACACTTACGCTTTTTTTAGCTTAGACAGGGTTGACCTTTTTGAAGCTTAGTATTACAGTTTATGTTGACATCACCATTTCTTAATGTAAAATTCAATTGATTTAGCAACTATGATCTAGGTGGTATTTTCTAACTACTTTTGCTGTTTCTTTTTGGGTAAACACTGGCATGTATAAGAGGTTTTCAATTGTGTCTATTTTTTTTTTGGTGACAGAAGAGATCTCTTCCTCTCTCTTTATTTATTTCCTTTTTATGAGGAGGGGGCGTAAATAACTTATGTTTCACTAAACCTCTCCCCAGGAAGCTATCACAAGGCTTCCCAGCAGCATACAAAGAATTAGATTTTGGTGTCCAAAGGATGTTGAAGGAGGCAAAATTAAATTTTACCACAGAGCAGAAAAATGAGGGAGTTGTGAGAAAGGAATGAAGTCTAGGGGATGACAGCAGGAAATTGGGTGGTCTGGGCAGGAGTTTCAGGGGCTTGTGTGACAGTCTTGAGTGGATGTCTTGTAGGTCTCTCTGTATCTCATCCTTCTGCCCCAGCTGCCCTCATTTCCCTAGGATATGCAAACACAGTCTATTCCATTTGGGGGACTTCTGATACTCCTTTCCCTCATGCAACTATTAACTCCTTCCCTTCTGTTTGCAACTGCTGCTGTCTTTTGCTGCAGCTACTCCTGCATATCCCTTTGTGCCTGTCATCTGGTAACACCTGGGCTTCTGGCAGTGGGGGTGGGTGAGAAAGCTGTTAGTGATAGTTGCTGCTTGTCCCCTTCACATATGTTTGTCCTAATGTGTCTTTTTCAGTGCTTTAGCAATAGCAGAAACAGAAATCTGGGCAAGAAGATGACAGAAATCAGCCATTCAGTATGAAAGATCCAAGCCTAATCTGCAGTAGTCTGTATATTAGTGTGCATCACGCCATCCATACCTGGATAGCCTAGTTGCTTAAGAATACTAGTCAATTTATTCTAAACAGCTGTCTAATGAGCTTTGACATCCGTTTGTCCTTTTCTGCAGGATCAGGAGATCTGACTACACAATAGCCTCCATTTCTTCTCATTCATGCTGATGGCACTAATTTAAATTCTCATGATCCCCAGTCTATTTAAGGCTGTTTATATACATTACATATAAATAATATATCTCTCTCTCATACTGCTTATGTGTATTTTTCTGTTGTGCAATAGTATTTTAGCTATGATATTTTCTAATCTGTTTCTGGAATGGCTAAATACTCATAAGTTCTCCCTTTAATGATTCAAATGTATCCATTTTCATTAATCATCCTCCTTTAGTTGTGTTAACAAATTTTCTCTGACAGTGTGTGTGTAGTTTTTACTTTTAGAAGGTGCATTGACTAGCCTTTTTTCTATGACTTTCATCTTCATTCATTTATATTGGCTTCTCAGGCCACAGTTGGGTGTGTTATGTTAGCACTGCTGCAGTACTTTGCTTTTTGCTCCAGGGGGCAAGAAGCTCTTTATTCTGTGGTACAACAATTCTGAGATTTAAAATATAAACGTAGGGCAAACACGACGGAAGATGGTATCATAAATAGATTGGAAAGACCCGTAGTCTGTTTCTTTTGTCTACGCAAATGTATAACAATAATATTCCTTCACGACCCACACTCGGCAGAGTTAACCCAGCCCTGTTAATAATCCATGTAAGAATACTGGTTGCTATGACAACACATTCCGTGGTACTACTTGACTGTCAAAATAACCTCATGAAATATCACGCTAAGAATGTTTTAGAAATTGATGTTTAAAATAAAAAGTAAATAAATCCACATAAAAGCTTTAAAAGATGGGGCTAGCTTTATCATGTCCGTAACAAGGGAGCCAACATTTTCTGAACAAGGAGAATCAGACTACTGAAGACAGACATACTGTATTTCTCATCTTTGGTGAGCGAGCTGTAGTAGGATTTAGAAGTATTTACTCTTCTTGAGTTGTGTTGGTATGGCCATACGTGCATAAGAAGTTAGCATATGGGTCAAAGGTTAAATGACCCTCAGATGTTAGAGAATTTTAGTTAGCACCTGTCTGTGCTGCACCTTCGCTTTGCTTCTATTACCAGGACCCGTCAGTTTGTGCTCAGCTTCTGAACTGCTGCTGCTTCTGCTGTTTCTTTCCACCCTGTTTTTCCCTTCAACACTGCGTTCCCTTTCTTGCAGCAGACTCCACTCATTTCTTTATTTCATTGGTTAAAATAACCTGCAGTTAAGTGGTTATGTTTTACATGGGCCTCATAGCTGTGCTTTGGAGTTGGTGTTACCATCAGATTAGTAGCTGTGGTCAGCCGTTGTTGCGAACAGCCTTGTCGGTCACACAAAAATCCATCCACTTCTGAAAGATTATTTAAGACAAACAGGCATTCCTGAAGTTAACATTTACTATTTGAATATCAGGTAGGCTGCAAAACCAAATACCTGGCAGGCTAGAACAGCTATTACGTATTCCAGTTAAAATATGGACAAAGTAATTATCTGTGGCATAGAATTCAGATGGGACTAAAACTTGCAATTTACTGTTGTTATAACTTTCTTTTTAACATGAGATTCCTAAAATCATTCATCACTGCTTTATGTCTTCTCCTCCTTTTCTTTCTGAAATCAATAAAAGTTGCCACTGAAATTCATTCAGTTGGGGTCGGACTATCCCGTGTAGCAAAATAACATACATATATAAATGGAAAGTGGTCACTCTTTCTGTTTCTGCCTATCATAGAATATCAGAATACTTTTTAAAACAAAAATAAGGTTTATTCCCTTATCACTGAGGCCAGTTTGGGAGCTTTAGTGCTCAGAACTGAAAGACTTTTTCTAGAACCTTCCATCCATTCTAGCTGAGGTGATAATGTAGGACAGGTCATTTTTAAATAAAATATTTGCCATACAAAGTAAGCTAACATGTTTGTTATTGCTAAATTCAAGTAAAAAATGAAATCTCAAATTTTGATTGAATGTATCTTTTTTCTGCAAAAATCTCAGGCTGATCCAAGCAAAGGTAGTACAGTTTTATTTTTGCTTTCTGAATGCATTAGGTGACTGTTAAAGCAAGACCCCCTTAGCTTATATTATTTCCTTTGAGGGACAGTAAATTTCATTAAAAACATTAGTTTTCATTCTCTCTGGGCTATCCTAAACTTAATAAAGTTAAAGCAAGTTTTAAAGTAAAATAATGTAAAGTAATATGAACTAGAAGTTGCCAGTTATCTGGTAATGAAGAAAATAAGTATATTTCTGAATATATATTATTATGTTCATTCATATTTAAAGTATAATTGCAGGTAACTCAACATACGCCTTCCTTAGAAAGTACTATTTTCATACAAGAGATTAACAGTTGAGCAGTTGCTGCACTGCATTAAAACAGCAGTTTATCTTTTGGCATTTATAAATGTGATTTTTTTCAGTTCATCTCTTCATTAAGTAAAATGTTTCTTTATCACTGTGTTTAATTTGAAAGTACTGCTTCTTTATGCACAGAGGCCTTCTTCAACACTTCTGTCACCGAGAGAGGAAGAAGAAGATGATGCAGGTGAAAATACTTGTGGACCTTCAGGTTTATGGGAGGCATTAACACCTTGTAATGGATGCAGGAACCTCGGATTCCCCATTCTTGCACAGGTATATGTTTACCTTTTCATCATAAAAATTATTGACTAGGATAGCTTCTGTCTCTTCTCTGTCTTATCTGTTAGTTACAGTCATTCCTAGTCTTTTCTTATTGACTTCAAAAATGTTATCTTCGGTCTTTATTTTAATTTCAAAATCCTGTTTTAAAATTATATGTTGGGATTCAGTCATCCAGTTGTAATATTCATCCAGCTGAGTTTAATACTGAGACGGTTTCATGTTTATTACCGCCATTTTAGACAGACAGTTTTTATGTTGTGTAGTGTTTCCTTCTGATTCAGGCTGGAATGAAATTTTGCAGTCCTGTAGTTTCCTTTGGGATATGTGCTCTATTTGTGACCAACTTCTAATTAATATAATGACATCTCAGCTACTTTCTTTATAGAATTAATTGAGGACATCATGCATAACTCTCTCAACTGATGTAACAATATAGCCTAAGACTTCTCTTCGAAGATTATGTAAGTTAAAAAAAAGTCCCCAAACATTTTCAAATGCTCATGATACTACAGAGAAAAATAAATAAAAATAGGTAATATACTTGCATCTAAAGCCCAATAATTCTTGGAGCAGATTAGGTTGCAGTATCTACCAAGACATGCCAACAGCTGTGTCCTGAACAAGTGGTATCGTATTGCTACAGAACAGGATGATACTTATTGCTGCTTCTGGGTCCCCCTTGTTCTCTCTCTCTGCTATATTTTAGCTCTCTCATTTCTGTTATATCTTTCCTGCTTTTTTCTTGTAGCATTGAATGTAGGCCTGCCAAATTTCTTTTTAGAAATGACTGTTTTTTCAGTTGCATCCTTACTTGGCACTGCATTTAAATAGCTTTGGTCAGATTCTTGTGTACCAGATTGAAATTACATATCCTGTCTCATCACCCTTTATACAGTGTTGCTTTCATACTGTGACTGTACGTTTTATTCCCTTTGGTCCAGTGGGACTTGCACCTGTTTGAAGTCAATGCTAAAGCTTCCACTGCAGTCAATGAAAACAGGATATGGCAACTAATGTACTTGAATAACAATGAGCACTGCCCTATCTTTTTATAAGCAGCTTTTGTATTTCTTTCCCATTTCAGTAGCCGATTTCTACTTAATACTATCTATCATTTTAGACAGTTGGCAAGGTACAGTGCTGTAGGAGTTATCTGGATTTATAATAAGAGCACACTAGCTTCTAACTCCTCACTTTTAAAAATTTGTTTCAAAAATATTTCTTAAATGGTTATGGTTTAATTACTTGTTAAACTTTCCAAAGATGAACATATGTGACATTTGAAGTGATTTCATAATTAAAAAATATATATTTTCCTTGGCTCTTTTTAATGTAAGATATGTGCAAAGAGTGTTATGATATTGAGGAATGCATTTGTAAAATAGAATAAAGTTAGCTTCATTGGTTGGAATCTCTTATAATGAGAGGTTCATTTCAAAAAAGATGTAAGTTTTAAGATAGTGACTCCTGAATTACTTTGATTCTTTGTTTTTAAATTTTAAGCTCAACTTTATGATAACTCAGCTTTCATACTCTAAGAAATAACAAGATTTTTAATTATGGATACAAAACAAAGAGTATATATACACTGTTCTTTCATGAAATGACAAAATGCCTTTGTAGATTGGTTCTCTCCGTAAAAATTGAAGATGGAGATAGATAATTCTTTTTCCCCTGCTTTTCTTTCTCAAGGAAGAAAAGAAAGAAATTACATAGTGAAAATTCTCCAAATTATAAAGGGGTGAGTTCAGTTAAAAAAATGTATTTGCCATTGCTGTTTTCAATCTTTCAGGCTATTAGGTAATCCGTTGTATCTATCACATTTACTTCAGATGCAGCAGAGAACATTTTTTTCTAAGGGAACTAGAACACAAATTATTAACCTCAGTCTAAGACCAATATCTTGAATTGGCCTGACAAGTTATTATATATACAATCTGCTCCAGTATTTTTTAGGTAAAGGTATGAAAAGATATGTTTCTGATATGACATATGTCAGTCCACTAACATGTCAGAAAATGCAGATTTTATCATGAAGAAAAAATGAAATAAGGGTATTTGATATCATGTCTTAAAAGTCATACTCTTCTAGAGAGCCCAAAATTGGGAAAACAGTCTGTCAGTTACTCTTGAACACCAACCACTATTTCACTTTTCCAGTTCTTGTCTAATTACAAGTAGATTTTATAGTTATATAAATATACTATGTTTGAACATCAAAGGAGAATAAGCATGAAAATTGATTTGTGGTTTATATACACAGTGAGGGATATGATGGTAAATAAGAAAGCGAATTTTAGGTAAGATGATGACAGTGTCTATCTATGACCCAATGAACTAACGGTATTTAATATGCCAGAGCAGTTGATCTCCATGACAAATTTGATTTCTTTATTGTAGTTATGGAAAAGAGGTTGGCTGGATATACTTCTGAACATGCAGTATCTAATTTCTGTCTGTACTGTGCCTGTTAATGTCATTTTATAAAGGGCTATACACTAAGACCTGTGTAAGTTGTTCTACAAGTATCATTTAAAACTTATCACAGTAGTAATACAGGTATTTTCAGAAGTGACATAAGCATCTCTCTTTCACAGTCTCACAAGCAGTAAAGTCCTAGAAGAGCTTGACAGAAAATCTTTTACATATCTTGTAAAAATTTCAGGGTTTTAGGTTGCCCAGTTTGACATCAGAATGAAGCTGACAAACAGATTCATCCACCCCCAAACTAATCAAAAGTCAGATAGCAAGGATACCCAGGTGGATTTAAGGAGACTGAAATTCAAATGCTTTTTCTTAGTTTAGCAGAGAGGGAATTCCATTTGTACTTTTAGGATGTTCCAGGTTCCAGGTTAATGTGTGGCTGTTGGTTTTCTGAAATGAACCTTTCTTTTCGAGCAGAAATTCCATCCTTTCCAAAACTGGTATGCACATTTCTGTGAAACATGTTGACTTTCATGAACAGGTATTTTATGTCTAAAAAACCTTTTTTAGGAAATTCCCAATTGTGTATACTCTGGCTCTCAGTCAATACAAGAGAAAAACCTTTGCACCACCTGTATAACTGAATAACTATCTTTTACAGATTCCAGAATTTCAAATAATCTTAAATAGAAGAAAATAGAATAAAAAACTTTTTGAAAGCTTTCAAAGATGTAAAAAACAAAAGTTCTATATATTCTGGTTCCACAGCACTCTAAAATTCTAGCATCACAGGCTTTGTTGGAAACTGTTTACTTTGCAGTGACATGTCTGTTAAACTGAGACAAAACTTTTATAAATGGTATGATGGTACTAGACCCTCTCCCATGGATCTCTAGTCCTTGTAAAATCTTTGCAGTATCCACCAAGATTTTTAATGCTTTAATAGTTGCATTTCTTAGCCATCACAAAAATATGCTGCTAATGAGCATTCTTCTGGGCAAGAACGGGAATAAAAGAATATGGTATTTCATATACAGTTTTCTTTCAGAGTAGCCACAGAAGTAGGAGCTAAGTGACCAAGCATAATATTTAGTTGGAGAGATCTTGCTACGCCATGTAGGTGAGTATTGGAAAGAAAACTGAGATACGATCCTACTAAAATATTTTTGAGCAATGCCTGCTAATGATATACAGCTGGAAGCAATGGAGTGTCATCATTATTGGCCATCAAGAACTTGAGCATAAGTTTATAAGAGAGTGATAATTCAGCTAAATATAGAATAGAAAAGTTTAGAGGTTGAAGTATTGTAACCAAGCTAACAGGTATGTAAGCAGTTAGGAGCATCTCCAAAGAAACATAGGCTACCAACCACTACAGAGTTCGACAGATAATTGGGTTGGCAGTAATGCTTTGTTTATGCTGCAGCTGAAGGATTGATTGCAGTGCAGATAGCACTGAAGAATGTAGGAACAGAGACTTCAGCACAGTGACCGAATTGGCTACAAGCCTTCTGAGATTGCTAGCCATAGAATCAGATTGTTAGACTGTACCAGCACACTGTCATCTGCCGTTTTTTTATATTGTAGTGATAGCTACAATATAACTATAAGTATAGAGCTACAGCCTAGCTTGCAGTCAGACCTTCAATTATTGACTAAATGTGCCACAGGTCCTGTTTCTCAACCTGTGGCACTTCCATTGTGGGAATGAGATTGACTCCTCTGAAATACAACCTCCAACTAACTTTTCTTCCCTAGCCCAAACTGCAACAAGTTCCTCATCCTAATCTGCTTCTTTCTGATTCATTTCTCCAGGCTGATCTGTGTCTTACTGTTCTCTTGTTTTCGTTCAGGCACTTTGCCGCATTGCCTTTGTTTAGTAAGTGAACAGAGATAAGTGTCCTCACAAAGGCAAGAACAGCAAATTTAGGTTGAGGCAGGATTCATCCCTTTGACTTTTAGGTAAAAGGAGTCTGAATTCTGGTCCCTGCTCTATGTTTGTGTATGTTTACAACAGTTTACATAGAGTGTCCTAAGCAGAAGACTACAGAGTTATGGTCATTTTGGGGTGCTTCCTTTTCATCTAGTCTAACTCATACTGAAATCTTTTCAGCATAGCAACAGAGCTTCAAGAAGGTTTGAACATACTGCCATATCAGAACAGCCTATAATCTAATAGTAGATATGAGCCGTGGATGTGAATCTCTAAAACAGGAGGAAACTGAACCTTGATCACATCTCCAGTGAGTGCTCATGTATTATTTTCTGCAAGACAGGCACGTCTACCAGCTTAGTTTAAAACAAACAAGCAAACAAACAAACAAACATAGCTAGACGTTTCTTCTATACTCTGGAGGAAGCCTCCTCCCGTAGGTGTCTGAGGCATTTTCTGAGGACAAGAAGATCTACTGGATCACAAATCCCCAGGGAAGGCAGAGGGCCTCTCTCTGGGCAGTGTATTTTGGGCACAAGGGTTCAAGCGCCTTTGGGTCTACCTTATTTTAACATAAACTAACATTCAGGAAAACATTTAAGAGAACTTTGAGGCATGCTGGAATAGAAAAGCTGGCTGCAAACTATGCCTTATCAAAGGCAAAGTTTGGGTTTTCTTGTATGTGTATAGATGAGCTAGACACTCATGAAGTTCTACCCTTTAGTAGAGAAACATTCAGTGCATACTAGTCAAAAAAGAAAATGGAATAAAAACTACAAAGTTTCATATATTTGGAATATGCTGCTTTATTCAAAGGAAAAATGTTTATTATGTAACTGTTGCCAGGGAGCAGTGAGGGCCGGCTCCTCCCTGTGGGCCAGGGAGCCAGGAGCCGAAAGGGGCCTCTCTAGCCAGGGCCCTGTTCCACCACCCCTAGTGATGGAGCAGGGCAGGCCCTGGGTGTTGCAGCCAGGTTCAACGAAGAGTCCAGATTATCAGGCAAGTTCATGGTGATAAGGCAGGTCCAACTTCAAGCTGAGAAGTCAGTCTGCAGGTCGGAGTCAGAATTAGGTCTGGTAAGGTTAACCAGGGCCAGAAACAGTCCAGTGATCACCAGACTGGTCTACAGTGATGAGACAGGTCCAAAGTCAAACCAGGAAGTCAATCCGCAGGTCAGGGTCCAGATCAGTGGAGTCCATGGCCAGGCAGGGGCACAGCTGTGGCTGAGCTGGACACCAGCACTCTTACAACTTAACTCAGAAAGGGACTGAAGGCCCGGGGCTGAGCTCAAATGGGACTCCTGGGCCCATTGGAGGCACTGGGTGAGGGTAGACAGGGCCATTACAGCCTATTAGTGAACTCAGGCCCCTGACAGATATTGATATAATTGATAAAATACATAAACTAGAAGCTGAATTGAAATTTGATTGTTATTTGACCTGCGTTGCAGAATAGAAGAATAAGGCCAAGAAAGAACTCTCTTTCTGGTGTACTAGAGTGCTTTGCATGTGCTTCATACAAAGGTGCTCCATATATGTGTATAAACATATTTAATCTGCTTTTACAGCTGTATTTCTTGGCTGACATTTGAATAGAGAGAGTACTCCACCAGAGGGTCCTTTCTTGAAGATTCACAATACAGTGTGCTGCAAGAGCAAAGAGGATTTGTAAAAGCCCATGTTTGTGTGTTTTTTTAATGGTTTAGCTGCGCCCTACCAGAATACTGGCATTACACTTGTAACAGTAGAGTTTGGGCTAGAAAGAACGCTGTGCATGTTAGTCTACTCCTGGCTCTCATTCTACCTTATGGGGAATACAGAGCTTTAACTTCTGGAATCTTATTACATTTAAATGTGAAATAGACATTAAGCTGCTCAAGTGTGGTGGTAATGGTACTGGAATACCTCAGCCATGTTCCCGTAAGGACTTTTTATAGCAGCAACCTAAAAGAGTGAGCAAGGGATAGCTCCTCTCTCTCCTAGTTTGCCCAAGCATAGATTTTAGGAAAGTAGCAAGAAGCAATTTGAGCAAAGCCCAATTTAGAAAGGGCATTTATATGTTTTATTGTTTGGTTAAGGGGTGTTTGTGTTCTTTGGTTTGGATATGTCAGTAAGAAAATTGTTTCTTGATCTTAATTTATTCTGCAGTGTAGATCAGTATACTATTCAGCTTCTTATATATGTATTTTACCAAGTTTATCAGTACCCACATACTAAAACATTTCTTTGGAATAAAGCAGCATACTCCAAACATATGAAATGCTGTAATTTTTGTTACATTTTCTTCTGCTAAGGGGCAAAACTTGTAGAGCCTGATGTACACAGAGAAATACAGGGCTGTCTGGCATGTCAGAGAGATGGGTAGTGCAGAGCCCAATGTGATCATAGCAGTATTATCAGTTTAAAGCAAGCAGTCTGCACATCTTAATCTTGACAGCCATGCCAGCGTGTTCTGCTAATAATTGCAACATCAAATAATTGTGGGATAAGGTAGTTTTAGGTATGTTCCATTTGGGAAGCTGAGAGATCAGCTTGACTGCATTATGTATTAAGTGCTGTATGTATAACTTAGAAGTCCTGACAGTTATTCTCTGCATTTGGCATGACAGCCAACCAGGAACGCCAAATTTTTCCAACTATTACCACATAAGAATAATATCTGTAAAGAGAAGAGTACATTTGCTATTGAAAAACTGAACTTCAATTTAAAAGCCATAAGGTACTTCTGAATTCATCATAAATCTTCATGTTACCGGCTACCTAGAAGCATAGCTATTTTGAAAAAATATATAGACATATATATATAGACATAAGACAAAATATATAGACATATAGACAAAATATATAGACAGATATGGAAAGTTTACTTAAATATTTAAGTAAGAACTTTGTTGCTAACTTAATGTCAGATTTACATCTTTTTAGGAGCAATGAAGTTTTGGGAGATCTTCACAGTTACAGCATTGATCCATATTCTGGTTATAGAACTCCTGGATTTCTAGAAATAAGAACACTTGCAACTTTGCCACAGGTTTTCCTGCAGAAGTGAAATTGGCTAAAGTGTTTGAATAAGTTGTACCCAAAAACTTCTGTCATCCCTCACTTTACTGACAACTTCATCTCTCAGTGCATTCAGTAGAAGTGCGTTTCAAATTGGACTGATAAAGAAACATATCCAGCTCATGTTTACTCAGCATTGAAGTTCACCAACACTAGAAAGTCTTGTAGCACTATCTAACTTATATGTTACAGAGCAGGAAACCTGTTATCATGTTTGGTGAATTTTATAGTTAAAGTCATCACCAGAAACATTCTCAGGATGTAAGTGCTGTAAAGTAAATGTTAAGTTCAAGTAGAGTGAGTGATTGAGTACTGACAGTGTTATTATTACAACTGAGTTTCTTGGATTGACATCATATTGCTGCACCACTGAAAATTCAGCAGCCTGACCCCATCACTTGTACTGCTAAGGTACGAAAAAAGAGAGAATCTGGATTGGGGTTTTATAACTCTTTCCTGTCTCGAGTGCTGGCAAACTAACCCAAATTTAACAAAGTGATGCCTAATATACACCTTTGTTCTTTGACATACACTATTCTTTGTATATCTAGTTGTTACTATCTAGATCAAGATTTCATTCTATTCTCTGAAAGTCCCAATGCCATCTCTCTTTCTTACTGAACAGTGACCAACACCAACTTCCTCCACAGACCCTGAAATCATCACCTGGAAATAATTTCTGGCTTTTTTTTCCCCTGCATCTACATGCCAGTTCCTGGCTAAAATATACCTGATTCTTCCTGCATGACATCTTATAACTAGTCTTTTCTCTGTTAACTCAGAGTTAAAATTTTTATTCATGTATTCATTATCTTCTGTCTTTTCTGTAATCTTCCTTTCTGTGTTGGCAGATTTCATCTTCTTAAGCTTGTTCCAAATGTAGCTGCAAAAAAAAAATGATTCTGCTTCTGTACTTTAACATTGTTGTATCACTGCTTACTTGTCTAGTAGCTTCACCTTTTCTATTGTAGGAAGCACATATCCAAGTCTTTTAAGACTTTTTATGGCATCTACTCATCATACTTCATAGGCTATTGGCCCACTTATCCCCCCCCCCCAAATGTTACACAAATAATATCTGACTTAATTATCCATCTATCTTGACACTGCTTAAAGATAGGTTTGTTGAATGGATGCAGGAAGGTCAAATCTTTGACATGCGAAGTATAATTTCTACAGGGAGTAATCTAAAAGCAGATAGGGAGAGAGCTTTAAGATTTGAAGACAGAATACATGAAGATTTTTTTTTACCCTAATTACTTGTTTTCTTGCAAATATTGTAATTCAAATCTGAATTTAGTAAATAAATAGTGTTTTTTTGCTTTTTTACATTAACCTGGTGTCAATATGTAAATAATTATAATCATAATAAGTGTAAGAATATATGATCTTTGAAAAGTAAGATGATCTTTATCACATTTTATTTGCAATCACTAGTGTACAGCACAGAATTCCAGTACATGTTTTCCAAAGTGTGCAGAGGGTGATTTGCATGGACTAGTTTGATAGGTAATGTTATAGAGATGGTGGAGAGAGAATTATCTTCCAGGGACAATTATTAGCCAGGAAAACTATTTGGTGTATAGTGTACCTGAAATATGAATATTCAGAATAAGACTGTTTCATAATTTATAATATTTTCCCATAATTTCTACCCTTTTGTGAAAAATATGATTAAATTATTTTTTTTCTTCCTAATTTACTAAATTGAGTGATGAGTTTATTTAAATGGGGTTGGTGTGGAAAGCTATATTACCCATAAAATTTTTGTTTCTGTTAAACTCTTGATTTAGTGTTGACTCTTTTGCAGTAAGCTGAAGTTTTATTGGTAATTTCAGGAACATGCCACCTACACACTGAAGCAGCTACTGAAAAGTGTGATATGTATTCTGCCTAGAAAGAATCAGCAATCAGCAGGTGATGATTATACCCTGCTGAACAGTGATGGGAAATAAGTATATTGAAAAAATTGTGGCTTATTTTAGTTCTATGCTACATTTTTTTGATTTTATATTAAGGAATAAAGGCATTTTGTTCTTGCGTGTAGTATGTAACTTCTTAATTTCTAATATGACTTTCCAGTTGCCCATGATTTCAGATGTCCTGTGGCATATGCATTTCTACTGTACTAATATTACAATTTAGGTACCACTAGACAGATATGTAATGTAACCAGAGAGGTTGTAGAGTATTGATCTATGGATATTTTCATTATTGACTGGACAAGGCCTAGAGCAACCTAAGCTAATGGTGAAGAAAGCTATGCTTTGACTAAAAGGTTGGACTACATGACTTCCAAAGCTCTCTTCCATATAATTCTATGTAAAAATCTGTGTTATAATTCTATATAAAGATAAAGACTTGTGAGCTCAAATGAGCTTACTTCTTTAAAATTTTAGAAATAACTGTTTTCTTCAGTTTTGTGAATTACTGTTTGTCAAAGAATGGCTATCATTGGCCGGGGTGAGTAAATCTGGGTCCATTGTTGGTCCATGTTGCCTCTGGGTATGATCATGAAACAGCAAAATTATATGGGATGAGGCTGAGAAAGAAGAGACGTGTGAAACAATACTGGAGCTATTATGTCAGAAATCATCTGAAGTATTGATTACCATACTGTTTTTTGAGATAGACTTGAATAACTGTTAAAGATATTCAAATTCATGTACAAATTAATGCTGAACTGGACATTGCCACATTCCTAACTGAGATATGGCACACTGATCAACTGAGAAGATCTTAAATACTATAATTTTTTTTTTTTTTTGCTTTGTGGTTTGCAATTTAGCGTTAACCAGAATTAGACATTTTCAGGGAATGTTTTTGCTTTCAGTACTGAATTTGAATTGCACAGAAAATAGATAGCAATAATGCATAGCAAATATCTTAGTACATGGAAGTTCAACTTTGCAATAAAAACTCATGCTTGAACTTCAGCTGCTTCATAACAGAAATATTAAAACAGTCTGTTGAAAATTGAAAACTTGCTGAGAAGATCCTGGTTAATCTGACCAAATTGGGCTTACTGTTCAATATTACATTTTTGTGAAAAAAAGCCATCATATATACTTTGTTGTTCCTAAGACGGTATGGGAGGAAAAGATCTTATGGACAAGGAGGCTGGTATTTTAGGTATTTGGAGTAAAGAGATCAGTTCGTTGCTGATATCTGGGCACTGAGACTAATAAAGGGATTAGTCATTAAGTCATACTATGATAAGGTAGCAGCTCTTGAGCATATAACTATTAAGGGCTATTTTAAGGCACTTGGACATTTTGGGAATTTTAAGAGCCTAGCAGCTTTTTTCCTCTTTTTTTTTTTTTTTTTTTGGTACAAATATATCTCACAGCCACTGACAGACTAACACTGAAAACTGTGAGGGAATTTTTTTCTTCAGGAGTTTTTAGTAATAAAGGAATTCATGGCTTCACAGAACAGTGAGAGTAAATCCCTGGAGAAGTCTGTAAAATTGATAGAACCTCATTTTTCCCTGGACCTGACTTACAACTGAGTATTTAAAAAGAACCCTCTTGTAGTCTGTAATGGTGAATCTTTTCCTACTGTACAAAAGAAATTGCTTGCCTAGGGTTTACTGCTATGTCTGGCTGTTATATTTCACTGAAAACTGTTTTTATCACCAGTACCCATTATATTGAGGCTGAAAGGGACATAAGCCCTGATTCAACAAATTATATAAGCATACTTAAGCATAAGCATTAATGTGCTTAATCCCATTTGGACTTCCATACACCCAAAACTTTATCAGGAGAAACTCATTTATCAACAAAAATGCAAATCTAATCTAAGGCTGAGTTTCATAAAATCTGAAACTGATTGTTATTATTTTTCCCACTATTAATCATTCCATCACTATAAATCAAAGTTAGTATGAATTCATAAATTAGAAGTCAAAGAAAATGAAATTGAAGTCAAGAGTGCTCCATATTTGAAATATTGAAGGGAAGTATGTGAGACTACATCACTGTATATTTTCGTGGTAAGTAAGGTATGTTGGATCTGTTTATTGATAGAAAATGTGATCTGCCAGTTCTAGCCAAGTAAGTCTTTTGACTTTAAGGCTTCTACTGATTGCTTGAAAGGCATTGCAGCTGGGAAATGAGGATTGCCATGTTTTATGTTTTTCTAGCTAGGATGGTGATAATTATTTATATTGTCATAGAATGTAAATGTTCTATTCACTTTCCAAGCACAGGAAGAGTAATCAGTCCTGGCCCATAAAATCCTTACAATAATGAATAGAAATAACAATAATACTAATCTAGAGAATAGTTGTTGTGTTACTTCAGACAAAAGGGGAGATAGCTTTTTTTAAAAACATGTTATAAATGTGTCTTCCTATAACCAGAACAACTCACCAGGCATTTTGCAGGGTTTTTCAACATAAAGTATTTAAGTGTGAATACACTGAGGTAAATTAATAAACTGATAGTAATAAAGTGACTCTTTGTATTATTTCAGAGGGTGACTGTAATTTTATAACATTCTAATTTTTCATTCTCCACATTTTATCCTGTGAAAAAGAAAAGAGAAAATAAAATCTTTCAACAAGACTAAGTCCCATTTAATCCTACCTAATTCAGAATTTAGAAAAATTTAGGTGCATAAATATCATATACTGTTTTAAACTGCCTAATCCTCTAACCACCTACAGCCCACTAGCTTCTTCTCTAGTCAGCTTTAATGTTTGACAGATACTTAAACTTAAGTTCTGTACACACATAAGTCTTTTTGAATAAACTGTTGTAATCCAGTTATATGTGGAGAGATGCCTGAATTCTGCCTAATTCTAATTGGTTTCATATAGTTATTGCTTTTCCATTGTGATGAATAAATACTGACAGCAGAAAGTTCTTTCAGAAACCCACCTGAGTGCTTGTGCTCCCTGTGTCAACGGGAAAGTGTAGACATCTCTGAAGATGTACAGTTCATTGCTCTTTTATGTTGAACAGGAAGCCACTGGAAGCCAGCCAGTATGAGATTTGAAGTAGAGGAGTGTGTTTGACTTTGTGCCCAGCCTTAGAGCCGAATGTTTGTGTAAATTAGGAAATGGGTGCCACTACAGGGGACACATAACTGACAAAGCAGAAGGCCTTCCTGTGCTCCTTTTGCCCACTTCCAAAGCGAGCAGATTCAGTGGACCTTTTTTTTTTTTTTTTTTGAATGAAATAATGGGTTAATGTGCATGAACAATTTTTGAGCTGCCTCTTAAAAATAGCTATCTTAAATCTTTCTGGTAAGGCCAATTTTTTGTCATTTAGGAGTCTATGACCAAAGAAGGACTCCAGACGCTCCACAGTGTAAGTGGCTAGAATCCCCTCATTTTCAATCTGGTTCAGGTGTTTAAGACCCAGAAAGAGAGATCCACAGCCAAATGTTTCCTGTTGCCTGGCTTTAGGTGGTTCCACATTACATGCAGGCTTTCTGAATTATAAATTTTTTCTCTGGCAAACTCTGTGTTCTCATCATGAAATTATTAAAAGGTCTTTATTTTGAAAATTATTTGACTGTATGCTAACTCTATGCATTTACCTTGCTTTTTTGAAATTATTAAAATGATTCATGAGTTGAAATAAGAAATTAGCTTTACTGAATCAGAACCAAAAGCAATAGAATCACCAGGCACTTAGTTTTGGGTACTTTTTAACATTTTGTTTGTGTGAAACACTGACATAATAATTTGTTCACATATTAAGGAAGATCTGCGGCATTATTCCTGGATTCTGATAAAATCCTGTGATGGTTGTTTTGAAACTAGAATTCTGCAGTGAGCCTATACAAAGTTATCTAACTTCAAATTCCATTAAAAATGTGACCATCAGTTCCCTTATAATCCTCATTCACTTCATTTTATGTCATCTCCACATTTTCAGATTCCATGGTGGAAAAATTAATGATGACTATTTGCAATAAACAAGTACATTACCACACCACAGAAATCATTATGATAACAATTAAAGCTTATTTAAGCAGAACTTAAATACAAAACAGTGGGACTCCTTATTTGGAGAGCCATAAGGAAGTAGTTTGGTATGGTAGGGAATGTTTAGCAGTTGAATGTTTCTCCTTCAGTGTTGAATAGTGATTTAGGTAACTATGCTGATGTATTTGCCTTACATTTTAGTCTTAGCTAATTGAGTTCAACATAGCCGAGTCAATCCTCATAAAATCCCTGAGTATGTAGGCAGTACCATAAGATAGTACTGGATTGTAGAACTTGTATCCATAAACCTACATAGCCGTGTTATAAGTGTTAGAGTTTTTGGCAGATTTTTGGCCAGAAAAATTCAGAGTTCACAGGGTTCCATTCAGAGCTATGGTTCTGAATAGAAAATTATTTGGTTCTTTGAGAAAACAGACGATACGGTACAACACTATATTAAAATTTGTGGATGCTTGTCCGTTGTAACAGTACACTTGTCTAATTTATTTGACAGATTTTAAATCCTGTAAAAACTTATAATATGAAATTGGTTTCCTTCTGATTATCTCTTACTGCTAGGTTCATTCTACACACTATAAATATGCACTAAAAATATTATGCTTACTGCAGATACTTAAAGGTTATTTGGTCTGTAATTAGGAAGTGCGTGCCAAACTTTTCATGCATGCTGGGAGCTTTAAAGAACAATGTAAGTATATTCTTCTCCCACTGATTTTGCATCTTATTTTCTCTTCAGCTGTGTACCAGATAAAGGTATTATTCATAACAAAGATGTTCATTTTTCATAATTTGACTTTCAATAATTTTCATATTTGAAAAAAGTAACCATTCTGGAACATTTTCTTGTTCTTTCTTTCTGTTTTAGTGTGGGAACACGTTTAGGAGGAGTTTCTTTTAAGAGAGCCTTGGCTTACACTATTGCAGTAACAACTTTTATACCAAACAATTAAATTTATATTTCTTCATATCAAACTGGAAAACTTTTAGAAACAGGAAATTCCCTTTCCTAAAATAAAAGATGTTTATTTGTAGCTTGTATTAAACCCATTGTCTATGTCAACAGGTCATCAGTTTCTAACAGTAAAAATTTGTAGAAGTATTCATGTGACTTGAGAACAAGCTGCATGGGCAGATGTAAAATATTTTTTAAAAAAATAAATGCACAGATTGTTAGTAACAAATGATAGATTAATAAACTTAGGTGGCAAAGCCGGGAGTCCTTCAAAGAAAATGTCTTCCATAACATCGCTTTTTACTGATGTCATCTACTCTCCGGTCAAGATGGTTTACAGCTTTATGATTCTTTTCTGCTTTGTGTTAATATTGAATACCTAGATAGATCCAGAAGCAAAACACTTCATCTGCGTGCTAAAATGCCTCTGTCTCCTACATAGGAACCCATGTGTTCTTCATTTACAGGCACAATAATTGATAGGAATTAAGCTTTAAGTTCTGAGAACCAGCTCGTCTGCTTAAGACAGAGCAGTGTGTGAAGGGAATTTCATAATACTTTGTTTGCTGCATTTCTTGTCCAGTAACTAATGAATCCACTTCAGGGTTTCTCAGTGTCTAACTCTTCCCATGGTATTGGCCATTACAATTTCAGAGATCACTTTTGCTTCATGTTTGCTGCTTCTACTGGAAACGTAAGATTGGCAAGCCTTAGAAAAGTTTTAGTAGAGTAGGAGCTGGAGAAATAGAAATGTGAATTGTTCACTGCCTGTTGAGCCAAATTCAAAACTCTAACTTCTCATTCACTCTTTCTTTGCATATTTCACACCTCCTTTCAGGCACATTAAAAAACATTAACCCAAATGTAAATATTTATTTTATGGGCTTAAGAAAAAAATGGTATTTTTATTTTCTGTGGTTCTCAAAATATTTGATTCTATAAGTTGTTAGTCAAGTACTATCTGGATCTGTCTAACTCTCCCACTTCTTCCATAAACCTGTTGTGATCCTTTTCTTCCAAATAAGAAAAGTCTCTTTTTCTTAGTGAGAAGGTCTGATTATGTAACCAGCTGATATTGTATAAAATGTCCCTTCATACCACCTTCAGACCAAATGAGGTTCAGAGCCTGACAAAACTACATATGTGTATAGCAGTCTTTCAGAAAGTGGAAGGCAGTTTAGTTTTCCTCCTGGCAGAAAACAGATATGAAGAGCCTTCCTCCCATTGTTCTGTGTGCTTTGAACCTTGAAACTTGCACCCTTGAAACTGTGAAACTCTTCTGGCCCTCTTCCTTCACCTGCTGAGTCATTTTCTGGCCACAGCTTCTTGCTTTCCGTTGAGTTATTGTATTTCTTACTGGAAAAAGTGGTGCATGAAAATAAAATGTCTACAAGGGCCTGTCCTTCATATGAAATGTCCTATTCTAGCTATGAAATGATATCTAAATACTTTCACAGACAAAGATTAAATTAGTGTTCTTATTCTTATTACGTAGTAATGTGTATATATTCTAAACTTTTTCATCCTTTTGTTAATTAACTGAAATTTGCCCTGTATATTGAGCTAACTTCTTTTTGTGTGTATGTGTGTGTGTGTATGATTTTAAAATCTAAGCATAAGAGCATAAGCAATTTGCTAAGAAGTATTGTTTCCATGGAGCTGAGGTTTTGGTTCATTTTATCTTTTTAATATATTAGCTTTTATTTTAAATAGGCATTTTCCTATAGCTTGATATTCAAACAAGACTTTCTTTTTGTTTAGCATTGTTTATGAAAACAGTGGGAAAAAATGGAAGGATATTTAGCCTGGAAATTACTTTCAAGGTTGTAATTGCATTTTGTTCAGCTAAACTAAGAATCATTTATTAAACCAATTACTGCATTTTGCTACATTGCCACAGACAGCCATTAGCATTTGCATAAACCAGATTTTTAGTCTTACAGTACATGCTTTGTCATAGTGACTTATCTATTAGAAGAAGCATCTGCTCTTTTTCATGGCCTGAATGTTGTATGCATAGAAGGCATGTAACATGCCAACAACAATCTAACTTCAGTTGAAATTCTAAATATATGCTAGATAGAATTATGAAAAATCTGCATAAAATACAGTGTAATGTTTCTGCTACTGAGGTTAACACTGCACTCCTGCTCACAATTTACCTATATTTTCAGACACTTGTAATTCAGGCCATATTAGCTACATTTGGGGCTCCATATAAATAATGCTCAGTTTTTCTCAAAGGTGAAGTTTGAAAAAGCAGATCTAACTTTCTAAAATGGTTTCTGAAGAATTATTCATATGTCATCTGAATGCTAAATTTCTAACAATATAAAAATACAAGACAACAAATGTCAGAATTTTTTTGTATGAATATTTTTCCCAGCCCTATGGATGACTTACTGAAATGTAATCACCAAGCCTGTTTCAGGTGCTGGAAAGAAAGAATTATTTCAAGTAACTTTGGACAAATATTATTGCTGCAACAACAAACCCACTGTTTCAGATGCTTTGTGAGAGGGTAGAAGGGAATACTCTTTTAAAATCTCTGGTCTTTGTGCAGACCAGAGTAGATTCTCCAATATCATTACCCTTAAATGAGATTATTGGGGATTTTCTAAATTCTGTAATATATCATGAAGTGAACCTTATTATCTGTTCTGTGACAAATTACATATTCATGTGTTTCTAGCTGTCATAACAATGAACATTTATCATAGTTTGACTCATGAAAAATGATTCTAATTACATGATACTGTAAAAATGACTTTTGTTAAATTATTAGCAATAGATAAAAAGTGTTTTTACTAGCCATAAAGTTACAGTAATATTACTGCTTTTCTTTGGAGAGGCAGTCAAAATAAATACTTCACCATCGGACTGTGATTTTGGGTTATGATGAAATAGGAAATATTTTCAATTGTTTTTTCTCAGTACATTATTGTGACAAACTCACACAGTACTCTTCAGATTGAGGTATTCTATCCATTACCTTACTGCATGCCAAAAATCTATGCTAATTACCTTCAGGCACTGGCCAGAACTTCTTCCTTTCTTGATTCCTGTGATATCATCTTTCAGATGGCCATCTATCATCTCCCTTTAGTGACTTGTCAAGAACATTTCAACGTGAAGTGTCGCAGGCAGGCAACGCTGTACATCAATCTGTTTACAAACATTAGCAAACATTTGATGCAAACATGTAAATGGGACGAATGCAATAGTTCATTGCTCACTCTCAGATGTGATGGTAATCATCAGCTTTGGGTTGATAGTGCATTTAGGATCAATAACTCTCTAAAGACTTATTAATAGAGGCACCATAGTACGCTCTTTCTAAAGAATGGCTAAGCAGATTTTAGACTACTAACTGTTCTGGAAGCACAAGCACTAGGATTCTTCATGCCAATTTTCTGGCATATAGCAAGCCAAGGGAGCATATACCAAAAGCCAGAGGATGTCAAGGTGTATGTCAGAATTTTTAAAAAAGGTTTAATGGCAGTTCTTCCTTATCTGTTTTAATAGAAAGGAAATTTTCTGAAGATGACAGGTACATTGGGTTTTTCCTTTGTACCTTTAATAGATTATTTCTCCTTTGAGGGTTACTATCCAGAAAAAAAAAGGAAAACCTGGGTATCCCACTTCTAGTTCTTATATATTTGCAGCTAATTAATAATTACAGCCTTAAAGTTTCCTTTAAAAGTCTGAATTTAAGACCATATAATTTAAGACCATTAAAACTGCTCACCAATCATTCTTTTTCTAGTCCAGTCCTTACCAGATATGGGATGTCCTTACCAGCAGTGAGGAGATTATTGCTTGAATTTAATTTTATTCTCTGTAAATTCTTTAATTTCCAAGCCAAAGCCTAACAAGTGGGATTCTATTAGGTACTCATACAAAAAATTAAATTGTCCCAAATGTCAGGAGTAGCTAATTTTGTATCAATAATCTCAGGAAAAGTGGGTAGGCCCATTCTTAGTTATTTCCTTAGCTGATGAAACACATTTCACTGTAAATATTTCCTGTGTTTAAAAGGAAGAGATTCTGATTGTTAATATCACACTGCTCTGCTTCTCATTTCTAGTGGCAGTGCCATCCAAAGTATTAGCTAGCTTTAGTGTGTTTGACAGAAAGCTTATTTCCAGTGAAAGTTAATATGATAAATTTCACTGTCACTCAATGTAAAAATTTTAGCAGGTAGACAAAAATGAATGAAGTACACCCTGTTCTGAAATCAGTGGGATTTTCAAGTATAAATATGCTTAGGGACATTTGTGCTCCCATATTTTCTAGAGATGTGCCTTAAGGCTAAAATAACTATTTCATCTAACCTTTGTGGTTCTTATTAGATGTTTTACACAAATTGTGATGCCAGTTAGTGTCTAATGACAATGAAGTCATAAATCAAAAGAGAGACTTAGGCAAATTTGGGTCTAGTGAGTTTCCAAATGGCAGGAAACAGTGATACGGCCTTCAAGTGTGGATAGTCTAGATTCCAGCAGATCAAGAAGAATCTGTAAGTTGTAATTAAGTTCGTAATTACCTGGCGACAGACAACATACCTATGTGAAATATCACCGTGGAGAAATGGTGAGTTAGACATAACAGCACATTCCTAAAGAGCAGATTTTCTATCATTGCTCATTTGGCAGTCATGTCTGCCTCTGTTGTGTTGTTCCATGTTCCAGAGGATGAATGAAACTTCAGCTGACTTGAATTTTGTAGGATAGGAGATGGATGTTTTCAGTTAAATAAAAATTCTCTCTTCTTGTCAGAATGTCAGTTCAGATTAGATGCTTACTGAGTCTCTATCCTTTTTTATTTTTAGGTCATGCAAACTGTAATTTATATACGCTGCTTATATCCCAGTCCTTGAGCATGCACTAGTCAGACTGATTCTTACAAGGGATGCAAGAGCATCTAGAAGGCTAAAGTTTGGCAGAAACATGGAAAAAAGGCTTGACTTAAAAACATGCAGTTTTTGAAGGTTTACTCATGTTATGGAATATTTTTTTTCAGACTTGTATTTTACCTTTTACAGTTGCCATTAAGACTTTTTAGAAGGAAACTCTCTTCCTTTGGTCAGCAATCAAATCTCTTTTTCTTCCTTTTCTGTTCTCCAGTCCTGTATAGACTTTGGATTACCTATGATAAGTATTCTACAATCAGATACGTGCTCAGAAGAGGTCCAGTTGGCTGGAAACCTCTCAGTAATGGGCACAGTATGTCCCTGGCATCTTTGCAGCAACCTAAGCCTCACATTGCTGCTTCTTATCTAGAAGGCAAAAGTCTCATTTATATCTTTTCAGTATGGGCAACTGTTCTCTGATGCTTTCCCAGTGACTCACTCACTCTCTCACACTTTTCCTCTCTTTCACTTCTATTGTGTATATATTTTTATACTCTCCACTGAAATACTCATTTTAATATACTGCCAGCCCAGTACATTACTTTTCTGAAGTTTTAATTGCAAATAAGAATGAATTCTGACCAGATAGTAGATGGCCAGTTACATATGTCAGCTTTAGTTTTTTGGAATAGTTTATAGAAATTCAAGATTGAATCATTTCTAATTGTTTAAAATTAAACTCAAATTATTTTGATATTAGGAATAAAGATTGCTCTGTAATAATGCAGGTATATTTCTTTAAAAGGATTTGTTATGCAGAGGAATATATCTAGGACATATGTAGGATTACTGTAGAGTTACTGCGCACTGCAGTGGGTGAGGTGAGACAACAGAACTGATATTATTGAAAAGATTGCTGAAGAGCTTTTAATGTTAGAAAAAAACAGAATTACGTTGCTTGATGCCTGATACTTGAAGGCAATTTTATGTGATCTGCTAATGTCTAACTCTAGTTGTTTGAATTTTTTAGAGTTTAAAAATTTCTAGAATATGCTTAGTGCCTGCAAAATGGAGAACACATTACAACAACCAGAATTCTTTACATTGCCTTCTTTCATGAATGAGTTTTTTAATTTGTCTTTTTTGATACATATGCACTTTTTAATTAAGGCTTAACTTTTTCACTTAATTGTTCAGCTTATAGAATTCCAGACATTCTTCAGTATTAATGGTTCTTTTTGACTCTAACTTATTTAACTTTTGTTTGGCATACTGGTATCATATTTGCTTTATTAGGGAGAGAGTTTACTTGTCAGTGATGTACATTCCAACTATTTTCCCAATAACCCCATCATTTTTGTTTATTCTTGCCTGACATTTATATTCTTGCAACATTAATTACACAATGTTGAATAACAGTCAGAAAAGCAAATTGGATGTTAGGAGTAATTAGGAAAGGGATAGAGTACAAAAGAGGGAACATCATTATGTCACTGTATAAATAGTTGGTGAGCCCACATAATGAATGCAATGTGAAAATTTGATCCCTCTGTCACATTATTGAAGGCTGAGAGTGAGGGGTGACAGGGATGGTCAACAGCCTGTAACAGCTATGTGAATAGACTAGAATTTTTCATTTTCTGAAGAAGAGGACAAGGGATAGTGTGATGGATATCTGTAAAATCATGAGTGAAACAGGGAGGATAAATAATTCATGGCCTCCTAAAGTACAAGAACTAGGGGACATCAAATGGGATGAGTTAGGTTAAAAACAAAATGGGGTGCATGCAACCTATAAAAGCTTACATGTGGTCTAAAGGCAACTGGGCAAGTTAATTTTAGAAAGTTTGATTGGTGGACATAAAAAACAAAGCCAGAACCTTTTGGTCGTGAAGTGCCTGACCCTCAACAGGTTGTAGGCTAGAAAAATATCACTACATACTTATGCTGGTCTTATGCTGTTCTCTGGGCAAGCAGTGTTGGCCACCTCTGGAGACAGAATGTTGGGAGAGCGAGACATTAAGTCTGATCCAGTATATCTACTCTTATGTTCTAATATCCATTTTTAATGTAGCTGAATTCAGAAGTTGAACACGGTTTCACCTCAGCCTCCAGTGACAGCTTTAAGCTGCAGTATTTCTTTGTATGCTTCCCTAGATGGGTTTACTATTGCTAGCATTACTGCAGTTTGTCTTATTCTTACAGAAACTTGCATGTGCAACATTTAGACTGAATTTTGCTGTTGTAGTCATTGCTTTGTTAAATAAGTCTTTTGCCGTAGTCATTATGCAGCATTATGCAGCAAACTGAAGAGTAGCAATTCCTTTTTTTCAAGGTAGAAAGGAATCCTCCTCTTGTCTTGCAGTTACACTTCAGCCACTTCAGTGCCTCCGCACTCCACAGCTACCTTGTACAGTCTAGTGAGAAACATTTTCTTTGTTTATTATGATAAAAAGGCAGAAATATTCTATAATATGGTATTAGTGCTTCTGTTATTTATAAATTACAAAGTTTTTAAAGTCTTCCGTGAGTTAAATCTAAGGTTTCAACTCCATGCACATTTATTCTGGTAATAAAATTGTGCTTACTTTTTGGAAGTTGCAGCTGGCCCACTGGTGAACTTTGTCTAATTTCTTGTTATGTATTTAGAATTCTTTAGCTTAAGCTAGTTATTATTTATATATATCAGTAATATTGCTAATGCAGAAAGCTCAAAGCCTCATGATAATAATAATACGCAGAAAAAGGGTCAAAGAGGAAAAGACAAAACCATGTTCTTCTTAGGCATGTGTTTTTGAACACTGACCACTGGTCTTGCATTGTTTTCTAGCATAACTTATTTTTTGTCACAAATGCTGGTTAATATTCTGTTTACTTTCTACTAATATGATTTTTTGTCTGTTAACTGTTTCCAGTATTCATTTTCAAGTAATGGCAGGCCAGCCTAGGAGTAGATTAGAATTTGGTTCTAGTGAAGTCATCAAGCAGAATTTTGAAGTTCCTGTTGTTACCATCTCGATCTTTCCTTCCAGAGACCTTGAATTATTACCAGTTTTTGAACTTTCAGGAAAATCAGGTCATGATAGGAAAACTGCAAAAAGTTCAGTAGTTTAGAAATCCACTAACAGTATAAATCATTTACAGTAGAAAAAGGGCCTGTTATCTACAGTCATAGTCTACCTTGGGCAATATGAATTTTTCTTATTGAAAAAGAAATTGTTATCCTGTTCTGGGCATCATATTCTTCAGTCATTTCCTGAGTAATGCCAAGGAGCTTTCTAGCCCTTTGCATCTTATTATATCATATTTGATTTACGTATAGTGCTTGACTTTCCCATGCATCCATATGTCTGATGTAAGAAAGATGTGGGAATATAAGTCTTTGTCCATGCAATTGCTTTCTGCTGGTATAAAAATCACAGAAATCAAGAAACTCTAGTGAAACGGTATGATGTCTGCTTATTCATGTTCTGAAGCAGACATGGTTTGCTCGATTGAACAGCTTAGTGTACCAGCAAAACTTCTGGCTAATTCCTTTTTCTCAACATATGCTAGTGACAGAAATTCACTGTATGGATCACTGTTAAGGGACCTTATGCCAGTATTGCTGTTCATTCAGAATATACAGAAAACATTAATCCCCATTCACATCTTGGAGTTGTGGCTTCAGAATATACATGACAGATCGTTAGCCTTCTTATTTATAATATAAAATATTGTAAAATCATTCCCAAAGGCAAAGCAATTGCCGTGGTAAATGTAACTGTGTCTTTCATGAGATATAATGAAAGCATTTGAATAAGAGAAATCTTCTGAATGAGAACCTACCAAAGCAGGTATGGCAAGACCATTTATGTTGGTGCGCCTTCTAAATACTAAGTTTGATGGATAAATAAATTTCTGTGCCTGTACAATCCTATATTACAGAACATTTTTTAAAAAATAAAAAAATGTTATCTCTTTGTTTCATCATGCAAGTAATCCTTCCAGTTAATTGCAATTTGTATTTCAGCAGAATGTGATATATTTAACTTGCTGAATTTTAAACCCTGTTAGCTGTAGTTACTGAACCTGGTTCTTTTCTTGTGTTGTTGTCCATCAAGTATATCTTTTACCTAGTTACATTTTTGCTTTTCAGGAATCTTATTCAAAGAAGAGAGTTTATGCATTGGAAGCAATACCCTCTGTTCCTCTGGATGCAGTTCCTTCAGAAAACATCAACAGTCTTTGCGATTCAATAGACATAGCAGTGACCAAAAAACCTTGTTCCCTAGAGATAGTAAGAGTACCTTCCTCAAGACAAGGTAAATCACCAAATAATCCTTTACATAATCTTTGGTGTAAGTGTAATATTATGGTGGGTATAGAATTTCACCTACTTATGATATTTTTAAGAATACAGTACTTTCTGTCTACTTATCTCAGCACAATTACAGCCTTCAGTAACCTACTGTAAGATAAATTATTACCAGAATGCTATAGAAGGGAAGATAAAATGGAGGTTTAAAGGATTTCCTAGATACATATAAGAAGATTGTGAAAAATCAAAACTAGAAATCAAATTTTTTTAAACACAGCCTTTTGCAGTAATCTTTTTAACATCCTGGTTCTGTTTTTTAAAGTACTTAGCACTGAAAATTATAAAACTAATACAAAATTTAAAATTATTCTGAATTTCCGTGTTATATAAAGGAAGATCTGCTCCCTTTTAGAAAAAGAAATAGTGAGTGAAAACTGATAGAATATTAAATGACACAGAAAGATCTTTTCAGTTTGGCAGACAGCTATTTGTATTGCGCAGCTTCGAACGACAATGAGTTACAGTAGTTACAAAATTATAGAATTATTCTGAGTAATGTGAATGATAATATCTACAAGGACTCTATTTACATTCTCCAAAACTACATGCTTTCCTCCATTACCCTTATTTGAACTCTTACTTAGTCATCACCTGGTAAAATAATTTAAGAAAATAATAATTTCACTATAATTAATTGGAATGAGAGACTGCTTTGACAAATGAGAATTCTCAGCAGCACACAACTACCTGAAATGGGCCATTGACTTTTCAACTGATATTGTCTTGAGTATGAATCATAATTTGGGAAGTATACAAGAATGACAGATGATTATTGACTAACATCATGTTAACCATCTATTCTGTGCAACAACAATCAAATAGATGGCATAAAATAGGATAGCATCTTTATAGCATAGTTGCATAGAGTGGGCCAAAATCTGACCCTACTCATGTAGCTGAAGCTTTACTTTGTTGATAATTGACTCTGACATTCTAAAAAAAATTAGTAGACTGTTCAGTTCTGAACAATTTTATGGATTGTCATTCAGTAAAGAAAGAAAATTCCAAATTATCCCTGTTTTTCTGACTTCTACTTGATTAATCACCATAAACATTTATTACTATGGGAAGATTGCTAAGCCCCTACCCATAAATTTTTTGAGGGAGTTCATTATCTGCCTCCATAGTAATGGGGCTCAACTACAAAGATTTCCATTGTAATTAGTATTAAAAATGGCTGGTAGACTTTTCACTAGTTGAAATATCAAGCTTTGGAAACCTGCTTTCTGCTGAAGGTAGGCATATTTCATAGGCATTGTAAGTATTAAATTCAGTATGAAAAGCAGATCCTAAAAAAGGACTTTTTTTAGGTCTTAATCTGAAAATCTGTTTTGCATATGGTTAAATATGCAGTCTGTCTAAGGCCCAGAGAGTAATTAATGTAGTTGCAGGGTAGGACAATCATGAGGGCATCCATCATCTTTTTAACATCTGACAAGGTCAGCAAGCTCACAATTCTGAACAACAATTTGACAGTATTGTAATTCTTCTGTTTTCGTTTCCTCAAATTCCATATATCGTGATGATCTTTTCCTTGAAATTTTATTGGGAGAACATTTGGCTGTATGTTTGAGCAGATTCCAAAATGTGGTTTTATTTTAAGCTGTAAATATAGTAATTAGATAACTGGCATGGCTTGTAAGTCATATCTGTAATCATGTTGACTATTATCTTTCACTAAAAATGACTCAAATAAAATCAACTGTGTCTGAGAGTAATAAGTTACTTAATAGTATGGATAATTGTACGTGAATGTTAATACACATTTATTGCATGAATAAGCTATATATGATTACAGATATCATTCATTTAAAACAAGTATCTAATTCGTATTCCCTTTTTTCTGAATTTCCCTGTTCTTGTGTCACTGAGAGTTGCTAACTTTGGGAATACTGTGTTTCAAATTGCTGTACTATGTTACGCGTAGAGTTCATTTCAGAGCGCAGGGCAGCACTTTGAACATAAAATTCCATCTGTCAGCCTCCTTTCCTCGGGTGGCAGGACACCGGTAAACTCTCCCCACTGTCTGGAGCATTACTACCTCTTGCCAGTGGAACTGAGACTGACTGCACTCAGTGATTGAAAATTCTCCATTCCTATATTGAGAGGAAAGGTCACTCTGACTGGTCCTTTCAAGCTGTACAGCTGCACATTATAATTATTATTATAATTATTAACTGGCCCTGCCAGTAAGCTCCTAACTGGTTGCTGGGAATAGTCATTCTTTGATCTACTGGGCGAGGAAAAAAAAGACAAGACTGCTCTGTAGTTTTCCCTATTATTTTCAATTCCCTGAAGCTTGTTCCTGAACCAGTAGGGAAGAGCAGAGTATGAGAACATGCAACAAATGGTAAATGATGGTTAGATATAGGGGAGAAAAGCTGAACAGGAAGGAAATAAAAGTGGTCATAAAGTTTCTGTTACGTCCACCTCTGAAAGCCTTTATGTTGTGGAAGTTTTATGTCTGTTTGCAAGAAATTAGGTTTATATAGGAAGATGCAGACCTACATTACTGGTTTATGCTGGCAGCTAAAACAATTGCTTCTCATTAGGACTGATCTAAGAGTAAAAAGATTGCATGTGTGTCTGAGTTTGAGTTGAGCTGTTCTTTGTTTCTGCAATAAATTGATGGGACAGTGTTGGCAGGGTGTGTTGGCATCTCTCTTCCACAGTATCTCTACCTTTAAGCTAACAGTTAACACTTGACAGGGATATTCTGAAATACTTACTAACATAAGATAAAAAAAATTCTGCTCAAATATAATTTAAAAATTTTTGAAATCTTCTTTTTTGGGAGGAAAGGCATTAAACAATGTTTTGAGAAGTCTGCACTGTTTCAGACAATTTTTCTGTACATAAAATAGAAATTGGTCTTTAAGATGCTTTCTTCTGTACAAAATCATAAATCAATCATATTAATCTTTCTGTTGGGGTATTCCAGAGCAGTATCTGCCTTCCTGAAAGTCAACATTTCTATCACTCATTTTAATTTTCCAACTGCCCTTCCATAAAAAAAAAAAATAATAACCTTGAAAAATAGCCATAAAATTATGGTAGTTCATAAGGCATTAAGCTTTGTGAACTATTAGCAACAAATCCATCATCCAGGGAAAGGTGTAACATTTTAATAAATGTCTGATGCTCAAAGTACTGGATAATTGTAATGCTAAAGTGGGCACTGCCCAGTATCTTCATGAAGTTTGCATGGTTTTGATCAGTTATGTGGTGTCTAGAATAGTGGAGCGGTAGTTTGTGTGCAGCACCGTGCTAGTGTAGTTAGATTGCATTTGGACCTGTGCTGTTGAAGACCCTTATAGACTTATCATTTTACATTCTTGGTAGCTTGGGTATTTTGTACATATTCCCTTCTTTCACCTCCTGATGTCATACCCATTTTATTTAGCAGAAATATAGAATGTAATCTGACCTACATTACAAAAATCTTAAAAATATGTTTTTTTGGCTGGAGTTCAGCGTGTATCCATACTTGATAGAGAGATCATATCACTTTCAGTCTGCCTTTATAGCTTCTGCTGCAGAAAGACCCTAAGGGTAGGACTGGGTGGCAGTCTCTGTGCTAAATTATTAATGACGATTGATGCCCATTACTACTTGAAAAGTTTTTATGTTCTCATTGAGTATCATTAGGGAACACAGAGGACTTTTCAAACTCTGTATTTTCTGTGAATAACTTAGAAAAAAAAAATCCTCATTTGGGCTGGCTGCCCACATTAGAGAAGGTGTTAATACAGCATCTCAATAATGGGCAGAAACATTACTGCCTGTATACTGCATGAAAATCTTCTTGGACAAGGGAGTTCTAGTTCAAGGACCTATTTTTTCAGTTATGTTACCTTACAGTGGCTGCAGGTCAAGCAGACCTTAGTGAACCATCTTCAACTCTGGAACCAGTCCAGCTGCAGAAATGAAGAGTTCAGTGTGGCTGCAAAATCCACTTGAGAAACAGGATAAATACTTAGGTGCTTAGCTTGTGCTGAGCTCTTAGCATGAGATGTGTTGCTACTAGCCTGCAGCAGGCAAACACAAGGCAAGAGGCTGAAACATCAAGAAGGAGATACCTTGCAGCTCTTCTGGTTATCTACTCAGCTAGATGTATTTTGGAGAAATCTTGGTGCTGTCAGTCATGACATCTTTCTTATTTAGAAAATTTACTTGCACTTAAATGTCAGTAACTTGTAAGGAGAACCATGCATGCAAGATAGTAAAACATCTATAATGAATAACACCTTTTTCTTATTTTTTATTGCCTTATAATCTTAGCAGGGAAACTACAAAAAATGCCTATCACTGGATTATTACCATGTATATATATACTGTCCCCAAGCTGGCCTATCTACTGCAGCATTAGTTTTTGCTTTCTCAGTCTGATATCCTTTTCCTATCATTACTGTGAAAATGTACCTAAAATTGTTGAAACCAGGGTGTCTACTTGCCTCTGCTCTATTTTGATAAATATATAAATATAAATAAATATATATTTATATATATATTGCTGTCTAACACTGTGTTAAAAATCTCATACAGATATCTAGGAGACAGCTGTTTAGAAACCTGAACTGAAAAATAGCCTAGCAGTGATAACATTGTTATCGAAGTTAAAATATATATCTTCTACATACTTGCCAAAATCATTCACTAAACCTTGCCTTAATAAATGAAGTGCCATTGGTCAGGTCATCAGTTCTCTGATTGTCTTCAGCAACAAATCTTCATAACATTTATCCTAAATATTTGAACATTACAGTTCTCTAGATTGAGACTAGGATAAGAACCCTATCTTTTCTTGAGTAATAAATTTATAGCTTCATTTTTTGCAGTTATTTTCTAGCTGTAAGCAAACCAGTGCAAAGTGGTTGTAAGAAAGGAACATCACATTGCCAGATATACAAAATTGCTTGCATGCCAGTTGATCTGTCTTATGGAGCAGAAATTATAGATGCTAGCCTTAATCACTCACGCTTTGTCATTTTGAAACTATAATTGATCTAAAGGTTCATGCACTGACCTTTTTGAAGTCCACTTATCCGAATTGCTTCAAAGAGAATGACTGCTAGTAGAGCACCGGAAAAGCTGTATTTCATTTAAACACACTTTTAAAACCAGAGATAGCAGGATATAGTGCACTTAAACACATGATCTGCAGTCCAGCTGCTCAGGATTAAATACTTTCAGTGATCAAGAAAAATCACCTTAGCCGTATAGAAAAAGGAGTGTAATAGAGAAGACAATTTCTTATCAAGCAGAGTAACTGCAATATATAACAGATGGTCAGTGTTTCTGAAGCAACTGAACGTCCTATAAAGCTTTAGGTACTGTGGTGCATATTCAAAATCCCTGCTACCTACCTGCCAGAAGTGCTGAAATTCCTAAGGAGTAATCTTCAGGCCTGATGTATCAGGGACTGGCAAGAGGCAGCGGCTCCCTCAGGCGTGGAGAACCGCAGGGGATGCCACAGCCAGCAGGAAGGGGCCTTGCTAGCTGGGGCCTGTCCCACCACCTGCAGTGAGGGAGCAAGGCAGAAATGGAGACTGTGGCCAGGTTCAACCAAGAGCCCTGATCACTAGACAAGTACATGGCGATGAGTTAGGTCCAAAGCTGGGCACGGCAGTTGCCTGCAGGTCAGGGTCAAGGTCGGCAGGGCCCGGGGCCAGGCAGGGGCAGGGCTGTGGTGGAGCTGGAGAGTGGCACCACTACGGCATTGCAGGGCCAGGGACTGACAACCCCGGGCTGGGCTGAAATGGGATCCTGAGCCTGGGCAGGGTTGGGGGAGCCCCCAGGGAAGCTGATCCGTGATGTTAAGGCTTATTAATGCCCTCAGGGCTCTGAAAGTAGCCTCCCCTCTTAGCGAGGTGTGTCTTCACCCATTACAGAGATCTGGGCTCAGAAGGATCTTGCCGTAGTGGCTTACTTCCTGTGGGTCACCAGTGAGATATTTCAGGGGACACAGAGCCAGAGCAGGTACAGGGAAGTGGGAAGTAGACCTGCCATGGGAGATTTGGGTCTGGGGGTGGGGGTGGGGGATGGGGTTCAGACCACTGTGATGAGCCCCGGAGGTGGGTGAACCAGAGGGGGAAGGAAGGGTCCTGGCCACCCCTGAAGCACTGGGGAGGTTCACTCAGGAGCCTGGGGTTGAGTGAAGGATCAGCACTGCAGGGAGAGCAGAGGCCAGGGCAAGCCCAGACCCTCAGGAGGAGTCATAGGAGGGAAGGCCCTGCTCAGCTTCAGGCCAGGCTCCATGGTGCTTGGCTCAGGACTCAAGACAGCCTGAGCCAACTGTCAGGGAGCAGCAAGGGCTGGCTGCTCCCTCAGGATTGGAAAGCCAGGGGAGATAGCAAGGCTGGCAGGGCCTTGATCATGTCCCTTAGTCTTCCATCTATCATTTCAAGGAGACAGTATCTCCAAAGAGTGTAACTCATCTGTATGTTGAGTGAGAAGTGTAGAGCCACTTAGAGTTTGTCAATAAGAAACACAAGGTATGTATCTGATTAATACCTAATGAGAGAGTTGAATCGATCAGGTGGAATAGATGACTGACTGCTGCTTGTGTTTCCACAACAGCGTGAGAGCTGAATCCTTTCTCAGGAAACAGGTGGTTTCTGTTCTAAGTCATTTTTGACCCCAGGGAAATGCTCCCATTTTTCAGGAAAGTTTCCCAGTTATCAGGCTGTTTTATGCAGTCTAATCCCCCTGACCTTTAGCACAGAATAGTATCAAAGATTCAAAGGTCATGAGAAGAATGAGTAAAAGAATCTCGCCATACACTGACACGATGAGGATACTCCCCTTAGAGAGAGAAATCATAGGTTCTAACCTTCTTTGTTTAGTTCCTTCAATAAACTTCTCAAGATACGTCTTAAAAATAGCTGGTTCTTTTTGGGCCTGTTACGCTGACTGGAGGTCTGTTTCAGAACAACTGATTTCTGTGCTGGTGATTAAGAAGCTTCTCATTTCCAGCTTAAATGTATTCATGGCCAACTGATACTCATAGGCTCCTGTCTTGGTTTTATTCTTTATCTTAAGCAGCTTTTCTCCTTTCCATTGTTTATCTTTGGATGCACTTTTAGATAGCAACCCTATCAGCCTTTTTTTACAAGAAGTCAAGATATTCAAGTTTCCTCATATAAAACAAGCTCTCTATTTCTCTGGTGATTCTAGTAGCCCTTCTCTGCATCTCTTCATCTCTCTGGAACATGAGTGATCAAAACTGTATCTAATATTGCAGATGAAATCTCTCCAATGCCCTGTGCAATAGTGGTAACACTTCCCTCAGTCTCTCCTGGAATGTGCTAGCTGAATCCATTCTAATTCACAGTTACATGCAGCAACTCTTACATTAAGCATCCTTCTGAATTATTTTCCACTTCTGAGTTTCTACATTATAGTTGACGGTCTTTAAGCACATAACCTTTCAATTTTTGACTCAATTTCATATCATATCTACTACTCTAGTCTGCCAGGTCTTTTGAGATGCTTTTTTTGAGGTGCTTCTGAGAAAGCTCTGTATTATATTCTGATCCTTCAAGTTATTGACATTATCTCTAAAAATAGCACCATATTCTTAGGGACCCAAATTGGTATGTTTAACAGACGTCATCAACACACTCCTACTTTTTGTACCAAGATCAGTAATAATATGCTGACCCCCAAAATGGTCCTTCAGAAAGACAGTTTCTATCCATTCCTTTTACAGCACTATTCATTATTAGCTAATTTTTGGCATCATTAGCTCCTTAGCTGATTTTTGCCTACACTATTTTTCTTCACTAATCCCCATACATTTCCTACGTGGCAGAAATCCAAATACTTTTTTGAGGTCAAGACATAGGATACCTAAAATACTGTCTTTGGCTAGGACAGAGTTCTCCAGCAAATCTTCAAGAAGCAGTTCTAGGCAGCCTCTGAATGGTCCTGAAAATTTATTGGTGCACTTATCTGTGTCTTTTTGTATTGCCTGGTCACTGTGGCTAGAGAAATCCAAAGGGTGGTAAAGTGTCTGATGGAGATCTTCCAAAGGTGTGTACTCTGTATCACAATAAGTTCTTTTCTCGTTTCTGTCCATATGTGTTCATTTCAGGTATTGGCCTCTGTAGAAGTCTGGATGATAATATCTACATATCATCCCCTAATATCCTTTCCTTTTTCTGTGTAAGAAGAGGAGAGTGAGGATGGTTATAAAAAGACCTGAAGTGGTTGAACAAAAAAACAGATTTTTTTTCAGCTAAATATTATATTTAGCTTGACTGAAACATGTTTCATTTTTCATTTTTGCTGGGGCTTTTTATCTGCTTCTTGGTGAAATTTACTTTAAAATGAAAATTGAAAATGTTTTCTGAAAATTCTTCAACTGTATTCTTCAGCCAATAACTTATTAATGGTAAAATATATAGCCCAGCCCTAGTTATGAGACCTGTGCATACTTTTTCTCTACTTTTATTTGTCTTCCCTTAACCTGTTTCTGAGCCATATGGAGAGAATTTGGCTATAGTACAGAATTTCTCAAATTACTTGTTTTAACAGATTAATTTATAAAGATGTAAGGATCACATTCAGAGCTCCAAGATACAAATCTTTGCCAGAAAACAGTGTATTGGAACTCAAACTAACCTTCTCCTGACTAAGTTTCAGCAATGACTCGTTTCATATTTGCCATTCCTACTGTCATAGTATAGAGTGCACAGTGCTTATCGAAAGTATCCTTGCCTAATGCACTAGCATATGTTTACAGTTAAGATTTTTAAATTTCGTATTAAATTTTAATAGAGGTTGAGGGAGTGCTGATGGAAGAATAAAATATACAATAGCTCTTCTTTAATGCATTTTGTTGTTTTTTCTTCAGTTCAAATAGTATTTATTTTAAGCATCTTTTAAAAATATAAAAGAAAAGATTTCTGAAAATTATATCTGGAGAGTCTTTGCTGATATAATTATAATGTAAATTATAAATTATAAATTTATTTTCTATTAGTAAGTATTTTCTGGCTATTTCTAATTCAGTTTTCTCAGATTATTTTTCTGTTGTTTGCAAAAGACAGAACTTCATAGGGATGCAATCTGAATTACTATGTTATCATCTTGATCTTAAATCATCTTCAGTTATTTCAAGGGAATTATTTCAAAGTTAACGAGAAGTTTTTTAGTTTGTTATCCCATTTAATTATGTTTGGTCATGGGAACAATACTGTGGACGTTTTCTGTGTATTTTTTCAAGTTCCAAGAGGTCCTGTATTTACACATGAGAAGAAAAGAAGAAATAGAGGCAGCTCTACAACTGAATAATATTCAATTAATGTAGAATCTTACTGTGACTTTCACAGACTTACAAGCTTCTTTTCTTAAAATAGTGGGCAATTTAGCACTTTCTGGCAAGCACTAATTTGCTTCTGTCTTTCAGGGTTTTTCTACTAATGTAAAACATCAAGAATTCTTAATCTGCTTTTACTCCCATAATACAATTAAATATCACTAATCAGTTTTTGTTTGCTGCAAGTACAAATCTCAAGGATGTAGGCAGCTCAGGAGGTCTGTTTTATTATATTAACATTTTCATACCCGTTTTCTTTTTTTTGTATTTCTGCAGCAATTGTTACAATTCTTGGAATACCATTAGGATGTTTTATGTTAGCATTCAGTAATATGTTGCTCAAAGGAGCACAGTTCACCTGTGTTTCTGGTCCTATGATGATTTCTGTTTTGTTGCCAAGTGTTATTAACCTACTGGTTTTGACCAGAAGGTCTTTAAGTGATTTGTGTCTCAGAGGCTGATGTCAGGGAGTGTTTTGCCGTTGATTTCAATGGGATTAGGTTTTCACCATATATTTCTTCTTCCAAAAGAAAGATCATTACTAAAATTAAGAATTAGTTAATTAAAATTTGATCTGAGATCAAAAAACATGTGTCCCCTAGTATAAGACTAAAAAATGAGGTGTTATCGGTGAGAATTTTTTCTCTTTTCTTCTGGTTTTGGCTGAAATCTGGAGAGAATACCTGTAAGGGGACCTCTGTTCTGGTTGGAAGTGGCTGAAGAGGGATCAGTGCGGTGTGTGTCTGTGATTTCTGCCTAATTACCTAGCTCCCTAAAATCATATTCTGACAGCATGTAAAAGCTATGACCCATATTCATTATCTTTGGGCTAGGCTTCAGGAGGTGGATGGGACAGCCTGAAAATTCTTTCTACAAAGAAAGAATTATGTAGTTCTTATGTAGTTCAGGTAGGCCAGGTTTTTGATATCACCTAAGAAACTGATGCAGAGAATACTTTATCCTTTATATATACAAATATATAGGTATACATAATATATACAATATATACAATGTATCTATTTCTAGGGGAAATGTGGGCCTGCTGGTGAGTGGGTTAGGGTCCCTGGTGACGAAGGATGCAGAAAAGACAGCGATGCTGAATGCCTTCTTTGCCTCAGTCTTTACTGGTTAAGACCATCCCAGACCCTAGAGATCAGGGAGAAAGTCTGGAGAAAGGACGACTTTCCTGTGGTGGAGGAGGATCAGGTTAAGGATCACTTAAACAGACCGGATGTACATAAGTCCATTGGCCCTGATGGGATACCCCCGGGCTTACTGAGGGAGCTGGCTGATGTTATTGCAAGGCCACTCTCAATTATCTTTGAAAGCTCATGGTGATCGGGAGAGGTGCCTGAGGACTGGAAGAAAGGAAATGTCATTCCAATCTTCAAAAAAGGCAAGAAAGAGGAGCCAGGGAACTACAGGCCAGTCAGCCTCACCTCAGTCCCTGGGAAGGTGATGGAACAGGTAATCCTGGATACTATTTCCAAGCATAGGAAGGACAAGAAGGTGATCAGGAGTAGTCAGCATGGCTTCACCAAGGGGAAATCATGCTTAACCAACCTGATAGCCTTCTATGATGGAATAACTGGCTGTGTAGATGAGGGGAGAGCAGTGGGTGTTGTCCACCTCGACTTCAGTAAGGCTTTTGACATTGTCTCCCATAACATCCTCATAGGCAAGTTGATGAAATATGGGCTAGGTGAGCAGATAGTGAGGAGGATTGAGAAGTGACTGAATGGCAGAGCTCAGAAGGTTGTGATCAGTGACACCAAGTCCAACTGGACACCAATAACTAGCAATGTACCCCAGAGGGTCAATACTGGCTCCAATCCTGTTCAACTTATTCATCAGTGACCTGGATGATGGGACCAAATGCACCCTCAGCAAGTTTGCTGATGATACAAAACTGGGAGGAGTGGCTGATACACCAGATGGTTGTGCTGCCATTCAGAGGGACCCTGATAGGCCGGAGAGCTGGGCAGAGAGGAACCTCCTGAAGTTCAACAAAGGGAAGTGCAGCACCAGCACAGGCTGGGGGCTGACTGGCCAGGAAGCAGCTCTGCTGAGAAGGACCTAGGACTCCTGGTGGACACCAAGTTGATCATGAGCCAGCAATGTGCCCTTGTGGCCAAGAAGGCCGATGGTATCCTGGGCTGCATTAAGAAGAGCATTGCCAGCAGGCTGAGGGAGATCGAGGGAGGTGATTCTCCCCCTCTTCTCAGCCCTGGTGAGGCCACACCTGGCGTGCTGGGTCTGGTCCTGGGCTCCCCAGTGCAAGAGGGATATGGAGCTACTGGAACGAATCCAGCTAAGGGTCACTAAGATGATTAAGGGACTGGAGTGTCAGAGGATGCCGGAGTGGGAGGCGGACCCGGAGTAACGACGGAGTCTCAATATGAGTATGATCGTTCTCCCTTTATTCAAGCTTTTACAGAGTATATATAGACAAGCAATAAGCATGCGCTGGCAATAGCTATATGATTGGCTTACAGTTTCTGTCCACGCGCCTAAAGCAGATATATGATTGGTGCAAGGTTGCTGTCCACGCTGAGGGGTCCGTTGACATTTATGGAAACTAGTTCCGTCTAGACTTGTTTACCAGTTTTGTGAATACCTTCTTTTGTAGTGCTCAAGGCCGCTTCAAGGATCGCTTGCCTTGGCCTAGATTCCCTCCCTTACCATGAAGATGGGATTGCTCATCCCAATCAGATCATGCCCTCTCTCACTTAACCATTCCTCCACACTGGAGCATCTCATGTGAGGAAAGGCTGCGAGAGCTGGGACTGTTCAGCTTGGAGAAGAGAAGATGAGGGAGGATCTTATCAATGTGTATAAACATATGAAAGGGAGGGTGTAAAAAGGATGGAGCCAGACTCTTTTCAGTGGTGCCCAGCGACAGGATGAGAGGCAACGGGCACAAACTGAAACACAGGAAGTTCCATCTGAACAAAAGGAAAAATTTTTTTACTGTGAGGGTAACTGAGCACTGGAAGAGGTTGCCCAGAGAGGTTGTGGAGTCTCCATCCTTAGAAATATTCAAAAACTGTCTGGACAGGGTCCTGGGCAACATGCTCTAGGTGATCCTGCTTGAGCAGGGGGGTTGGACTAGATGATCTCTAAAGGTCTCTTCCAACCCAACCGTTCTGTGATTCTGTGAGTCTATACAGGTCCTGTTCCATAGTCTTTCTTGATACAGCTGTTGCCTGCTGTCAGTAGAGTTATACCAACAGTGAATATGTTCCTTACTTAATTTAAAAAAAAAAGTGTCTTCTTTATAGTTTCAATTTTTGGTATTATGTGGGAATCAGCTTTCTTGATAGAATACTTACTATCCTTAAAGTTACGAAGGGAGATGAAAAGTAATATGTAACTTCTATGGCACAAAATAAATGCTAATTTCATTATGGTGTGACTCAAATTATAGGTTTATAAACAAAACAAATGAATAAGAGAAGTTGAATGATAAAGGATTTCAATAATTTTTTTTCCAGCAGATGCTTCTAGTCTAAGCAGGGGAGATCATGAGGTAAAACTATAGGTTTCTCTGCACAGCTGTTTCCTTAGTTAATCTGAGTTTTAAATATCAATTTTGTACTTGGACAAACCTCTGTTATGGACAAACTTCCCGTATTAAACAATAGTGAGAAAACTGAAATCCTCCAATTTCTCCATCACTTGAGTGATGGGCTCTAACTACAAAACACTACTTTAAAAACATTTTCTTTGCTGTATTTGGAAGAAAAAAATCTTACTTTTTTGTTTCATTTCACTTCTTGCTCTTTGCTGTAAGCAGCATTTATCTAGCAAATATATAACTTCAGCATCACAAGCTGAGAAGCAGGCAGTGGAAGTATTCGCTGATCATTTTTTCTTGACTGATCATACTTCCTTGGATGATTCTTGCCCATTTAACTGGCCGCTTTCAAAATCTCAACAGAGAATACTAAGACAGAGGAGATATACACAGGCTTTTTGACCCTAATCTTATCCTCCCGCCCAATCATATTTGCAGGATAAAGATGAGTAAAACTGTTACTTTTTCTTTCATTTTGGGAGTCTGAAAAGTGCAAGTGAGGGATAAATACAGTGGATAGTTCTTATGCACATACATCTGGACCTACCATTAATTTTTTTTAATTACATCAGATGCAAACACAGACCACCTTACTATATTTTAATAACCCAAATGTAATATTAACCCAAATGTATTATAAAACATTAACTCTGTTTACTTTTATTAAACAAAGTTTTAATTTCATTTAAAAATCAGGTTGATTAATCAGGTCCAGTTTCTCTGAAGTTATGCTAATTGGCATGAATTATGCACCTTTTATTTATTATTAATGGTGATCTGTATTAGCTATTCCATTATTCCTGATGTCAGGCTGAAACTCTATAACTGCTCAGATTATTTCATTAGTTTTCTTCCAGTCTTCTCAGACATTATCAGTATTCCAAGTCCTATTAAAAAATAGCACCATTTGTTGGGATAGCTTTTTGCCAGATCTTTTTAAACTCTTGGATATAATTTAGATGAATGGGTTGGTTAAAAAATTGTAGTCTTAGTAGCTGTCATTTAACATTTTCTTCAGATGGAAGCATATCATCATATGAGGTTTTCTTCTATATTTGAGTAAAAATAATGAAGCAGAGGCTTTGTGGAAAAACAGTATTGCAATCATGTCATTAAAGACTCCTTCAGAATGCATATGCACAGAGAGGCTGAATTAAGGTTGCACAAGCCACTTTAATTCTTACGTATCCCAGTCTTAATGTGCTTTCCTTTACAACCTTACCATCCTTTTAAGAGGGTTTTAGTATATAATCAAGATAATTGCTCCCCTTCATATTCTCCTCTGGATAATATCTTTGATAACATCCTTAACAAGAAAATATTATTCTTAATAATATTGTGTCATTTCTGAAGGTTAAGCACATGGGAATGAGTGATACCAGATAACCAGTTTATAGGCAAAATGCATGCAAGTCTCCACCTGCCTGGTATGTTCCAATAAACATGTTTATATGGTTAAAGTAATTCCACTTTCCAAATGACTAGCTTACATTTTCTCTGGGAAGATAGAGAAAGCGGCTGCTGCTTGACATATGTTAAACATTTGTTAAACAAAATGTTAAACATTTTGTGATGATTCATTACTTTTTATTATTATTCATTAAAGTACAGTTGAAAAAAGTTAGCTTTCAAGGGAGTTTTGGACAATTTTTGCAAGGAAGCTTGTGCTGGAAGTATTTCTCATCCAAGCGTGTACATTCTGACCAAGCCTCAGCTCCATCCATTCCAGTGTGATTACCATCTAGGATGACCTCGTTATACACTTGACTGCATGCTGTCAGACAAAGCCATTTTTTCAAATCAAGACAATAATTCAAATGAACATAATTAATTTGAGGCACTTGGCATTTTAAAGCCAATATGCAAATATTATTTATCAGGATTTGATGACTTCTTTGTTAAATGGCTGTTGGTTGCAGCATCCTTTGCAAGTAGGGTTGAATCATGGATGTATATGTACGGGCCATATACAAAATGTTCCATACCATGAAGTAATCTGACACTTCAAAATGCTCCTCAAATTATTTTGTAAACGAGCAGATATAAGCAATTGTCACTTTTATATGTGATTATCATTTAACTGATACATGAGGAATCATATTGCCATAAAAACCATCAAATTGCTAATATTAGCAGTAATAGTGAAACTTTATTCTGCCATTAATTTGTTTATATTTTACGTGCATCTGGTATGTTCTAGAGGAGTACTAGTTTGTATAATGGGTATATAGCACTACATAAAGATCTTCAGTAGGCATTTATCTAATATTATATGTGTCTTGTAGTGCACCAGTAAAAGGAATAATTTTCTACAAACCTGTTCAGATTGATTATTACTCCAGATTAGAAATTAGAAGGAAGGAACTGTCTTGTACTTCATACTACTTATGCTGTAATACTCAAGAGTTTGCATATTCTCCTATTTTGCATTGGAATGAAACTGAGTCCTTCTCAAATTTTGAGCGATCCAGTCCTTAAGAGTCATTATTTCCCTGGGCATAAGGCTATAATGCAATACAGTTCAAATGCTATAAAAAAGCCCAAATTGGATTTCAGAAACAGTCTAGTTGGGACTGGAAATGCTGTATAGATACATCTTGAATCACACAGAGTACTGGGCTTTCTTTTGTCTCAGATGAATTTCTTCATTTTTTTGGTCTCTCAATTTCCCATGATAAACTTGCTCTATTCGAATGATGATTAATCATTGGAAACTGCAGTATCTACATTGTAGGATCATGCAGGCATTCTCAGAAAGTTATAACATTAACAATGCTCCTGATCTCTCCTGCTCTTTGTGTAGTTTTTGAGGCTTTTGATCTTTTGTATTAAGGGTTGCAAGTTTAATACACTGTATTAGGGATGCTTTGTGACTTGCTGTGGATGGTGAATAGAGGAGGTGTAGCCTATAGCCGCCTCTCAGCAAAACTATTATTATATGATTGCCTGCAATTCTGGGATTAGATCTGATGGATTTGAATGATCCCTTCTATTTCTATGTCCAGTATTAGAGCGCTTATATGGGACATGGGGGATTATGCTGAGAACCCTAAATGCCAGGCTATAATGTCAGTAACTACATCTATATCATGGGACATCTGAGTGCTTTTTGGCACGGGGCCTATGTTTCAAATCCTAGCTGCATCCCAAATCCGTGTCAGGCCAAGATGTATACACTCAGGCTCTGCCCCTTTCTGTCACACCTGGGCTGAGCTCCAGGAGGACCCCTGAACTGAATGATCAAAAAATCAGGTTTGTGGGATATCTGCCCTGCAATCTTTGTCTTTTCTCCCATTGGTCTTTCTGCAAAAACACACACCAGAAGTTCCATCCTGCACTGAGAATAATTTCTGAAGAAAATATTAAGAAAATGATATATTTCCCCAAGAAAATTAATTTTGATTAATCAGTTTTTATATGGTGAAAATTGTTTTCAAAAATTCCCAACTAGCTACACACCACATTCATATGCCAGTTTGGTGGCTCTGCTAACAGATGTTGTGAGTTCTCTAAATCACAGCTCTGTCCCTTCCTCCCTCCCTGCTTTCCATCATTTCTTCTCTGTAGGGATCATCTGCTATACAGTTACTGTGCCTCCTCAAGTATTACAGGGAAGATCTACTGGCTTTGATGTGAACGCATGAAGGTGATTAGTAGCCTTACTCTTTTTTCTACAGTTTTAGGACACCTAGAATAGCAATAATTAAAAAAAACCTCAACCAAACTGGAAAAATTTTGCCTGTCTTTTTGACTGACAACCTCCAGCAGTTTCCTTCTGACAGACTGCACCACAGTTGGGCTATGATTTTAGCTTATCATACAATCCACTGAATTTAGTTATCAATAATTTTATTTCAGTTTTGACCTGAATCAGATCCTAAAAAGTAACTGTAAAAATAAAGGCTTCATACCCTATTTCTACTGTCTTTACTTCTCCAGTTCTATAAGTAAGAATTTTTATGTAGTATTTTTGTGAAAAGTTAAGAATATTGTATTTAACATTTCAATACCTTTAATTGTTACTGAGAACTCACTTTTTTATGATATGCATTAAGAGATTTTTTTAAGCAACCTTTTCTACTAACTTTAGTACATTTGAAAAGTAGAAATCTTGGCAAAGCTTGGTAAATTTTGTTAAAATCAAAATATTTGTGAAAATATTAAGCAATTACTAAAATAAAGCATTTCTCTACATAATGAACAGATTTATTTGTTTTGTTCAGTGTTGGAGAGGATTAAAAAATAGAAAAACATTGATTCCTAGTCAAGGTAATCAGTGTTACATTTTGTAAAAAGAGAGACTTTCCATCCTGTTTTATTTTAAGTTAAATAATAAAAAAATCTAATTTACTTCCATTTTCTCTGCTTCTGTCTCCCTTTCTGCATCTGCCAGTCCTGATGGCAGCATGCAGCTTGTTGCCAAAAAGTTTCTATTACTTTTCATAGATTTCATTTTTATTCTGTTTATACCATTTTCATTTTTTTGCAGGCCACCTCCAAAGGAAGTTTGGAATGTGCAAGAAATGTCAGATTTTGCTTTTCTTGGGTAATACTGGATAGCAAAACAGGATGGGAGTGGGCTAGCATTGCCAGTCCCTATACATTTAGATGCAACATAGCTTTACCACTAGCTAGTGACAGAATCAGTTTATACCGCAGACAGGATATCAAGCTAGTCTTTTTCTTTTTCCCTGATATGCCTTCAAACACTGCAGATTTGGAAGAATCCATAGGGAGAACGTTTGAGAAAACGTTGCCTTATTTTAACTTTGCTTTAACTCAGTTGCTTTATTATTTTCTAAAAGCAGGAAAAGTCTTCAGAAAACTTGTTCATATTTTTTGCTTCAGGGTGTATTGTTCTTTCCATCATACAGTATATTACTGTATGCAGTAGCATCTATGCTGGATGAGGATATTAAAAGCAACTGTTAGTAAAAACATTCTTGCCTTTCTAGCTCCAGAGGAGCTGTTCAATCCATGTCCTTTTTCTTTCAGATACAATTCCCTACTTGCTGGAAGATATTTAAGTAATCTAGTACAATTAAGACCAATTTCTTACCAATAGCATTGGGGTTGAAGCTAATTTCTCTCTCATGGCCAATTCCATTATTTTGACATCTAATTCTGGCCTACATTATGATGAAAAAGTACCAAAAAATCCTATGAATATTTTGTAAATAATATGTGGAAATATTTGCAAGAAATTTTTCTGGTAAATTCTATTGGTTGGCTTTCAGAGTTTTCTCATCCAACCTGGGATAACTTTAACAAGGACTCGCCATTGATAAATTTAATGAAAGTATTAAATGCCTTGTGAAACCATTGCAAACAGCAGAAAAGGTGTGATACATTTTATAAATTGCATGTTCAAATGCTAGATATCAGCTTTGTAAATACAATGTGAAATGAACTTGTGACTCATATTCTAATTGAGTAATGACATTTGAAATACGAACTTCATGCTGCTTAGAAGTTCTGACAGTGAGACTCACAGAAATTTTGTGATTTATGCCTTTTGTTCAGGCCAGGTATGCACCTGTCACAGTATAAGAATTATATCTGAGGAAAATCAAAGTAAGCAGAAATGTTTCAGGCAGGAGGAGCAGGGAACCCTGGTGACCATTACTGCTGAAATATATGTCCCTGTTATTCCATTCAATCTTTTCTGAATTTGAAACATAAAAGTATATTTTTCATATGAGGAAGGTTACAATTTAGAGAGATTATGTGGCATCAGGAGGAACTCATATGTGATCATATACGGCAGATTATTCTTTAGAAACTTTTTGAAAATGATTAAATGTAAAAATGAGTGCTAAGAATTATGGAAATACACAGTTTCTTTGCTGCATAGATGGTGTGCTTTCCTGTGTTAGCTTTATTTTGGCCTTCCCCTTCTCCTGGCCTTGATGGGAGAATTCAACCAGACTGTCTGAATTTTCTCTGTATGAAGTTTCTCTCTAAATTGGGACAAACTGACAATGAAATATGGTCCGAAAAAAAGCAGGGCTATTTCATTCTTTCAAGAAAGAAAAGAAAACAAAAAAATCCAGTGCAATCGAATCGTGAGTCTCTACTGTAGTTAAAGGCTTGAGGTTAAGAGATGTTAAAATAGTTTTAAGCCATATTTTTCTTCATCAAACTTGGCAAAAAAGCATGCTTTTACTTAATTATCATCCCTCTTTTGCTGTTACTGGCTGGATGGGATCAGCTGCTTCATTTCTGCCCCACTGTGCTGGAATATTCTTCTTTGTCTGATTGATTTTCAAGTCCATTTGACTCTGTGTCAAAGAAGCAGGCAAAAGCTGCATGTTCTGGAAACTTTGATTTATTCGTGTGCTATCAATAGAACCACAACTTGACTGTTTGAGGTTTTGTGGTATCTTTTTCTTTACTTTCTATAGTTAACTGCAGCTCTTAAAAATTCCAAGGGTCTATGCAAACTCCACAACATCTGCAGTCTCTATAAGAAACCTAACAGGTTCCACTGGTGGGAGCACATGATAGGAAGAATTTTAAGAAATCTAGCATCTGGATCTAAAACCAAACCAAAAAGAGAAAACTACTGAGGCAATTTCCATACTCTGTGTCAGAAAATAAATTAACTATGTTGAAGTGCATAGAAGATTCTAAACCCTCAGAGCTGAAGTAATGTAAATGCTGCTTTGTCAGACAGAAGGTAGAGTTAATAATGCATAACTATATAATACTATTGTAACATGTCATTTCATCTAAATTAATTACACAACTAATAGAAAATAAATTATTGGGGGAATATTAATGAAAAGGAAAATTTGATTTTTTTCAGAAGAAAATGAAAATGCCAAAAATAAATAAAAATAGATAAAAATAATTTATGAAAAATTGTTTTGGGGTGTCAATTATTAGAAAAAATCATTTGGAAATTAAATAACGTGATTGAGTGATGACTTTTTAAAGTGCTAAAAACTCTAGTGCTGTAGTGCCACAGGTTAACTGTTTGTGGTTGGAACTTTGATTGTGTTATTCCAAAATTATTTACGGTATTTCCTTTATCATTCTCAAATCATCTGGACATCATTGGGGCAACATACTGGACTAGATATCTGATCTGGTCTTGTATAGATGTTTCCGTGTTGCTTTGAAATTAGCAGTAAAGACTCTAAAAATTCCTTTAATTCTGACCTTGTATCAGTAGTGCACACTACCTGCTGGACAACTTCTTTTTGTTTAATCGTTTTCCTTTTATGCAAAATACAATATACATTTCTAGTCTGTAACAAAATACTTGCTCTATATAGTACATACAAAAATCTATGCAAAACTTTTAAATTGCCAGTTGAGCTCTCAGAATTCACTCAACAATTTACAAGATATTAAATAAGAATATTTAAATAAGAATATCTGAATACTGAAACATTTTAAAATATTATTTCAGTGCTCTCTAGCTTTTAAATATTTGGTTTGCTTTATTACTTTAGTGTTCTGATAAAGAGTCTTATAATAATTGATACTGCAGAATAACTGAAGCTTGTGAATATGTTTTGGCCATAGACTGCTTTTCTTTGCTAGGTGAATATTGGGAGGTTTATTTTCAAGACTACTTAAATCTAATTATTACCGAGCTCAATCCCTGGGTAGTATGGCTATCATAAGTAGTACTTTAAGGGTTTAAGAGCATTTACTCTCATCATCTTTTGCTGATTATATTCCAAGATGATTTGAAAATGTAGCTTAATTCATCTATAATCTACTATATGTGCAAGAGTTTTCTCTGCAAAGCACGGTATGGCTATTCTGTTAGGATTATAGGAGAAACCTTGTGCACTAAGGCATGCCTGTAATAGCAATCAGTGGCCCAGTCCTGCTCTCACTAATGACAGAAATTTAAAAATAAGCAAAAACATTCCCAGTCTGTATTGTTCTTTTCTGTATTTTTTTTACAAGACCAGTAGGCATTCAGGTCTTTAGTGAATGACTGAAATAAATAAAAATATTTTGGCTCCTCTAACTACAGCCTGTGCTTTTCCCTGACCTTCCAGAAACATAATGACTACAAGCTGAGACAGGGCAAATGTGGAAATCTATGAAATATCTATCATAGACAGTGCAGTTATTTCACTATAAACCTTTCAAACACGCAAAAGCCAACAAAAACCACAAACCTCTTTCACAAACACCAAGTATATGGCAACTGTGTGGTATTGTTTTTGAATGCTCAATTAGGCATCAACAGCTTGCAGAGGCGGTCTCAAAAGGTTACTCAGGAAATGGTGGAAATCACCCATCATCTCTCATTAGTTTTTAATGAGAAATGTTTTTTCCAGACTGTTGCCTGGTATTACAAGGGTTATGTAAGCTTGAAGCAGTTCCAAAGTCTATTTGTGCAGGTGGGTGATTAGAGGAAATAAAAAGTTGATAATAGTCATACCCGAGTCTCATGGATGATGTAGAAACAACTAAGCAGACCCCCTGCTGCCACTGGAATGCACTTCACTGGTAATTAATTCCAAACACTATCCTGAAATAGCTGCCACATCCAAGATCAGGCCAGTTATAGCTTCAAGTGCTTTCATCAAGACAGTTGCAGATATATATTTACAATCCTACTCAGAACAATGGTTATTCAGGTTTAAGTGTGTGGGAAACAAAACAAATTCAAAAGAGCAAATTCAAACAGTTTAATCCAACTGTTCTCTCTATGCATCAAGTTCAGCTACCTACTGATTCTATTATTCAGTCTTCCATCTGCTCTTTTAAAATTTCCCCAGTAATTTTGGTTCCTTGAAATCCCAAAATACGTAAGTTTGTCCATGTCATTAGTTCTTAGACTTATGCCACATTGGACAGCTATGCAGGAGAGAAGATTTGCTTTGGGGATTAAGTCAAGTACTATGGAAAATTACTTAGTCCCTCAATTGGGGCTACTGTATCACACTTGTGTCTTGTTCTCCATCTAACAAACCAGATGTTTTCTAAATTTTTCCTGGATTTCTCCATGGGCTGCAGCCTGGCTGAACCTACTATTTGCAATTGCTCTGAATCTTTGCAATAGGTCCACCACTTACAGGAGACATCACATTTATATCACACATTCTGTCCAAGAAATCTTTTAAGTGGCAGCTCTGTATCAAATCATGGCAATTGCTATCACCTTGTGACCTACTCGGCTCAGTTTTGGATCTTGCTTTTTTGGTTTCTTCCTGTTTTTTGGCTTGGGCTCCTGCCTTGTAATTTTACTACTAGCAGAATCCAGCAGCCTGAGTTGCCCCAAGGAACTTAAAGGATAAACTGAGCATAAATAGTACTGACTCCACACAAAATATTCAGGTACATTGTTTTTAATCACACTTACACTGAAATCTACTGTTGTTGGTATTCACCCATACTTTGAAACAGTGCTTCTTTCATTACTCATTATAATATACTGCCAGTGATTTAAAAAAGCATAAATGCTGGGTCTGGTGAAGAAGGGCAAGCCAACCACCTCCCTGTCTGTTTCTCTCAGCTCTTCCAGTGGTATTCTTTTTGCCTTTTTTGGAGTTAAGGTCACAGGACCAGCTCAGTCCCTCATAGTCTCTCACCAGAGTTCAGGAGATGTGGAGATTTTGGAGATGTGAATGCTCTAGCTTTATGTTTACCCACTCCTTGCTATCTGCTAATGCACATGCCATTGAGAAAGCACTCCACAAGTTCACATACTGAGGTCCCTGCCTGTTCCACCCCGTACTGTTAGTCCACTCGCTGGAGTGCAGGTTGGAATGCCTGGTGTCCAACATGAGGATGCTCTTTAGGCATAGGCATTGGCGGGACAACTTCTGACAGTCTCAAAGGAGGTTTTGACTGCTGCTCTGTTCCCTTCTTCCCTCTCCCTCCATTAAAAAATTTCATGATTCTTTTATACTTCTTTTTCTTCTAAAATCTCTTGATTAATGTTTAACCAAGGTCTCTGATTACTGTTTAATCTATCTGATGCTTGTCCTTGTTCATAGCCTTATGAGCTGGGGCAAACAACATCTCAGATGGTTTGGGGTATTACATTAACACACAGTTCACGCTCACATTCCCATCTTATCAGACGTTCCTATCCAGGTACCACATTTGCAGTTAAGCCAGAGGGGTGAACTGCCATTCTCTGTCCTCCTTCTCCTCAGATATGCTGTCAGACAGAGACTTTTCACTTTTCATCAGCTTGTATGCATTGATTGTGACAGATATACACAAGAAAAAGTTTAAAAGAATGTCTTTAATACACTTTAAATAGAATTATTTGTCAGGCCTTTTTCAAGCCTTCAGTATGCCTTTCCACAATCTTTTTCGAGAAGTGCTGTTTTGGCAAGAACCAACTTAGCCATTGTTTCCAGAAGTTTCCAGAAGTTTTTCTTCCCTTCATCTTAAGCAAAAGGATAATACAGCATGTATTTTCCAGTCTCAAAAAGAAAGAGAAGGAGGAGTTACCTGTTCTGGATTCAGGAAAGCTGAATGCCTTTATTTGTGCATTCAAGACAGTGCCATAAGCTACAATCATTCTTTCCCTACAACAGGAGGATTGGTTTATATTGTTTAAACTTCAGGATATTTAATCTCTACCTGCAGCTGTCTAAGTCCCCATTATAGTAAGTGGAGGTCTATTTAATACAGCCAGTGGAGCTCAGAATGTAATTAGACTAGTCTTAGAGAAGAGACATAGTGACTGGTAGCAGCATCACTCTCTTCGCTCAATTGATTATATTGACAGTATCACCATTCACTGTGTTAGAACTGAAACAGCTCACATACAGACATCTGCATATAGATATCTACATTTAGGTGTCTTAGTTTTGAATTGATTAACACCTCTTGTAAGCAAGTTGGTACCTTGAGACCATGACCAGTATAGTAATTAAGCAGAACAGTTGAAAATGTATGTCCTGCCTTGCCACTGCGAACCTGGAGGTCAACATGCACAGTTAGCAACAGATCATATGACCACAGTGCGTTACATAACTGAAGTCCAACAAAATTTTCACCCTTCTACCATAAGGCTGTCAGTCTCCAAATCTCATATATTGGAAATAAGAATCCTGTCTGCCACTTAGCTCTTAGGATCCTGAAACTGTTTAACAAAGGGGTTGGCGACTGTCTCTGATGAAGAATCAAAGAACCGTTTCTTTCTACATTATGTCAAACACATAGCTGCAGAGTAGACCTGAACCTAGGCTCTCCACCCGATGTATTTCTCATTCCATTCAGGAATCTTATATATGCCTTTCCTCCTGCATTTCTCATTATATGGGCATGTTTTATCATAATGGGATGATTCTCCTTGTTCTGCCTTAGCAAAGCCTCTGTAAGCTTCAGGAAGATCACTCTGTCCAAACTCTCTTTAACTCGCAGAATGGAATTCAGGTGATTCTTAATGTGGGACTGGATCTTTTTCTCCCTGTTAGAAAAAGTTCATCAACAGCAGGAGAGATGCCATGAAACATAGTCTGGGCAAGTTCTTGGTCTGCTTCTGAGCAAGTTCCCATATCCCTGGTAAAACTTCCATATGTTTGATTATCTCTGGAATGAGAAAACACTGGCTTATCTGTCACTCTAGTGTAGATGTAACTAGCAAGTCTTCTTTCATTCCAGTTATAAAGCTTCTTAAAGGACTAGACAAAAATTCCCACTTAGGAGAGGTCTAAATATTGACAGGAACTAAAATCTAGTCCTTATATCCGTGTTTGGACATATATTAACCTGCTCACTTCTCATTCAATCAATTAAAGTAGCCTTTCTGATGGCTGTTATCTCTATGAAGAGACAGGTGTAAATTCTGCTATTGGTGACTGATCCTCCATAAATAGTACTATTTCCAGATTATCTCCTTTTGTACCCTTCCAAGGTTGCTACTGAGGTTATGGCTGATTTCTGTCTGAGCCAGATAATTAACCTTCCAGTGTTCTTGTCAGAGCTTTATGCCTCCATATATTATATTTGATGCAGAGAGGACATTGACATAACATGTACAGACAAAGGCATTCCAACAGTCTCCTACTATATTTTTCTAAAGACAGATCCAAAACCATAGAAATTATCAAATTGGATAAGTGTTTCTGTAATAGTTTTCTAGGAGGCCAATGAGTTGAGTCTGCTATAACTAATCAAACTTCAGACTGTTTTGATGCCACACTAAAAAGCATTTTGATCCAAGACAACATCAAGGCATCTGGGGCTTTATTCACATTTTTGCATTATCCCAATGCTGGGGTGAGAAAAAAAGAGATGCAGAGTTTTGGCCCCCCTTCAAGTAATTTGCAACATTGTGTGGAACCTTCCACACCGGGCAGAGCTTGAAGAATAAAAGGAAGTTATTTACTAGTAAGGGATGCCTTTGAGGGTGTTGTCTATGTGTATGTACGTAGACATATATTCATATGTACATATATATGTGCACATTCACTTTACGCCTTCCTTTGCTTTCCTCTGGAGGTGCAGTATACAAATCTATTCAGGTACTGAGGGCTGTATTATAAAACCATACAGGGTTATAATGACCAGGTTTTGTGCTTTAAATATTTTGTTCATCTTTAGTATTACATTTTTAGAAGTTTTAGAATTTTATATATATATACACCATTAGATTTATAACATATAATCCAGTTCTAGATTATTATTGGTCCACACCTCTGAAGTTAAATACATATTTCTTCCTTTCTTATAGCACATTGTAAACCTGAGTATACAAGTATTTAAGTGACTCCATAAACAGTTGGAATATGGAAATAAAATAGACAGAGTATCTATTTGTATTTTCATTCAGAGCAGTTGGTATGAATTTGAAGTAAATCACCTGATACTGCCCAGTTACTATGTGTTACTTCAGTCACAGGGTGGTTCTGAGTGATCCCTGAAAGTGTAAAGCAGTCACCATATCCGGGAACAGAAGTTCCTTGCACTCCCTCCTTTTGTTGACCTCCTGTTATCCTGTACACTTCAAAAAAAGAGTTACTATAATTTTTTTAGCATGCTGATAGAAATAAATTAGGTCTCACCTTCACAAAGATCTCTAGAAAATAATGGCTGCAGTTTTTAAGAGTGTAAGGCTGGGATTCATCTCATATCATTTTAGGAGCTTGATTCATTTGCCCACACATAGGTGTCTACTGACCTTTGAATGACTGTGGGTGTCCCCAGCTAATGGTCTAGGAGTGCAGTGAAATCCCATAGTACCTGCAAGCCTCTTGCAGATAACAGAGTTCCCTGAACCACTGATATGGCAGTAGTTGCCTGCATTTTGGCAATTCAGTCTTGCCCTACTTGTCTGCGATAGACTTGTCTGAGCTAGCTTTCTAGACTTTCTTTAAGGCCAATGGATATATTTTCAGTATAATCAATGAAGTTTAGGGTGTGTTCATATGACCTAATATGTTCCTTGGTATTAACTGGGCTATATCCTAAATTCTAATACTGTATTAGGCTGATTTCTATTGACTTAAGGAGGAATTTCGAATGCTGACTGAAATGTAGGTGTATTTAGTCAGACAAATCTCACTAACCTTGCAAATCTGAAGATCAGTTTCTGAATGACTCAAAAGCTTGAGAACAAATGAATGCCCTTTCTTTGAAAAGCAATTTAGTTACCAGCATATGAATAGAGAAGTTTAACTTTATGTGCCGAGTTTTGATTCCAAAAGCTCAGTCTTATTAAGAAGATGCCTATATTACATAATGCAGTTTTCATTTTATCCAGGAGTTCTTTTTGTACTTAAAGATTGTATTGCAACATATGAATCACTGAGTATTTATCACGTCAGTGATGATAGCCCAACTTTTCTTCCTATGGAAAGACTGGTTATAATGTTAATTCTTCTATAATTTCTTTTGTGAGAAACATGATGTTCATGAGTACATTCAGAGATAAACATATTTTTATGAACAAGGTAACTATATGCTAATATTAATTATGTTTCAATAATAGTGAACTTGGAAATAGATAAAACTGAACAGGAGGCGCAAAAAGCATGTTTTTTCCCCACTCTGTTGTATACGACAGTGTGGTGATAAAATAACCATGTGGACAAAATAGATTTTGTGAGGTGTTTGTCTTGCTCTTTCCTTCATCCCTTAACATTTTAAAAAGTGCTGCAACAATATTCATACACCATATTAAATGACTCTAAAACTTTTAAATTGTTATGTTTCAAAAAGTCAATTATGTGCATTTTTTCTTGTTCAATACTATTCAATTTCCTTTTAGCATTTACCTGTAAGAATATATAAAATCACTGTTGGTGAAATATGGAATAACAGGAATAGTTCAGTTGAAGGCTGGTCTGGATTTCTGGATTTGGTGGAGTTAGTTCGATATAATGGTTTTTACCAAAGCTGAAGTCAAGCCACTTATGTATAATCAAAGGGTGTAGCTCTAATTTAAATAATACTAAAATGATTTCACAGAATCACAGAATCTCTGAGGTTGGAAGGGACCTCTGGAGATCATTTACTCCAACCCCCCTGCTCAAGCAGGGTCACCTAGAGCATATTGCACAGGATTGCATCCAGGCGAGTTTTGAATATCTCCAGAGAAGGAGACTCCACCACCTCTCGGGGCAACCTGTTCCAGTGCTCTGTCACCCTCACAGTGAAAAAGTTTTTCCTCATGTT
>NW_020450973.1:421204-450520 GCF_003343035.1 Apteryx rowi
TACATTCCAGTTGCTCTCTCACATAAAGAGCAACTCCACCACCTCGCTTGCCTGGCCTGTCTTTCCTAAAAAGCACGTAGCCATCCATGACAGCACTCCAGTCATGCAAGCTATCCCTATTTGAGAGTAAAAAGATTTTTTAAATGATGGTAGGAATAATCTGACCTTTAACTTCCAAGCAATGATTTCATCATTTGTAGTTACAGTCTCTTGATACATAAGGAGAAGTAATAAGTATAGACAAGTAGTATGATTTTGTATAAAGCATTAATGTGACCATTACTGAAATACGGAGTCTGTTTTTTGAAGTATATATTTCAAAAATTGGGAAGAGTAGAAAATAGAGTTTTAAGAAGTATCTGAGATGTGGAAACATATGTGATGCTGTGAGAAAATTAAGAATTTATCTGTGAGATGGTTAATGGTAAATGTGATCATGATGGCGTATAAACACTTCCTGTCCCTTAAAACCTTATATGCTGAACCAATAAATCAACCAACCAACCAAGCATGTTAGTAAGATTTCCCAGAATGTAAATCAGCATAGCTATTTTTATAGTCTGCACTAGATGAGTCCAGTTAAATCCAAAACCTAAGCTTATGTAAACTTTAAAAAATGTTTTTGGTTATTTTGAATGTAGAAAACATAATTTGATAATATTTTCTTTATCCCACTCCAGTCTCTTTGCCCTGAAACAAAGGGAATGGAGTATGGAACCACTTTTTTTGGATGAGAATTGGCTCCAATAACATAATCTTTGTGACAGTTTGTCATGTACAAAGGAGGCAGGAAAGAATATTGTTAGAGCATACTGCGGTTCAGTAATTTTTACCTGCCATTGATCCCTGGAGCCTGTTGTTATCTGATTTGTACTGAAACATCTCTTGGCTTATTGTAACTTGAGCCAGGAACGAGAAGAGAATGACAGAGCCACAAATACTTCCCAGTTTGTCCCATCTATAGCACCTATCGGAAACTTAGTATGGCAACTAATCTTTCTTACGTAAACCTGAGAGGTTAACTCTTTCTTATTGTCATGAAAAGTTGCACTGAAACTTACAGTAATCTGATTATGGTTACCTAAAGGAAAAAAAAAAACACTTTTATTCAGACGTTTGCTCTAGTTTTGTTACCAGAGAAAAGCAAATGAGAGAATAATAATTATTAAATCATGTAATTATAAAAGAAAATATATTCAAATTTATTCTTAATAAAACTATGAATACTGTATATATATCCAAAAAATCCCAAATTATTTGCAGAAGTTAATTTGATGGTGATATTCTCTCTCTGATGGAGCAAACCCAGGTAGTAAATCATTATGGTTGTCTAATGGGAAGATCCTACTGTGAAAATAAACAGCTGTCCACAATAAAGAAATTGTTTACAAGAAACCATTATATGTCAGATGCTTTATTCCCTTGAGGAAGGACTGAAAACATGAAATATTGTGTGGTTGGATTTTTCTGGGATGTTTGTTTCAAGGAAAAATATTATTTGTATTTTTTGCTATGCTTTATTTTTAGATTCTGAAAGTTTGATACTTTTTTATATTGCTAGTTTATTTTTCTTGGAAGGAAAGACTCTAAATACTCTTTTTTTGAAATTTCTGCATATTATGTATGTTCACGAAGTAGTTATACTTGTGTGCAAGTACATAGCCAGAGAAGTTTTTCTCAGCCCTGTGAATTGGGGCATATAAAAGCCCTGCCTCCCCTCATGCATATCTTCCAACACATCTTAATTCCAAGAATTTCACTTTTAGTCAGTTCCATTCTTCTCAGGTAGGACTGTATTTTGGGGTGAAACCTGGTCTTTGATTATCACTGAACAGGGTCAACAAGAAGCTTCAGATCCCTGTGGAAAGACCTACACCTTGCTCATGCTACTTGACCACTATGTCTGCATATTTAAAGTGTTAGTAAACAAAGCTGAGGTCACTGTCATCAAGGGCTTGAAACAGAATGAAATGCTGGGCTGGAAACTGTACTCATTACCATTAGCACCAATCTGTATTTCTAATTATCTGGCCTTTGAGAGATACATCCTTAAGATACTTCCCCATTTGCAAGACTTTCGCTTTTTGACTTCACTTGCAAGGCTTTCATGCGCTAAACAGCTGAAGGGCAGCTGTACTTAAGCACAGCCGCACAGGCTTCACAGCAAAAGACTGTTGACATAAACCCGTGGACTGTTAAAATACTGGGGAGCTTGTGTTCTTTATAGGTTTAGTCAATTGTTGAAGACAATCCTGTTGTTTGTTTCCCACCCCAGTAATGTCCTACACTTAGCTAAAGACTCACATGGAACATTTCTCACTTTAGGAGGTTTTTGTAGTTTCCTAGATGGAGGCTGGTCTACTGCCTATATTGCAGCATGTCTAGGCTGCAGTATACTCCTTTTTTTTTGCTATCTCCATATAGAATGCAGGGCTCTCTCAAAGCAAGTCTCTGACTCCCCAGTCAGGGAGGTTAATTTATAATTTTCTGTTGATGAATCTGCCCTGAAGCTTCTATCCACAGAATGAAACAAGATGATATTATTCTGAAGCAAAAGAGGATGAGACTTTGACCTCAATTAAGATGCACCTAAAACAGCCATATTTAGTGTTCCTCCTCACTATCAAGTTCCCAGAGAGTTTGGTAAGGCCTTGGTGGGGCATCTTCTTGTCAAATCCCTGTCCCTCCTTTGATGAGCTAGGCTTTCAAATCGCAGGACACTCATTCACATTCTTCACATGTCAGTAAAAACAATTTTCCACTTAGACACCAGGTCAGACAGGAGACCACAAGAGAAACTTAAGACTTTCTGGAATGCCATCAAAATTCCTCCCTCTTTGGGACAATTATTCTGAGAATTGGATTCACCTTAAGTTCCTTTCTATGGCTATGTAAAAATGTAATCTATTTATTGTACGTGTATGTAAGAAACGTATTATTTTCTGAAAGAAATTAATCTTTCATTAGTTGTGCACTTGCAATGACTAAGGAAGAGTCTTTCTGTGTCTACGACTGCAGATCTAAAGGACTGGCATTTTTGATGCAGATACTTTTCGGTGAAGTTGGAATTGTCTTTGTCTATGACAATGACAATGAGGGTTCACTCTACCAAAGCTCGGTAACATCTGAGCTTTTCTACAGGATGTCTCCATTTTGGATGTCTGCCAAACTTCACCTGGACTTCCATTCACACTTTCATTAAGTGTAACACTGTTGTTGAAACCCTTGAGCCTGGTATTTCCTTTTGAAGAGCAGTTTGTTGGTCTTTATTTGACTAGGAAGTCTCAGACCTCATCCAAATATGTAGTGTTTCTGTGGGAAGTACTTCTTGGAATCATCCACAATATGAAAACAGCTGTAAGTTTGGAGAGGCTATAACTTTCAACTGTTCAAGTCTATGTTGGCCTATGTTAGTTGCATGTGTGAAACTGTCTATTTCTTTTCCCTTGAAGTCTCTGTTATACTTCCAAAAATTCTCTCAGGTCAGTTGAATTGAGAGGGAGAAGCTTCTGTCATCCCTTTTATGGTTGCATTTGTGATCTGTGCAGAAAGGAGGAGCTTATGTGTGTTCCTACAGAAACTGCTTAAGCAAAAATTCTCTAGCTTACATCACTGTAGTAAAGATTTGCCAACAGAGTGAAAGAACATATTGGCAATTGACCTCAAATGCAGATAATAAGCTTTCTTTCGTGAATCCTGCAGGCTATAAGTTAAGTCAAATAATATAATAATAAGTCAAAAATATGAGATTTGAATGTAATCATTGTCTTAATGTAGAGCTGCAATTTTTTGAGGAGCTTGGCCCACATGTCTTTGGGGCCCACAAAGAAAGGTAGTCTATAAATTCATAAATAAAGACCACCATGACCGTGCATAGGCAATGGAATTTTCCCAGAATCTGGACTAAATTATTTCATTAATAATGCAGTTCTAAAGGCCTAAAGTAATGTGCAGCATCTGGCCTCCTGCTAAGTTGTTTCCTTCACAGCTGGGAAGTTAGGCTTAATTTCATAGTTCTCTGGCCTCTGGCCTGATTTTTACTAACTTTACTTTATATTGTTCTAACAGCGTTAAGAGTATTTAAAGAAGACAGGAATGACATTTAAACTCCCTTTAAAGGTCCTTTACAGTGCCATAAAATTGTAAGAGAGTCAGAAAATATGTCTGAACAGCAGTTTCCCCAACATCTGCAGCTACGTGGACATTCCTAAGCCAGCCTTAGGTTATCTAGTCGAGATACTGCTAGAAAGGTAGCTACTGTAGTGCAGAGCTTTATGTAGGATGCAAACTTCATCTGAGAAGCTGAGTACATTTTCATGTAACTAATCCTTGCTGATCAGCTAGTGTCCAGGAAAGGTAGGACTAAAAGCTGTTAGCATGCTCTAAGTTGAGTGTTTGTTTATATAACTTGTTGAACTGGGACTTACATGCCATGATTTACCAGGATGAAATATAAGCTGCATTAGAAAGCCTACTTTTAAATCGCCCTTGTTAATAATGATAATATTTAGATTCATAATCCGTAATTCAGGATAATAAATGTAAGATATTTGTGTTGTTTTGTGCCTCATTACATTTAGGTGTTAAGAGAGTGCTATATCCTGACTCAACATGGAATGAATTTATGGAATGAAAAAGTAAGAGTAGATATGCAATATATTCCTTACCAAATGCATTTAAACTATAACAGTTTTTGGAAGTTGAAACATTGTTCTGAATCATGTTCTGTTTTCAAAATAATTTCTGATTTTTAAATATATAACGTAAGTGTAAGTTCACATAAATGCTATTTTTATTCACAGATAATGCACCTCAGGTAGCAATTACTGCACCAGGATCTGGTAACCATAGAAACAGCTCTGCAGGCCCAACACCTGACTGTTCTCCTCCATCACCAGACACTGCACTTAAAAACATAGTAAAAGTTATACGTCCTCAGGTAGGTGATCAGTATAAACATCCTCCTATTTGTTGTATTTTTCATTTTATAAGCAGGATATGAAGCATGTATTCTATTAGGATGTTATCACTCTATATGTATAGATAGATCAAAGATAGATATACAGAATCCAAAATATTTTTATACTCAGGAAGCAATTTTGACTACATAAGGAGAAAGTAGAATATTTTATGAATGAGCTGAAGAATATATGGAGAGATACCAGTACATTTTTTTCTCACCGAATTAATGCTGAACAAAATCTTTATGCAATATTTTGTATTTTTATGTACTATTAATTTTCTTCCAGGTTTATGTTCTGTTTTTATCAGTATATTTTCCTATTACTTCTTCAGATTTTCTCTGCAGATTTTCTCTTTCTGTATTTCCATTTACATGGTTCCATAGTGTTTTATGCCTTCTTGAGTTTACCTTTTATAGTATTTTTTCTTGACTTTCATCCTTCCTAACTGTAAACATTTTCATGCATTTCTAATAGTATTTTGTAAACAATATGCTTAGTGCTTTGAAATCTGAGTGCTTTCTCATAGTTCTCTGAGGAATACAGCTAATATGTGTCACTTCCTTTTCATTGTCTCTTAAATATTCTGGGCCTCATCTATGAGACATCTTTAAAATAAGCAAAACAAGAACTTGGTTCAGTAGTTTAGAAGTAACCAGCATACAAGAGTTTATTTTAGAATCATATGACAATAGAATAATATAGGTGAGAAGAGAGCTGAGGGGATTATCTGGTCTAGCCCCTGCTTAAAGAAGAGCTAGCTGTGACCTTAGATTTTTTACAAGAAAAAAGAAGAAAAAAAATCTAAAACTCCACACTGAATTGACTAATTGCTATTATGTTGCTATTGTGTTCAAATGTAACCACCTGTCCTTCATTGATGGCTGATCTCTGCCACTGGGCCACTTTGATTCTAGTGGATGCAGGTTTTGTATCATCAGTATGTTGCTGACACAGGTGTTACTTGATAGATAAGCCAATGGATGCATGTATATTTTGATAAAAACTCTAACGGATAGATTGCTTTGGTGCTGTATGAGTTGAAAGTGTTACAGTGATGGAGGTGGAACTTCCCCTCTACTCATTGGAACCCACAATTCAGAAGGTCTTACAGAATTATAGGTAATTACTAGATTCACCTGCCATTTCTCTCTGAGGTGACTTTGGTTTCCTGTGGTTGACAGTGTCAATGCACCAGAATGACCTAGAATAATAACAATTCTATCCACTGACTGGAGCAGACTATCCCTCAGTGACACTGAAGTAGTTTGGGTTCCACATCCTGGCTTAAATCTAGATTGCAGGAATTCTAAAATAACAGCTTCTCATTCTTTTCTCTTTTTATAGTTTCTCGTTTTGCTTGTTTCTGTAGTCTGACTGTCTCTCCCACCCTACCTCACTATAGTACTGAAATGCCTCCTTCCCTCTAAGTTGTTTTTTATAGTAGGCGGCAAGGAAACAGAAAGGTATTGGAATATTGTTAGAACAAGCTGTTTTGTAATAACTTATTGAAAATAGCATTTAAAAAGCTGTTTCCGTCATGATGTTGCCAACAGATGGACCCAGAACATTGAATGGTGATGTTCTCATGCTAGTTAACTTTGAATGGATTCATAAGATTCTGGAGAGCTATTTTCAAATTTAAATCATACCATTTACTGACTCCCAGTATTCTCATCGTTCTATAGAGCAAAAGCTAGCTGTGCAATATGTATGGTCAGAACATTGCCACATTTTCTAAAATCTTTCTCGTGTGGCCCTATTTCCTATGCAGAAACAACAGTAGAATGACACATGTAGCCTACTGCGTAATGTGTGTTGTAAATCTATGTACTAATATAGGCAGGAGCTGGATCTATTATAGTATCCAGATCCCATTATTCTTCTATTTTCTCCATTTGTTTTATGTACATTTCATCAGTATTGCTCCTCTTTGTTTTTTTTCTCTTTAATCTCCTCCCCCCCCCAAGATCTCAACCAAAGAAAATAAAGAATTTGTAGGTATTTGCAATGTGATGTTTGCAAGCCATTAGTGTTAATTCTACCTGCATATTTAATTCCTTTATTCTGTGCCTGTTGCATTCATTTACATAGCAAGCTCTTGGAGTTTAATAAAATGGGATTCAATCCTTGACTGACCTCTCACCACTCATGTAATACTAATGAATAATTATATACAATGCACAAAAAATAATTAATTTCTTGTTGTCTGCCAGGGCCTCTTTGCACTGTTCAAGCAAAGTAAACAGATCTTAAAAGGCAACAGAAACAACCCTAAGAGAACAGAACCAAAACAGAGATCATATTAATTGCCAAAACAGATGTCACTCCTTTCCCCTTCTCATATGTCTTCTGCATCCAGCTTAGGGAAGTACTAGTGACTTGGTCAGTGAAAGGCAGAACGTAGAACTCTCTATCAGTTTTACACTATGCAGGCTTTGGTAGCTTGGATGAAACTGCCAGAGGAGTCTAGCCTTTCAACTTATATTTTTATTTTCATTTTTAGCGTTACTTTAAATTTCCTGGAGATTTGTACGTATAACAGATTACCACCAGTGAGAAGGAACACAGTGTTAACCACTCTCTGTGATACGTGTAAGCAGCAGCAGAGGGAACCAAAGATTCCTTTCTTCCAACAATCTGTTGAGGGAAGGGAATGGCGGAGAGTGGAGAAGGAGCAACAGGGGCTGAGCTGGGGTTGGAGCCAGAGGTGCAGGCCATGCTACCTCCTATATTCTTCAGCAAGGCACTTAAGACTGTGTGTCGGGTCACATGGGGGCAGTGTATCTACATGTGTTTGCACATGACAGATTCTTGAGACAAGATGTTCATTTGAATATGATTATTAGCACAGCAGAGCGGCCTGTCCTCTCTCCTATTCTGGAAACTCATGTACCAAATACAGCTGTTCAGGGGCCCTGCCAATTACATCTGCTACATGGGGTCCCTGAAGAAGGGTGAGGCTGTGATGCTACATTGCCAATAAATGGGGTGAAAGTGCTGCAGCTGGGAAGTATGAGACAGAAAAAAGATGAGTGAATCTCATACACAAAGTGTGAATCCTGAGAGGTCTGGGTGATGGACAATTAAGGGATTCTTCAGGCTGTACTCAGAATGTGTGTTTTCTCTTTCCTTCTAGTCATCCCTTAACCTGGCCCTAATTCTTCCCTTACTATATTAAAAAGTTGTCCCCATAAAACCTGTCTGGGAACATCTCTTTTCACTAATGTTTCTGGAAAATTATCCTTTCTTCAGTTAATTATGGTGAATTTTAAGCTGCGAAACCTACTGTTTATTATGACTGTACCAGCTCATCCATTATGAGATCCCTCTGCTCTCTAAAATCCAACTAAAACTCTCTTTAGATATTTCTCAACTATTCAGTTCAGTGCAGTGTTATTAAAGCTGAAGCCTACTCTAACTGAGATGGCATATCTCCCTGGCACAGTGTAGCATCCTGGAGGGATATTAACTAGGATCTCAGAATTAGTATTGAGTAAGTTCAATGCCAAAGTGCCACCCACCTCTATTGCTTCCAGACCTGAACCTAGCTCATTTAACATTAATTCAGGGATTCGTCTGCTATGTTATCTGCGCACCTCAGCTGTGGCCTGTACCTGTAATCTCATGTTTTGCAAATACACTTCTTGTTTTCCATTTTTCACAGAGTCTGTAAGATTCTGCCCCTTGATGCATAGGCCAGTCTCTGAAAAAAAAGTGAATTTGTTGGAAAGTTATATATATGCAGATAAGAAACAAACAGAACTTTAGTGTAGAGTTTTGAATCACTTGACCATTCTTTTCCAGGTTGTTCAGACAAATCTTAGTAAGCTTTTAACTCATGATTTGCTGATTAAAGAAGACTTGAGAAAGTAATGCAGTTCCAATTTAGAGATATGCCTCTGCGAAGTATACTAACAGGAGCTAGGAGAAAAAATGAGGTGTGACATAAGACATTAACTGAAGTCCTCTGAAATTTTAGGCTCTCTTCCAAGTTTTAACTTAGTTGCATTAGCACATATAATAAAACATAACTTATATAACAGAACTTATATCAGAACTGGAATTTAAAAAGTGATAGTAAAATGGATCTTGTTCTACCATAACTCCTTTAAATCAGTCTGGATGAAGCCTGAACAAAATTGGGCTGCATGTGAAACTTTGTGTATTTTTGGTATTAGCTACATTACTTAGTAAGACTCTCCTGGCTTTAAAGTTATTTGTTCACCTCCATTTGAACAAGTAAGTTATATACATATATATAGCTTATATATATAGCAATATGTTTTTCCTAAGAGACTGTTTCATTTCCTGGTCCTACTGACTTGTTGATCATTGGTCAGTTATAAAATTGAATCCTGACTACTCACCTTTTAAATTCTTCATTTATTAATTGTAATCCATCATCCAAATTTTCTTGTCATTCTAAGATATGTTTCACAAGGCTAACTGTATGTGTAGCTTTTGATGTCTAAGCCCGGGTGATTTAAAAGTGGCTTGGATGTTATCTGTCATAAAATAAGATTTTTCTCATTTTATGTCAATAAGCAAGCTTCCTGAGAGTGCTCTTTCAGTAATGCAAAGAAGGCTTCTGGTGGGAAGGCAAAGGAACAAAGAATTTCAGTGTTTCTGACATCACGGAATTTCATTGTCCCATTCTTGCTGTTTTCATTGCTAAGATCTGCAATAATCTATGAAAATTCTTTATAATATGATCATTCTTGTGGGTTTGGATGTACTGTCTTTGCATTAGTCATCATTTTTTTCTATTTATTTTTTTAACCTTTTTAAACACAGTTACAATTCCATCTGTGGTTCATGGTTCTTTTGGCTAAGACATCTAGCAATGATGATCTAGTAGAAGACAACTGTTTAAATGTTTAGAAGAGAGATTAAATTATCTCATTTTCTGTAAGCAGAAATAGAATCCTGCAGGGCACTTGTAGCCTCTGATAGCCCTGTCCAACTTGTTTGGGCTACCAAGTGTGCCTTGCCTCATGTACAACTATTCTGTGTATGCACAGTGAGCCTGGCATATTTATGTAGATGCAGTTGATCTATGCAGATGAAAGGAGAGGGACCATGACATTCCACCCTCTGCTGTAGCCTGATCATCAGTGGACAGCCACATGTGGAGTTATGTGCACCCGTGCCTCTCTAGCTGACCTAAAAAGTGATGCATACTGTGGTCCACTGGTGGTGTGGTCCACCATTAGTGTGCCTGGTCTGGCACACTTTCCTGCATTATGTGATGTTACTGAGGTTGCATTAATCCATTTTCCTCCATGCCAACCTCCACTATCTCCTTACTAATTCATAAGAAAACCAGATTTCATTAGATTGGGGTTGCAAGCACTTTAAGGTAGTTGATAGCAGTCATAATTAGGCCTTAATTCTAGGTATGGAGTTATATTCCAGAAAATTCTATCTCTGTATAATTTTTTATTGTGAACCTTTAAAGTGTTTATGCAAATCTACTGTGAACGTTGTGATACCTTCCCATTCTAATGACATTGATATGAATAAACGAAGAAACAAATAAATAAATAAAGCTTGCAAATAGCCCTAAAACAAAAATGAAAGGAAAAAGAGAAGGAAAAGGTATACTGTCAAGGCTATTAAGAGGTCATTAGCAATTCATCTATGCATGACTGAAAATAGGACAGACATCATGAAATTCTTTTATTCGAAAATGCGGAGTACCAATTACAAAAAATGGTTATGGCTGGAATTGTCTCACAGGACTGATTTTTTTTTTCTGTATTAGCACAGAAGACTTGTAACTGCTCCAGAGGAGATTTTCAAAAAATTTCCGTAGAGCATAATGCATACTCTGTGACTACTTAATAGCAACATTAACAAAAATATTATTAAAGAGATGCATTGTAAAAGGTCTTCTCCTTTGACAAGTCACTATAAAACACAATTCTATTTAGATTTTTTTAATTAGGGCTGAGATAATATGGAAACATAAACATATCTACCCAATACATTAATGAAAACAGCAGACAGTATGTATAAGTGCATTAAATCTCAGCTCAACAGCGTACTAAAGCATATGTCTAAATTAAAGCACAAGGAGTATTATGATTTTAGAATATCACTTCTGTGTAAATAATTTTTCCTGGTTGAAGTCGGTTGCTTACCTGGAGAGATTCTCTTGATTTAGTTTCTTGATTCAATGTAAACATAAATTGTACAGAAGAATTGAACATTTTTTATATCTGTGCTTGTAACAGTCCAAAGTGGTGACATACTGAGCATAAAGATAGGTTATATACTGTAAGGCAGCTATGCATATCTATACTAGTGAATTAATGCCAGAGAATGTTCCTGAGCTCTGGAACTTAGCCCTTTGTATTGTCAAGTTGTTAAAACAGTCCCGGGGTCAGTTTTGGTCCTGTACAATTCTCTCTCTTCAAAATTGTCAGCTGTCAGGCCTGATTTGGAATTTGAACAGGCCGAGGATCCTTCCCAGTAGGCAATTCTGCTGTGAAGACCCTGCTCTGAAGGCTAAAAACGTTTAATAGTATGGGTGAGTCCTAATCCATACCAATTGCCCTCAATTAGAGAATGTGCTCAAGAGAACATTTAGTGTAGTAGTATATATGTTGCCAATGAAACTTGTGGGTGACTCCTTTTGTAGGCACATAGATAAAGAGGGGATTATGCATACATTTCTAGGGGACACTTTTCAAAGAATCCAGTATACATAATGACTGGAAAAGGTAACACATTCAGAATCCAGAAGATTAAAACCTTGCCTATTGTACTATTGCGGGTATCTCACCTGATTCGTAGCATTTTCCTTTGTTCCTGTGTAATAGTGGGTAGTTTTGAGCACCTTATGAGTAATCTCATATCCAGATCAGCAAATGCACCACATTTTTACATATACATGCTACGTGTAGCATGCAATTTAAAAAACAGCCATTCTCTTGACCTTCAAACATAATGATAGAAACAATTTTCATAATCTATTGGTCAAAATGCAATATTGCTAACTGAGCTTTTCTGGAAGAGGGCTTACAGCATCCATTTCCAACAGTCTCACTGAAAATAATATATTTTCTGTATTTTTGAAAGCTAGAAATTTCTCTTTTTATAGCTGAGGAATAAGACATTCCTCTTATTTATCAAATTTACTTTTCACAATTTGGAGCTCATTTCAAGCAATATTTTCCCAGGATAGGAATAATGGTGTATCTTCAAAATCTGGTCTCATATGTTGAAGATGGAAACTGCTACAAAGGCATTACAGCTTTTAGTGTTCAGGACTGTTACACCTCACAATCCACAACAGCAATATGGTTGCAATTAAAATAAAAATAGGAACCAAGGGAAATGTAAACTGAGAAAGGATCTGTTCTCATCCTTATTAGTTCCCAGTCTCACAAGTTAAGCAGATTCATCAGCTGAGATAGGACCAGAGATGGAAGATGGAATGGTGCAGCAAATCCCTGACATTTAGTTATGTACTGCAGTGGAGGACTCCTAAAGGAGGAACTAGTAAAACATGCACAGAGAAGAACAGAAACACACGAACAGAAAGCACTATGGATATGTGGTACCTAGAGTCTCGTGGTATCATGTTCTAACCACAGAGCATAGTAGAGAGCTACATGTCTGTGCCATCCCTGGCTGTGTCGATGGCAGCGACATGATCAAAACATCCTGATAGGCCGTGAGATTACTACACAGATATTAGCACTAGCTGCTCACACAGTACAGAAGAGATGTTTTCTCTAAATTAAAATCAGTCAAACAGAAATTTCTAGAAACATTATAGTGCCAGTAAAAATGAACTTAGTTTTTAAATGTACTATGCTTTTAATAGAGAAAAGAATTTACAGTTAAAAGACAGTGCAACTACTTATTTATCTTTTGGGCTTTTTTAATTCCCATGATCTCATGAGCTCCTTGTTGTGGCTGCTTGTGATATATTTGTTGCCAACCACCATGTAATTTCTGCCTGCTGCTCTAAAACTAAATTAAGATGTTGAGCGGTAAAAACAAGAATGTTGCAATGGGTGCTGAAGCTGACTATGTTTTATTTTTAAATGTAGTCATGCTTATAATTTAAAATAAGATTCTATGAAATGAAATAAGAGAAGATTAGATTGCCTAATTAAAAGGACAGTGTGTCTTCAGCTTATCTAACTTGGTATTTTGAAGCTTGACATAATAATTGATTCAGGAGCCTAGTAACAGTTCAGTGAAGTCTTTCAATTCTAGCTGATGTAGATGAATTAAACCCAGATCCATTGTAATCTACAATGTTTGCAATTTCAAGGCTACTTGATCGTCTTAGTTCAGATCATAGAAACCAAATAACTTTTGGCGGTATTGTTGACTGATGAGAATGAATCAGGCCTGCTGATTCCTGCAAATCAAAACAGGTTCTGGAGAAAGGAAAAAGTGAAGAAGCCTGCCCTCTCACAGGCTATATTTCATCAAGAAAATTATTAACATTATGGGATTTTGTGAATATTCATGAGAGAAAGAGAGGTAGAAAAGCAGACATAGATGGTATGTTGGGATGTTGTGGCAGAGAATAGAGATTAAGAAACTGTAAGAGTGATATGAAAGTTGTTTTTGAAAGGGAGAACAAAGAGTAAAATTGAATGCACTGAAGGATAATGAAAAGGCTGTAGTGATTGTTAAAGTCAGCGGGAGACAGGACCATTAGGAAGTCAATTTGAGAGACCTTGATGACAAAAGTATAGAGCAAGCAGAGAATTAAGTTTTGGAGAACCAAGCAGAACCAGAATCAGTTAGGATACAGTGAAGGGTATTTTAGTGTAAAATGAATGGTTTTGGAGGGAATAAAACAGAGAAACAAGAGGGAATAAAACAAGAGAAAACTGAAAAAGAAGAGTTGAAAGAGACCGTGATTGTGTAGAAAGAGAACAGGATCTTAAAGAAAGAAGGAAGCTGGAGAAAGGAAGATTTCTGAAGGGGAAGTAAGCTGATGAGAATGAAAAGACTGGAAATGTCTGAGCAGGTATCAAAGAATGAGGGATTTATGTGGCCACATGGCTACACTGGCATTGTGTTATGTATGTGAGATGAGTCTAGGGAAGGGGCTACAGTTCTCTTACTTTTTCTGGTAAGTCTATATTTTGTGTACTAGCTAGGATTTGAGAATGTGGGCTCAGTTCTCTGTTCTATCATACATTTTCTGCCTGGAAACAAATTGGAACCAGTTGTTACATTATGTAAGGCAGTTGGAATTCAGCAGGAATGCTGCAGCATTTCTTCAGGCTCTTTGACCCTCAGTAATTTAATAAGCCACACATCTGTCACTTGGGAGAGCTCTGTACCATACTTTAGCATCTGTAAAATGGGGTAATAGCTCTGCCATAGCACAGAGGACTACTGTGATAATAAATGAATTAAAGACTGTGATGGTGATATGTGTGCATATCCCAAAGATAAGAGAAGTCAGTCCCAAGCTTCTTGAAAAAGAGAAGAATTAATGAGCATCATGTGGAAGAATGAAGGACTGAGAAGTTTGCAGCCATAAAGAAACTTTTGTTGGAACTTATATTGCTGAATACTTCAAAATCGGAGAAGAATTTTGATAATAAATTGGGAAAGGAATTTTGCCCTACTTTCCTTCCTAAATGTTTTGAGAAATATTAGAATGATCCCTTTCCTGCTCATGGTGCTACTTGGCAAGTCATGGAAGGATTAAAGAATTTGCCTACAGCTTCCAGTCATGGGAGCAGTAAGTATGGCCTTACTAGTACTTCTAATAGATAGGCAATTCAGTTCATATATTTTGGCACCTTTCCTGTTATGCATTGCTCAAAGTGGTATCTTTCATTGATATGTGTTCACCTCTAACTTGAAAGGAAAATATTCCTCTTATTCGATCTGATTTGAAAGTTAATTAAATCTTGTTATTGAAATATCTTCAAGACAAATTTTTGCTTTTGCATTGATGATAAGGTTTCTTCATTACCCTGATTCAGTATCTTGTTTTGAGATTGTCTAGGATTTTCTAAGACTATATTAGTTCACAAGGGTTATCTAAGTGTGTACAGAGCTTTTGAGTAGCAGAAGGCAGACATGTAACAACTGACAAAGCTGATTTTGGTACAGAGAATGAAGCATTGTCTGTGATTGCACAACTTTTAGTGCTATAGAACTTTAATCCATGACTACATTTCCTGGAAAATGTAGTGCTGCAAGTAGTAAATGTTCTTAGAATTATTTAGGACCTAGTTTGACACATCATGGTAAATGTAATCTAAGGGTGAATTTGGTGGAACCCAAAACCCAGGAAACTGAGATGCAAGACACCGATGAGTGACATGTTAATTGCTGGCTACAAATCCTGTAGGTAAAGCAGGAATTCAGCTTCAGTTTTTAACAAATGAATTAAGGTGTCTGTAGTATGTCTACATGTGAGCTAGTGGCAGGATTCAATCTGAGAGTAAGACACCTATGCTTTGGTCTGTGTATATTAGAATCTCTCTCAGAGATTGATATCTAATCTCCCATGACACTCAATAGAGATGTAGTATTCTATTCATTTGCCTAAAAATAGGCGTCTAATGTCATTTGAGATGCCATAAAGGTGTCTTAGACATCTGCATGGAGACTGTCAGATATGACACAGGACGTAGGGGAGACCTGCACTCTTCTGGATGGCAGCTGGACGTCAAGTGGGATGCCCCAAGGGAACTCCAGTGATGCTCGATACCTGAGTTCAGGTAACTGAACTGAGACCAAGGTGTCTGGGGTGAAATTAATTGTTTTCTAGGCTCTGTTGATTTTGTTGACTGGATCTCAACTGATTGTAATGGGAGCTTAGATACCTAGTGTAGATGTAAACAGCTATGCTGTAAATTTAGATGTCTAAATATGGAGCTGAATTTAATCCTAACTATAGCAAAAAAATTGTGCAAACTGTACTTTAGAGAGACGGAGACAGAGGGATGCAGTCAACACAGACTGGTTTACTGCATGTCTCTGGCTTATCAACTTCATATGTATCTGTAAGCACAAACAACATTATAAGCAATGATTTTTTGAGGTTAATTCACTCGGAGAAGAAAAAGCCTTTCCACACATATTGTGCCTAACTGAACTTCACTGAACCACTTCTTACTCCAACATCCTAAGGAAGAAAATGACAGAGGTATATGTGCCATCGTATGTGCCATAAGGAGAAATTGGCAGCTTTCCGTAGCAGCAGATGAGGCTTTCTTTTCAATTTGGTATTTTCAGTATTCTTCTGTGGCTTAACTTTGTACTGGATGAATTTGTGTTCCCAGATATAGTTAGCATATGTTAATGAGCAATTAGCATATTTTAACAACATAACATTTTGCAAGACCCTGCAAAGGAGTAAAAGGCTCCCCTATATAGCTACCAAAACTCAGATGATATATTCATGTGTAATTATGTAGAGAAATTATTGGCACATGTTGACAGACGCACCTGGTTAACTCTGAATAAGATAGTATAAGTGTTAGGCTGTAGACTACTAGTGGTTGGGTGAGGTTCTGTGCAGAATCTTAATACATATTAAACTGAGATATTTTCAGCTGAATTAATAGTAATATCAAAGCCAGAATGATAATACATTTGGTTTATCTATGGTATATATAGATAAAATCAAAGCAGAGTGGGAACTCTTCTGACTTACTAGTCTACTAATCTCGTAGATAAATCTGTGATCATAAATGCCTCCACAGGCATTTAAGACGTTAGTTAACATGTTATGTTATGTAGATATAGGAAGAATTTTGTTTCATCCAGGTTGGCAAATGGTTACATGTGAGCACAAACAAATGGAAAGCATGTTTCTAGCTTCCATATTCATCTTTGAAAATCACTGTAGACCTATTTTATATCAATAATCTGTGTCTCCAGAAATAATCATGGCTTTTCATTAATGGAGACATGTTTAGAAGTTATGAGTGTTTGCAAACTCAACAGATAAGTAAAACACGCTTCAGAACAGTTTTTTTTTTTTCCAGAGTCTTAGGCAGATGCTTTTGTGAAACTTTTAAAGATGCCACTGTAGCTTGTAATGCTACACTAAGATGCAGTCAAACAGCTGATTAGCAACAAGGTAGTAAAAGGCCATATGATGCATCAGGTGCTGCCATTCTTGTCCCAAGAAAGGGGCAGTAAGTGGAGACAGTGGCTGGAGACATAAAGGGACAAAGGCAGGAGCCGTTTTTCTAGAAGCTGCTTGGGAGACAGAGCTGGAGCCAGCTGCCCTTTTAGATAGGAGCTGTCTCAGTTTAAGAATAACCAGACCTCCTGCATGTCACATTAATTGAAAAAGTGTAACATGTCACCTTTTCAAATCAGAAGCTGACTTCCTGCAAAACCACAAAGACACCACTGCTTGGGAAAGGGCCAGTAACATTTTTCTAAAGGACCAAAGATCTTTCTCAGTTTTAGAAATAATTAGGTCATTGATGAATTTGTTGTTTAGCAAAAGTGTGTGGTTTGGGTTTAATTAACACATACGGATATTTTTGGTCTGATCAGAGAGTTATTCTGGCTCAGGTCCAAAACAATGACTTTTAACCAGACTGTTTATTGTCAGAGTCTGTCCCTGTTGAGATTGCTAGCCCTAAGAATCAGCCTTTCAAAGTACAAGCTATCTTTGAATTATTAAAGAAAGTAAATCCCCTCAATAGACAGTATATGAGTTCCAGATGAAAGCCCAAATTTACCCTTCTCAATTTTTCTCAGTTTTAACAGAACACAGTTAATTGATATGGTACCCAACACAACTTCAAAAAGCAACCAACATTATACAAATCTATTTAATTTTTTTTCTAATATTCCAATAAAAGGAGTTAATTTTTAGTAAAAACAGTCTAGTTCTGTCTTTGTAGCACAAACATTGCAGGGCTTACAACCTGAAAATGAGATAGACCACAGACAAAATACAAAATTGCTCCACTGGGATAGATTGTATTTTAACAGGTAGTCCTAAGTAAGGGATGGTGAATATCTTCATGGTCCAAGGAAGATCTCATTGCTCCCAGGGCAATCATTTGCTTTTGATACTAATAAGTAGCAAGTTCTGGACCTTTGCAAATATTCCGGTGGCCTGACATGTTAAAACCAGAAGAGTTAAAGCTCCTTTTACCATCTTTCTCCATTTACTCTTTGCAATTTTAGTTATCTCAGGCAGCAGTTTCTAAGCTATTTTTCACACTGACATACAGGAATAGGGATAAACATACAGACAGCTATACACCTGGATGCAGGGCCTACTCTGTTTTGGGGGAGGCATTCAATGTTTCAGGTCGTTGCACCTGAGGAAGCAAGGTGCATCACGGGATTAGGATAGTTTGAGTATGGAGCCATATGTGCGCTGCAGGTTAGCAACAGACTATTCAGCATGGCACTGCAAACCATCAGTGGTCCGTGGCTTACAATCCATGACTTAGAGCGCTAAGGTTATGTTTATATTAACAAGCAGTGCAGTGTAACAGGAGCAGATCAGTAGAGTGAAACAGTTGGTGCTGAGTACTTGATGTTCACACTGTATAGTTTTCATGGGTTGTAGTTTGGACTAGCTCTAGTGTGGTCCCATAGTCAAATGCCCGTAAGGAGTTGGAACACATTATGTACAATGCTGGAGTGTACCTTATGGCATAGATCCATCCAAAAGGAATCCTATTTTCAGGCTCTGTGAGGCATCTCTGTAATGCAAACCACACCCCATTAGGTGGGATCAGTCAAGAGATTCACTTCAAAAGTACACATTGGTACAAACTAATGTAGATGTGTTCCATGAAAACTCATTAAGAAAGTTTGCTTTCCATGTGTGTTTTTTTGAGCTGACATTTTTCTCCTCAGCTTTTAGATGTTTCAGTCTTTGAATACCTAAGGCAGCCCTTCATAGATTGAATAAACAGCAGAGGGTTGCTTTAAGATGATGTGTGGTTGGTATTATTTTGTAAATTACATTATACGGGCATCAGCAATCTGATTGTTTTGCAAGACATACCCAGCAATGCAGCTGGTGAAGAGCACCATTTGTTACCAAAAGATGATTGCAATTATTATATGCATGCATGGCTGTAAAACCCAATTTCATTTTGAATTAAATTGATTAGAATTACAATATGCTTTTTTTTTCTAATCAAGATTAATCCAGATTTTGGAATGAAATCATTTTTAATTCACCACAGCTTGTCATATAAAATGATTTTTAGTTGTATAACTTTTTGGCTAAAAAAACAGTAAAAGGAGAGAAGCACTAAATAAATCTATTTAATATCAAGTAATAAAAATTATAAACAAATATCAAGTCTGTATTTTATACTCCAAACTTCTATTTTTCTTGTAGCCCAAGCAGCGCACATCAATAGTATCTTCTCTGGAATTTCACCGAATGAATCACAGCCATGATTATTTTGAAATCAACTCATCCATTGGCTGTACAAGTTTTATTTCCACTCCTGCAATCAGTCCAGCTAATTATTCCTTTGGATCTGTGGAAGACAGTATTGAAGAGAGAGAACTTCCAGGTATAGAAAAAAGCTTACTTGCCTATCAACAGAGCTTTCTGAAACTAGGTCTGTGGATTTTAGCTGGAATTGTTGTAGTTGTCTTATAACCCATTGCTTTCTTTAGCTATTACATAATAAATCAACTGAGTAGGGTTCACAATTTTACTGCAGAGGTTTTATGTGAAAACAATATTTTAATGTTATATATAACTTTAATTATAGCAGTAGTACCAATTCTACTACTAACTGCATTTTGGTAGCGAAACACATTTATTGTAAATATACAAAATTATTCCTTATTTTGTATGCTGCTTAACAAAGGGATCTCATAAAACATGACCAATATTATTAAAATATACTTTTCCTGAATGTTATATTTTGAATAAACCCAACTCTGTTCTACAGAAATACCTGGAATGTTGGCATTGTATATCCCTCAATATGAATAGAGAAAGGGAAATTTCTAAGTAGCCTGACATTGTTTCTGCAATAGTAATAGGATTCATTAAAACAATTTTTTAATATATTTGCTGTGTCTGTAAGTATGCACAGTGTGGTAGTGTGATTGTAACTGTGAGGCTTTTATCTATGTGTAGAGGTTTCCATATGAAAGTGCTTTAAAAGGATTAATTAAAATATTTTCTTCTTCCCAGGGCACAAGTTAAGGAGCAAAGAAATGCATGTATATAGCTTCTTCTGTCCCTTCAAATATCATATGCAAATTGTTTTATTTAGGCTAAAAGCTAGTAGAAGAATATAGTTCTCAGCAATGCCAATGTACTGAAACAAATCTCTTTGATAACTAATTTACGTGATTTACAGATGGAGTTATTTCTTTTAAAGGGTTACTCTATTTAAGATATAAATAAAAGTAGATTACTATAAAATAGCAATAAATATAAAAGTATAAATTCAATACAAGCTTATCGATTGGCTTCTGTAGCGGTTCATGTAGATCTTCAAATGAGGTGAATACTATACATTTCTGGTTAATAGAGTTTAAAAATTCTGAAAGCTATAGAACTTACAGCTTTTAAATTGTCATAAAATTTGAAATTCATAGTTAGATGAAAATAAAACTATATTGTTAAAGAAATTCCCTGAAATAAATTAGGAATGAGAAATCCTATCTGTTATGGTGGAGAAAGAGTTAAAATGGTCAAAAAGAATTTATATTGCTTTTCCTGGATAGGCTATGTCTTTATCTTTCAAACAGAAAAAAACCATGCTTGTAGTCATGGATATAGCAAATCTTTTCAAGTATAACTGAAAATAAATGATTTGTATTATTATTATTATTAGGATTAATTTGAGTGTTTATTATTATTAATTTGAATAGCAGCTCTATTTGTAGTGTTGGGGTTCTTAATTTTTTTTTTTTGCTTTTTGTACTGTAAATTCTCTTCAGTGATCAGAATTTTGTTTTAGATAGCTGAATGATATCAAGTATGTCTTGATGTTTAAAAGCAAAAATAAGAAAACAGAAAGAAAATTCATTGAAGCTGGATAATGAACTTCTTCAATTTTCTGCTGTTCCAGAGTTCTTTACAATATCTGGATTTACTTTAGTTTTGTCTTGTATGGTTGCATTTACAATAGATCATAGTCAGTAACTTTTAATCACTGCAATTTGTTTGGTCTGAAACTGGAGGTATAATTTATGCTTATTATAATTGTACACTTTTAATATGTAGATGATTTGATTTATGGACTCAGTGAAAGCTGAATTCCTCCTTGTTTCACTGCCTTTAAAACTAAAAGAAAATAACAAAAGCAAAATGCCTGGTTCTGAAGTTCTGGGACTCTTTCATAAGTTTTTCAAGAGTACAGTTTACCATAAGTAAATCAGTAGTTAACCATCAGTAAATGAAATAATTTTAGTATAAGTGAGGATGGTTTGTATGCTAGAATTATTTAAGTAACATATGACATCACAGATTAGCGATAATCTTAGTCTGAATGAAAAGACCAAGGTTTTATTTTGCTCACTGTTAAAGTCCTTCTGACTCCTGAGTGATAGATGATGCTCTGTGTTTCTGCAAGAGAAAAAGGACACTAAAGTGTAAGGAGGACAACAAAGTCCAGAAAGAACAGATCAAAATTGTCTCACTTGGAAAAATTGCTTAGGATTTATTATTCACAGTGAATAATAAATACTGAATGCTGCCTTTGTCTCAGTCTTTACTGGTAAAACAAAGCCCCTGTGACCAGAGGGGAAGTCTGGAGCAATGAAGACTTACCCTTGGTGAAGAAGGATCATGTTAGGGAACACATAAACAGACTGGACATACACAATTCCATGGGTCCTGTTGGGGATGCAGCCACGGGTGCTGAGGGGATTGGTCGATGTCATTGTGAAGCCACTCTCAATTATCTTTGAAAGGTCATGGCAATCAGGAGAGGTGCTTGAGGAAGAAAGGAAATGTCACCCCTATCTTTAAGAAGGGCAAGAAGGAGGATCTGGGGAACTACAGGCCAGTCAGCCTTACCTTGATTCCTGGGAAGGTGATGGAGCAACTAATCCTAGATACTATTTCCGGAAAAGTGAAGAACAGGAAAGTGATTTGGAGTAATTACCATGGATTTATGAAGGGAAAATCATGCTTAACCAACATGATAGCCTTCTACAATGAGATGACTGGCTTGGTAGACGAGGGAAGAGCAATGGATGTTGTCTACCTTGATTTCAGTAAGATTTCATCGCTGTCTCCCGTAACATCCTCATAGACAAGCTGATGAAGTTTGGGCTAGGTAAGTGGTCAGTAAGGTAGACTGAAAACTGGCTGAACTGCCAGGCTCAGAGGGTTTTGGTCAGTGACGCCAAGTCCAGTTGGAAGTCGGACACTAGTGGCCCCAGGGGTCAATACTGGGGCCAATACTGTTTAACATTTTCATTAATGACCTGGGTGATAGGACCAAATTCACCCTCAGCATGTTCATGGATGATGCAGAACTGGGAGGAGTGGCTGATACACCAGATGATTGCACAGCTGTTCAGAGGGACCTCACAGGCTGGAGAAATGGGCAGAGTGGAACCTGATGAAGTTCAACAAAGGAAAGTGCGAAGTCCCACCCCTGGGGAGGAATAACCCCATGGACCACTAGATGCTGGGGGCTAACCTTCTGGAAAGCAGCTCCGAAGAGAAGGACCTGGGGGTTCTGGTGAACAACAAGTTGACCATGAGCCAGCAATGCACCCTTGTGGCAAAGAAGGCCAATGGTATCCTGGGCTCTGTCATGGTAAGATGCTAGTCATCTTCTAGATCATCTAAATACGTGGTTAGTAGACATTTTGTATGACAACACAAATGAAAAAATAGAGACCTGATAATCAGGTGACTGCTTCATTAGTGGAATATTCCTCATGTAAATTCTACTGTGAACAAAGACCACTGGATATGCAAAACCGTTCACTACAGAAGAGGGCAATCAAGGCTTCCAGGGAGATGCCTGTCTAATTTCATAGCTCTATGCCTTGTTATATGCATCCCTGAAATTCTTTTGAAACTGTAAAACTTAAAAATCAAAGAAGACAAAATCATGGTCATCTTCATAATCTCATCTTGGCACAGTCAACTCTTGCAGCTGAAATTTAGAACTCTCCCACTGTCACATAATTGGGATTATTTTATTTCTCGTTTCTGCTTAATCAGTCAGAATAATGTGTCTTTCTTGAACACACATTAACTTCATTACATCTTATTGTACTGAGTATAACTGGCCTGTGCAATTGAAGACTGTTCTGTGTATATTCATGTTCTGTTTCAGATCAGAAAATAGCCTATGAAGTTCATTTATGCAACAAAAATATAAGCAGATGTCTGCAGATAATCTCATTGTAATCCATCTTCAGCAAGAACTTCATGTTGAAAAAATGCGCAATATTTTCTGTCTGTGCAAATCTCTCGATTTTCAATAAATTCTGCACACCATTTTTCTGTCAAAGGACATACAATTTTTCTCTCGTCTTGTTGTGCTTAAGGGCATTACTTAAAGGGATTTACTGAGTTTATTCTTTAGATACAAAGTCTGTCTCCACTGTAGGACCTTAAGATTCTTACTCTTTTTATATACCTTATTTTCCCACTATGGGTTCTGCTACTTCATTCATCTAGGAAGGCAATATTCCTCTTTAAGTAATCCAGAATGTACAATTCAAAAATTCCATCTTTGATAGGTGGACAATAATTTTTCTCTTTTTCAAGGAAAAAATAACACTTGACACCTTAGGTTTCTACTAGAAGTGTGTTCAGATCTTTATTTAAAGCAAATATCTGATCTAGTTGTTTTGTCTCGCAAGCCTGATAATTCCAAAGGAAATGTAGGTCTACACTCAAAGATAAGCTTGCAGTTTAATCTTTCTCTTCGGAGAGAACCAAGATATTCAGTATATTCCTGTGGCTATTTAGATGTATTGCAAAAGGATCAAAGGATTAGAAGCTTGGTTCAGAGGTTTGGTCTAAAATTTCTCGCTGTGTTGAATTCCTAGATGCAGTCAAAATTTATTCTGCTTGAGGGATGTTCCTTTATGTGACATTACCAAAGCCCTATTTAAAGTAGGTCACATATTTGTCAATATTACTTTCTTATTCAGATGTCTCATTTGATAAGATCTGATTTGATAAGGTCAAACTGTGATGTCTAGTTATACTTTTCACGCCTTGGATCTTCAATGTTAAATTGTTTCAGGATTGCTAGCAGTGAAATACAAAATACAAGGAATGCAAAGAAAAAAAATTTTTCTTTTAGACCTTCCCAATCCAAAAAAATCCATGTGTTTTTTCCATTGATAGAGAAAGGGGGAAATGTTAGCATGTAATGAAATCAGCATAATCAACAAATGCTGGTAATTAAAGCATTCTAATCTCCTGCATATGAATACCTGCACAACCAGGTGGGGAACACCTCAAAGAACTGTAATTACCAACCTGTAGTTGATCTTCCTGTCATTGACCAAGAACTGTCTTCCAAATGAAATGCATGAGAAAGTCAAATTCAAGGCCTTTTCCCTCTCTTTTTCATCCTGTTCTTGATTACAATACACCAAAATCTGCTAAGGCCTTTTCCAAACCTTGCTAATTTGAGCCTTTTCATCTGTGAAGATTATCTGGTTTTCTCAATTTGTAGCCAAATTAAATTGAGTGCAATTAGTAGGAAGTAGTAGAGCTATTCCAGGAACTGGTACGGGGGATTATACTAGGTACTGTTTCAGACCATTTCTTTTAGGTGCCCTTAAAGATGTCCAGGGGATGTAGCCTGTTAGGTTTCCTTATGTTGCCTTTCTTTTTGCTGCTTCTAATTCCAGCCTCTTCTTTGCACAGTTATCTAAGGCAAATGTACAGTCTGTCCCATAGGAACAGAGAAAAATATGATTAATTAATATTATAAACATATATTTCTTAGCTATTATTGTCTTTACAACTTCCAACTTCAAAATAATATACTTCACAAAGCTAATTGTAATTTAATGTAATTTAATTGCAATGTTAGTGTCCATTTAAATCTCATTGTTAAAAGAATATGTCAACACTCAGTGTGTAATGTCCGAAAATCTGATAGCAGAAAGGACAAGTAAGGAGATGTCTGGAAAGCTGTGGATGAAAATGACTCCTGTAATTCCATCTGGAAACAATGTACCTTTTTGCAATAAAACAACCTTTTGCAATAGTGATTACAGCCATACCTCGCTTTATTGCGCTTCGCTTTATTGCACTTCGCAGATACTGCATTTTTTACAAATTGAAGGTTTGTGGCAACCATACGTCCAACAAGTCTATCAGCGCCATTTTTCCAACAGCATGTGCTCACTTCATGTCTCTGTGTCACATTTTGGTAATTCTCACAATATTTCAAACTCTTTCATTATTATATATCTGTTATGATGATCTGTGATTAGTGATCTTTGATGTTACTGCTGTAATTGTTTTGGGGCGCCATGAACCGCGCCCATATAAGACGTTGAACTTAATCGATAAATGTTGTGTGTGTTCTGATTGCTCCACCAACCAGCCATTCCCCCGTCTCTCTCCCTCTCCTCGGGCCTCCCTATTCCCTGAGACCCAATCATATTGAAATTGGGCCAATTAATAACCCTACAATGGCCTCTAAGTGTTCAAGGGTAAGGAAGAGTCGCATGTCTCTCACTTGAAATCAAAAGCTAGAAATGATGAGGCTAAGTGAAGAAGGCACATCAAAAGCCAAGACAGACCAAAAGCTGGGCCTCTTGTGCAAAACAGTTAGCCGAGGTGTGAACGCAACGGAAAAGTTCTTGAGGGAATTCAAAGTGCTACTCCAGTGAACACACAAATGGTAAGAAAGCAAAACAGCCTTACTGCTGATATGGAGAAAGTTTGAGTGGTCTGGACAGAAGATCAAGCCAGCCACAACATTCCCTTAAGCCAAAGCCTAATCCAGAGCAAGGCCCGAATTCTCTTCAATTCTGTGAAGGCTGAGAGAGGTGAGGAAGCTGCAGAAGAAAAGTTTGAAGCTAGCAGAGCTTGGTTCACGAGGTTTAAGGAAAGAAGCTGTCTCCATAACATAAAAGTGCAAGGTGAAGCAGCAAGTGCTGATGTAGAAGCTGCAGCAAGTTCTCCAGAAGATCTAGCTAAGAGAATTGATGAAGGTGGCTGCTACACTAAACAACAGATTTGCAGTGTAGACGAAACAGCCTTCTATTGGAAGAAGATGCCATCTAGGACTTTCATAGCTAGAGAGGAGAAGTCAATGCCTGGCTTCAGAGCTTCAAAGGATGGGCTGACTCTCTTGTTAGGGGCTAATGCAGCTGGTGACTTTAAGCTGAAGCCAATGCTCATTTACCATTCTGAAATACTAGAGCCCTTAAGAATTACACTCAATCTGCTCTGCCTGTGCCCTATAAATGGAACAACAAAGCCTGGATGACTGCACATCTGTCTACAACATGGGTTACTGAACATTTTAAGCCCACTGTTGAGACCTACTGCTCAGAAAAAAAGATTCCTTTCAAAATATTATTGCTCATTGACAATGCATCTGGTCACCCAAGAGCTCTGATGGAGATGTGCAACAAGATTAATGTTGTTTTCATGCCTGCTAACACAACATCCATTCTGCAGCCCATGGATCAAGGAGTAATTTTGACATTCAAGTCTCATTATTTAAGAAATACATTTTGTAAGGCTATAGCTGCCATAGAGAGTGATTCCTCTGATGGATCTGGGCAAAGTAAATTGAAAACCTTCTGGAAAGGATTCACCATTCTAGATGCCATTAAGAACATTTGTGATTCATGGGAGGAGGTCAAAATATCAACATTCACAGGAGTCTGGAAGAAGTTGATTCCAACCCTCATGGGTGACTTGGAGGGGTTCAAGACTTCAGTGGAAGAAGTAACTGCAGATGTGGTGGAAATAACAAGAGAACTAGCATTAGAAGTGGAGCCTGAAGATGTGACTGAATTGCTGCAATCTCATGATAAAACTTTAGTGGATGAGGAGTTGCTTCTTATGGATGAGCAAAGAAAGTGGTTTCTTGAGATGGAACCTACTCCTGGTGAAGATGCTGTGAACACTGTTGAAATGACAACAAAGCATTTAGAATATCACATAAACTTAGCTGATAAAGCAGCAGCAGGGTTTGAGAGGATTGACTCCAATTTTGAAAGAAGTTCTGTTGTGAGTAAAACGCTATCAAACAGCATCTCATGCTACAGAGAAATCCTTTGTGAAAGGAAGAGTCAATCGATGCGGCAAACTTCACTGCTGTCTTATTTTAAGAAATTGCCACAGCCACCCCAACCTTCAGCAGCCACCACCCTGATCAGTCAGCAGCCATCAACATCGAGGCAAGGCCCTCCATCAGCAAAAAGATTACGACTCGCTGAAAGCTCAGATGATGGTTAGCATTTTTTAGCAATAAACTATTTTTTAATTAAGATATGTACTTTTTTTTTAGACATAATGCTATTGCACACTTCATAGACTACAGTATAGTGTAAACATAATTTTTATATGCACTGAGAAACCAAAAAATTCATGTGACTCGCTGTATTGTGATATTCATTTTATTGTGGTCATCTGGAACCGAACCTGCAATATCTCCGAGGTATGCCTGTACATGAAAAGTTAAATAAGATAATCCCATAAATCCCATACCACCTGAATTTCAAAATAATATTGGAGCTAGGTAGTTACATTTCTCCAACTTAAACGTCATGACAGTTTTACCTAGCTCTTCAGTAATACCTATACAGTGTTATCTTTTGGTCTTTTCTCAGGCTTAAATGAATTATCTGAGTTAAGTTGCTTAGTAGCTATTAGTGTGAACCTGTACTCCAAATATACTGTGTCTCCTATGTCACTGTGTGGATAATCTGATCATTAAGTCTATAGTAAACCAATGTGAAAACAAAACAATTTGAAGCAGGCATATAGAAGAGATAAAACTATAGATTCATATGGGACCTCTAAGGCCTGTTGTCACAGATAGCATTGGATGTGTTATTAAAACAAGAAATGAGATGAACATCTGATCTCTTTTCAAATCAAATTCTGAAATGACCATGTACAGATAGGCATGTGTGGAGCAATGTGCGTACCTATCTTTAATTCAAATGGCTATTTTTCAGAAGATTTGCTTTTTTCCCCCACATTATTTGGTTACTATGAATAAAGCCAATTAGATATTGAATGTTGAGTATAAGGAAAAAAATATATATATATGTTACAATATGTGAATTAAGTTTACTGGTTTTAAAAGCCTAGATTCTTAAGCCTCAATCTAGCAAGCAGGAGGGGAGGAAATAGAGCAATGCTGTGAAGATGCAGGAGACCAGAATTTCTTAGCGACTGTCCTAAAACAGGAGAAGATTTCCTTCAGGATCATTAGGAACACTATGCATTACATTACGATCACCTTGAAGTATAAGTTATTTCTTTGACTCTTTCTTCCCTCTAAAGTAAAAACATAAATTACTGTATTCATGTGTGTGTGTACATTTCTATTTGCACTATTAAAATATATATTACATTTCATTTAGTTGCATAAATGACTTTTCTTTGTGAGAAGACAGAACAGACATAACAGTGGTTCATCACATCATACAATGTTTTTCTGAAAGAACCTCAGATATTATAACAATAAACTTAGAAAGAGTTTTTAAAGAGCTTCTTTGGTTATGAATGTGATTGTTACAAGCAAAATAATTCCATTTTTAATGATATATATCTGATGTGCACCTTTTCCAGTTATAATAATTATCATGAAATACAAGTTCAAAGGAAAATTTGTTTTCTGTAATATTTCATTTGCAATTCTTAGCCATTTCTAGAAGCACAGTAACTATAAGCAATGCTCAGATTTATCGGATTGTCATCTTAGTCAACTCTTTGCTTTGCTGTTCTTCTTACTAAGCTGGAAGCGAAATAATTCCTTAACTTGTAATGGGACCAATAGCAAAGACAGATTGTTTAGTCCATAGGCTGTAACCATGCCTTGTATCGTTCTCTTATCTTTGTTTTGGAAATTTTGTAGATGAGATTGACCAAGCTCTGGAGGGACACTCATGAAAACTTCCTCAGTCAAAAATTCCCATTGCTAGATGCAGTCAAGCACCCTGTGAGTCAGTGCTAGGGAGAGGCCTATATAAGAGCCAGGCCTAGAGCGCAGCTCCCAGAGCGCAGCGAACAGAGGCAGCGAACAGACGCAGCAGTTTGCGCAGCAGTGGTTGGGCTCTGACTAGAACTTGAGGATCTTGTGGAAGTTGTGGGCTTTCTGAGGACCCCCGAGGACCTAGAAGGTGATCGCTGTGAACAGGAAAGGGGAAGCTAGGCAAGGACAACTGCAGGAGGCCTTGACTTCTCCTGGGAAAAGCTCGTGGG
>NW_020450974.1:0-83270 GCF_003343035.1 Apteryx rowi
ATGAATGGCCTGCTAAAAGAACAAATTCGAAAGCTTACCACCACGCAAACCTTAAGGGGGTGGATGAGCATGCTCCCACAAGCGCTGTTTATGCTTAACAACAGGCGTGTTGGAATGCTTACTCCCTATGARCGAGTACAAGCCAAACCGACTCTAGCAACTCCTGCTCGGATATCCGTAATGGAAGGGAGAATTGCCCCCTGCATACTTGCCTCCAGGGAGGTAGAATTCTATACACCGGAGCAACTCACGATTACTGAACAAAGGGTTATAAGCTTACATTTAAGACTTGACTGCCCTTCACAGTGTGTATGGCTGTTTACACCTTTGATACCTGTCCAAATAGCCCCACTCTTATTGACCTCTTCTCAAGATTTATCTTTCCAGGTATCCATATCCACGCCAGTGAATATTGCACAGGGAGCACCGATACTGCGAGGAATTCTGATCCACAATGCCGGAGTGCCTCAAGTTCAGCAAACACCCTCAACACACTCTTTAGCCAGTGTGTGGATACTAACTCCTCAAAAGGAAAAGCGGCCTGGCACTGTTCTAGCAGATGGTCCAGGAGCCACTGCTCTAGTTCTTCCTGATGGTGATACTATGCCTTTCTATCTTCCCATCAACAGGTTATCACGCCGGCATCTGTAAGCTGCTGTTGAGATGTTGCCTCTTGTTGACCACGACAGATGCCGTTAATCTACAAGACCATCCAGCTTCCCATGTAAATACATGGATTTGGCTCACACAAAGATCAGCTAACCTCTCTGCTTTCTGTATTGCAGGAGGACGATCAGTGGATGATGTCTTAACTACGTGTTACATAGGTGTACCAGCTCCACTCATGGTACTACAGAGTTATATACAAAAAAAAAAAGGTATTTCTGTTACTCCCATGAATTTATACAATTTGGGTATTGTTTCCCAAAAGATGACACCTTGGACTTACTCTTTTTGTATAGCTAACATGTCTAAAGCATRTATTTGCTTTYRCTTTGTAAATGCTACCTCTGTTCTGCGGTATGTAACCAATACACAGTTAATTTGTAATGACACTATAAATATTGCTTATGCATCTGCTCACATTATACTACCCTTAAGTTGGTTCCTTCTGTGTGTCACTACAGCATATACATATGTGCCAGCCAACGCCACAGGTGGCCCATGCACTGTAGATTGTGTTACTTTAAGCATCCTTCCCTTTATGATGGAGCGGYGAAGGACCCCGTGACATATCCTAGATGCCATTTGTAACCTCCATGTAAGTTTATTTTCTCATGCAGAAGCCCTAGGCCTATTGCTAAGCCTAGYTGGGATCCCGGGGGTGGTGGCGCATGATTGTAAACGGTTAGAGCATGTTGTCTGTGCTTTAGCTCAAGGCTTAAATTGGACATCTAGAGCCATTGCCTCTTTTAAATAAAGAGYTGGGAGCAGTRCGGCAAGAAACACTGCAAGACCATCTAGTGATCGACTATCTCCTACTGTGTTACAACCATGGATGTCCTGACTTTGCCGGGATGTGCTGCTTTACCATCACTGAAGAATCAGCATCTACTGAGACTGATATCAGCCACTTACAGAACATTATCCAACATACCTGGCAGAATGGCGGAGATGCCTGGCTGGCTAATTGGTTTGGCTCCCTAAGGGGATGGCCGGGCCACCTCATACAAGGAGAACTCTTGTTTATCTTTCGCATTATATTATGTTATGTTTTGATTTCATTACTTTGTAAATTCCCTTGCCCTCATACCACATGCCCTTCTGAAGACTGGAATGGCCTGTAACTAGCTTTCCATCGCGGGGGTGGAGTGTATGGGAAAGTGCGGAAGAATGTCGAGGAGATAGGCGATGGAAGCTAGCCAGACCGTTCCGTGGGAAAAGGAGCATCAACAGGACATGTTGACCCATAGCCATGTAGCTGGGCCTATGCCAGTGTGGTGCGCACCTGGGCTTTGACTTGAGATTAGCGATGAGCTCAATGTGCCCACTGTGCATGTGTGTAGTACACAAAACCCACACATAGTGCCCCCCCGGTGTTCCTCGCCATGGACCGACGCTCAGCGGTGCCAGGGACTCTCCCGCTCCTTTATTGCCTCGATCGGGAAATCGCTGGGGAACCCCCGCTCAGACGCAGAGGTAATAAACGCTCAGCATTGACCTTAGTGTGCCTTGTGTTTGTGTATCTGTTCCTGCCGGGAGTCCAGGCGTCGCCCCCGCCGGACCCTTACAGACATGCTGTTTCTTTTCTTCTCTATAGAAAAGAGACAGAGGGAGCAGTTCACTGGCAACCGCCATTCTGCTAACAGCCGTCATGGTACATGGTGAGGAAATTCACAGCTGAGTGTCATGCCAGCTTCATGCAATCATTTTAGCTGGCAAATGATCTAAGCTGCCTTCTTTGCTATATGTTTAAGAACTTACTTTCTAATTAGCTGTACAAGCAAATTAAACATAATGTTCTTCCAGCTTGTTCCAGATACAGTTTTTCAACCTGTTCTAATATGACAAATTGACCCTGAAATTGTGGTCAATGGTTACTGGCAGCCCAATACCCTCCTCCTGATGGATGCTTTTGCTTGCTGTTGCATTGTGATTCACATGCATTCACATCACTCTCCCATACTGACATAATGTAGTTTAGGTGATAGCAAATGGCACAGATGGGCTGTACTTTTCCCTTCTCCTGTACATCTGGAAATTAAGACGTGGGATTGCATAGAGATTTATCACTGTTTCCCTGCAAGAAATCTATATGTAAAAAGCTATGCTGTCCAGACAAGATTAATATTATTTAGGGATAATCAGTGGTTCTGTAACTGAAGAGTTTTTAACCTTCTATGTTTTCTTTCTCACATATAAAGAGAGAATAAAGAAAATAGAGTGGTGAGGGATAACAGAGAGAAGATAAAAACATTTCTTCTACTACTATTGGTGAGATAGTATACTTTGATTTTAATCTTGATTTCTTTTAAACACAGAGAGAATAAAGAGGTTGCAGATGTACCTATATATTCCCTTGCCTCCCTAATTGCTTCTAGTTATCCTAGGATATAAAATATAAGGTGCACAAACCTCAAGATGAGAAGGGTAGAGAGGAAAAGAAACTGCTCTGTGAAGATTTGACATTCTTCTATGAAATATGCGGATATATTGTTTCTTGCTCAGTGTTCAGAATATTTATTTAATAAAGCCCCATATCTAGTGAAAGACAGAAATTCTATTGGTGTTTATAACCTAGTTCTGTAAAACTATAATAAAAGCAAGATGTTCAAAGGAAGTAAGAAAAGTCTTAAAAGGACTTGAAAGCATTCATTGTATTAAAGTTCTAATATGTGCATATCACAACTCTCTAGTTTATCCTTCCCTTGAGATTACCCATGCAAAGTACCATAGAATATATATATATATATATATATTTTTTTTTAATTCCATGAAACTTCCAGGAACAAAATGTGAAACTTTCCAGCAAACATTAGTACCTGTCAGTTTGACAGGTGATGCTGCCCCTTATCATCAGCAAGGCTCCTGAGTCTTCTACCAGTAGTGGTAATAATATCAAAGATGAAATACATACACATACATATATACACACAGGCACACACAAAATCACTCTTCAAGTTTTTACAACATATAAAAGAAAGCTTCAAAATTTGAAAAATTTTTACTTGTCTTTCACAACTCAATCTATGCTGAAAATTTTCTGACAGACAAATAAATGCAAAGTCCTCAGCATTAGCCAGAAGAATTAAATAAAACAGTTAATTTACTCATTTACACAGCTTAAAACTGGTTAATATTAATTTAAATATCTAGTGAGGGCTAACAAGAAACAACAGCTCTGTTAGAAATTCAATCTTTTGTTCTTTCATCTAAATAGAGGGCATATCTCAGAACACACTTGGAAAAACCTCCCAACAAAATGAGGAAGACCAAAATTTCATGACATTGCTGAATTAAACAGCAGAATAAACTAAGAATTATTTTAAAGGCTTTTCTCAAACAGTAAGGCCTTCCTGCTAGGTCTTTTTTTCTCACTGCAAAGAAACACATGCTAAATTTCATATACAATTATTCAAAAAGTCATCTTCTGATAACTGTAAAGACCAGTTCCTAGAAAAGATGAATTTGTGCTTCTTATTCAGTTTTGTGCTTTCTTTTCACTTAAATAGCTCTGTCTCCCAACAAAGTGAAGCAATAGATGAATAACTTCTTTACTGTTTTTACTTTTCCAAACAGAATATGCATCTTTTGCAGAAGCTATTCATTACAAAAAGGAATAGATATTTGATATAAAAGCCCTTTAAAAAAGTAACTACTTATAAAAGGAGTGGGGGTTTTTTATTGTAATCTTAAATTATCAGAAAAGATTGACTGGATGAAGTTAGAAGTTGCAAATACTACACATTCAAGTCAGTGATTTTTTAAAGTAGTTTAGATACTTTTTCTCAGGTGTAGCTGCCTGTGCAACTCACCACCACCTCCAGTGCGACAGACATGGAAAAATTACATAGAGTGAAAGAAATGTAGGTGTGAAAGTACTGCATAGCAACAGCAACACTGTTTGTCTTCACTCTCTGCATTTTCACACACTAAGTAAGTTTTCACTTCAGCAGATATTTTCAGACTTTTGTGTTTTCTCTCTCCACATCAAAAGAAGTATAGATTAGGAAGTCTTCCTACGTTATTTTTGAATTTCCTAAGCTACGATTGCTCTAATTATACGGTTTGCATGTTCTTCCGGACAAGCATTACATCTTTCCCTAAGTTTGAGAAGTATCCAAGACATTTTTGGAACTGCTGCTATTGCAGCAATAATAAATCCTAACAGTAGATTACTGACCAACGAGCCTATTGATCAGTGCTATACTTCTCATATTTTCCCTGTACCAACCTTAAAAGGGCATCTTTGCCAATCAGAGAGTAAAAGATAAGTATTTGTCAGCTGTAAATAGCAGAGACACTTAAGTTCACACGCTTTCTCTCAGTGAAAAGATGCCTAGAGCAGGAAAATGGACAGAAGTTTGAAAGAAAAACAGTTCAAGTAGCATGTCCCAAAGGGAGATGAAAAGAAAATACAATGGGAAGTTGGGACAAAGACCACTGTTGTGACATTTCACTTGGAAACTCGTTCCCTGCCTTGTGCTTCCAGCAACATGACAAACAGATTGCAGCCGGCACAGATCCTCTGAAGGAGCAGGTTCTCCTAAAGGAGTTCAGAGACCTCATAAAACAAAGCATCAGCTCAGTCAGAGGCTCCACAGTCGCAGATTCGAGTCACATCTTGCACAATGTGATATGCAACACAAAGTAGGACATTCTTTCGCAGGACTGGGACCTTGCTTAGTAATTGTACTGGGATGCTTATTTATAATTAAGTTACAACATAAATCCATCATGAGATGCAAGTCTTGACAGTTTCAAAAGGCCTGTTCTTGAAGGACAAAAGATTCTTCACTATCAAGGAAATATTTCTAGTGTAGATTGATTTTTAATTGTGTTATTTTAAACTCAGAGATCCAGTCTCTCTATAATGAAACTTTCAGTGCCCTGATCTACTTTTCTTGATCTTTGGTTTCTCTCTTTTCTCAGAGCAACACAGAGATTATTCTTTTCTCTAGGTAAGTATAGCTAAAATTAAAGTGACATTGAGCATATGAAGGACCCAATTACTAAGCACTTTTTCCACGTTTAGAAAAAGGTCAGCAGGTTGGTATCTGTGATACTAGTATTTTGTTATGTTGAAAAATAAAAAACATCGTAATAACTTCCTGCATTATCTTATTTCAGTAATTTGGGATATTGCCTAGTGGTAAGTTGGGCATTTATCCAGTACCACATTTATCAGTGGTACTGGAATGCCCAAATGCTCACTGTGGTACTAGCAATTAAGAAGTCCAGCTGACACAAACAGAATTGAGACACCTCTATAGGAAATAAAAAGTTAGAGGGGTTGTTCAGAGAAATGAGCAGGGAGCCAAAACTATGGAGAACTGAATACCAGTTACAGAAGCTCTGTGTGTCTGTGTGTGTGTGTGTGTCTGTCTGTCTGTCTGTGTGTACACGCACGTGTGTGGTTTTTATATCTTTTTATATTCATATATGTATTTTTTTATATGTGCTTATATATACACACCAACAAAAGCAAACATTAAGAAAAGAAAAACAGGTGAGCAAACACAATACTTACACTGACACCCCACTGCAAGCAGATGAATCATTAAGCTAAAATTGGGAATGTGTTCTTTTCAACATATCTATTTTTAAAATAAAATGTCTAAGAAGCTTTCATAAGATTTTTGTATTCTAGATTTCAGTTTCCAAGAATTACCAAAATACTACCAGAAATATTGGCCCTAGAGTATTGCTGCCAAGAACTCAGAATAAAATTTCTGGAAATTGTACATGAAAGCACGATTTGCATGTTTCCAGCTTGTTCTATGTTTGTTTTAGGTTCTGTGAGTCTAAAAAAGCACTCTATCATATGCATCTGAGACAAAGGCAATTTCAAATCTTYGATAAGTCCATCTTCCCTTGACATTAAAAAACAATTCCCTATGCTGAAAAAAATAAATTCTCAAAACATTATCAATAGACAGCTTGAAAGAGAGAAAAGTTCATTTGTTTGAAAACACAAAACCTGCACGAATGCTGCTAAGTTCCCCTAGGTTTCTTCAGTTGATTATTTTCAATAGCAATACAGATACCATAAAGAAAAGATATGCTGTGTCAATATAATAAATGCAAAATGTGGCCTTCCACAACTGTTAGTTTGGTTATTTTCAAATTATAAGTGAGAAGCCTAAAAATTTGTCCATGCCTTACTGTGGACTAAACCAGAGAGTATTGATTTACATATCAGGAAAAAAAATTTGATTTTTTGGTTTACAAAAAACCCCAACCCTATATATTTCATTACTATTGACATATACTACAGCCTGTGTCATACTAAAACTAAAAGATTATAGGATTGGGTCCTTTCTGATCTATTTTTTGCATTAACTTTCTTCAGAGTCACATTGCATTGTGTTACACTGTGTTACATTGTGTAAAATGGCAATTACATGACAATGGCTTGGTTTAAATGGAACCAGTGGACTTGCTCCTTGCCATTCACAGGTAGGAAAGTCATTCCTCATTTGCATAGTCTAACCAAAATCTTCACGCTCTTTTCTACCCAAGATGACACTATCAGTCTTCATATTCTATCATTCTTGCACCGCGTAATTTTTTCCATATTATTAGGGACTTTCTGTTCAGTCAATTATGACAATATTTGTGATCAGTGGCCATAATAAAATGAAAATGACAGGTCTGGAAGGCTGAAAGTCCTTGCACAAAATGAACATGATATAAGTAGCAGCAGCATGATCCTCCCTGCACACAAGGCATCTGGGACATTTCAGCTTTTACAGCAATTCATTTCATAGTTCTTTTGTAACCTTGGTTCCTTCCAGACACTCTTGCAAGGAGTGCCAGCTCCACATGTAAAATGATGATGTGCCAACACTTGTCTTCCAAGATCTGAACAAGATCAACAAATCATGCCACACTGACCAAATACATTATTGTATGAAGAATATTAGGTGCAACTCTTTTAGAATAGTACCACATTAGATGACCACATGGGTCTAAATTCATGCTTAGTGCTTGACAGTGTTAAACTCCTCACAGAGAACAAGCCTGCCACCTTTCAAATATACCTAGTCACTGTGAAAACATGGACTTGTAAAAAAAAAAAACAAAAACAAAGGTGAAACCCAACAAATATATGTTGAATGTGAAACACGTTAAGACTCCTGATCTGAAGAAAAACGGTGAAATGGCAAAAGTTCCAACAGCAGATGTCCCCAGGTGACAAATCCCTACCTCCCCGACAGCCAGACCTTCAACCTTATTTACTAATTAAAATGGGACAAAGACATCCTCCCAATAACAGGGTCTATATGCAATTTACAAGGTTGTAAGATTTTTCACTAATAACCTTACCTGAATCAAAAGAGAAGGAATGCAAAGATGCATGCACAGATTTTAATAAATTCACAGAGCTCAGGTAGTGGCTGGATTGAACAAATCCATTGCACTAGCGTGATTTAGAGCTAACATGAAAAATATGTACTTATGTCTGGTTAGTTTAATAGGATGTTTGATCAGTTTTAGCCTGTGTGTTGGTTAACAAAACCTACAAACTCCCTCAGGTGCTTTCTCAAATTGACACAAGAGACCTACAGAAAGCATTCAAAATGCTCACATGAGAGAGGTAAATGGCTACATCTTCTAACTGAATACGAAGTTACTCCCTTAGGTGTCTTTAATTTGTAAATTGCAGCCTCCTGGTTGTACGGAAAATCTCCTCATGGCATGGAAATATTAATGGAGACAGAACGTTGAAGAAGTGCATTAGAAAGCTTCCTTGCTCTTGCAGACTAGTCATTGGGGGATTACATCGATCAAATGCATTAAGAGAACAGTTGAGTATTCTCCAAAGGTAGACTTCATCTTTCCAAAGAATTTAGCTGCAGCCAGAATATTTTAGCTTGAGTTCATTCTGCTGCAAAGCTATTTTTCTTTCTGCGTCAGAATTAGCTACCTGATTTCGGAAAGTGCAAAAGAGGTGTTATCACCTTTATTCAAAAATAATAGGCTGTGGTAGAACCTTTCTTTCCAAATTACTGTAGCTTTGTACAGGATTTTAATTCTGATGCAGCTTGGTTTAGTAATTTGTATCCTAGAGGCAAGTAGGGTTTCGAATTGCAAATCTATGAAACGCTGAACAAGTCTCAAAGATCAGTATGCTACAAGGAAAAGTCTTCTCTTTGCTAGGGCTAGTCTTGTTAGACTATCTTGTTAGATACTGTTGTATCTTATCAAAATGTATTATATATATAATGGTTATAGATGCATTTCAGAGTGCAGTGAAATAACTCCAAACAAGGCAAGTAATAAAAGAGCAAATAATTGCTACATCTAAACTGGGTTGTTAAGATATAGTTCATTTATGAACTGTTTTGACAAACAATAATTGTTTAATCTTCTTTTTTTTTCCTGTAATAGGTCCATCCTCTTCTCCCTCACCAGCTGCTCACTTCTACCCTGGCAGATATGATGCCCCCCCTCAGTTGGGGGGCAACCAAACAGCTGGAAAACCTCCAGCACAGAGATGGTCACAAACCACAGGGTAGGAAGGGGCCTTACAAAGAGGGTCTGCAGCTGACAATGCAAACTGTTTCCCTGGAGGAGACTGGCTGTCCAAGGACTGGGACATCGTGCTGGCATTTCTGCCTTCGTGGTAGTACCAGTTGTGCTGTGCACTACTAATCAAAGAGGGGCAAAGCCACTATCAGGATCTACTGCATGGTTGAGAGAGGGAGTTCAGAACAGCTAATTTTTTTAAAACTGCTTCCTGCCCTCCCCCCCCAAACCATAGTACTTACAAGACAAACTGAACAACCCTTATTTAGTTGGACACTTATATTGTTATCTCTTAGCAGATGAACGAGGCAAAGATGGGCAGTTCCAAAGACATAACTCAGGGAACATGACAGGATTGTACAGATGAGCAGGGAGGTTTGATGTTTGGAAAAGACAAAAGAAAAAAGCTTTAGGCCTAGGCAGCCAAGAATCCTGCAGAGAATAGCACTCTTCAGAGCTACATCACACTGTAAAGACTCTAGTGCCTGACTAAGCTAGGGCTCTAAGTGAACATTGCTTATTTTAAAAGTGCTCATTTTATTCTCATTATTGTCACTCTCATGTATCACTCACTACACAAAATCTACTCTAGAGAGAATTATTAACTTTTCCAGATTCATTTGTTCTGCTTGCTTGCATAGTTGCTTGCTTGCAGTGCTCTCCTCACAAAAAAACGCTTTTCTTGAACAGTTAACACCAGCATAACTTTTCAACTATGGCCTTGGTAATACAAGCACCATTAAAAAATATTTGATATATTGACTACAATCTGAAAAGAATAGGAATAAAAGGTCTGAAAGGTGTAGGAAGCACATTTGAAGGAAACAACATAAAGCAATTTGGGGAGAAAGCTCTGCTGAGGTCTCTCCACTCCGGTGTAGCACATGTAACAGTTCCACTCACACATGCACATCATGAGAGGATGTAGAAGGCAACTGTAGATGTTATCTTTGAAGAATATCACAGGTAGTATCTACTAAACCCGTACTGAATATGTATGAACTATCTTCAGATTTGGAAAGGGAAGATCGCTTAAGTGCTTTTTTGTGAGGACAGTAAAAAGATCCCTGATACCACATCAGGCCTCTTACCACAGGTGAAATCCTGACCCCAAAGCATGCAGGCTTTAGAATTTTTCAGCTTAAGTCGTGAAGCATTTTAAAAAAGGAAAAACTCTCCCCACCTCTAGATTTCATTCCCCCAAAGGGAGAAGTCAATTTCTTCTGAAACATCCCAAAATAATACTCAGGACTGAACAGGTAGGATGGAAAATATCAATTAGGGCAAGCAAAGTTGTGCAAAACTTTGATAGTTAAAAAAAAAATCTTGTTATGACAGTTTGGGCAAAATTAACCGCGCACCTGTCAGGACTGATAAAAGCCAGAATATTCTAAACTTCCAGGAAGGAATGAAAAGTGTTTGAGATTTGCATCTAGTGCTCAGACAGAGTTTGGTTATACTAACTAAGTTCTGCAGTGATTCCTCTGGATTTTGTATTGAGGAAGAGCCAAAGCTGGGATAGGTCTTGGAGTTTTTGTTTTTGTTTTGTTATTGCCAACTCAAACTTTGATCTATATTCTATTTTATCTAACTCCCAGAGACTGATGGGGAGGGAAGGTCAAGAGAAAAGAGGACATTAGAGGTTAAAAATGTCTGTATCTGTCTATGTTAGATGAACCTTCTGTGCTTTCTGAACAAATCTTTTTTAAATCATTTTCTGTTGCTAAAATACCTATCATTCCGTTATTTTTCTGAGTGCTTTAACCTTGACTTATTTTCAGTTCTAAGTAGGTGTAATTAAATTCTTTATACAAGACATTTCCCAAGAGTTTCCACTGACTTTAGCTCTAGAAGTTACAAGCTCAGTTGACCAGGCAGGAGATATTATCAGTGCTCCTTATTATGGCCAGTAGCAAAGTACTTCTGTTACTTCAGTTAAAATTATTTCAAGATGTCGTGGTAGCTGTGCCTGGAAACAGCTTTCTGAGCAATCCCCAACTGCAAACCCGAGCAAAGTCTTTGGTACTCAGATGATAAGCATTTGGTACATGTATATTTGCTTTCATTATTGGAAACATCATAGAAACTGCAGCACTTAAAAACAATACCTATGTAAGAATATTTAAACAAGAATAGCTTCTGAGTTAAAATAAATACTTCATGCTCACATGAGCTGCATACCTACGAATCAAATGCAGCCCACTGAACCATCTGCTTCCACAAAAACTCCCAGTCTGTCTTTCTCACTGTGATGCAGCGTAGGTTGTGCTGTTTCCAGAAGGGATTTGCTTTGAGCTAGATCAGATAAAGAGGACCTTTAGACTCCTGGTAAATTAAAAACTGTTTCCAAATTGTGTGTCAAACACCTGTCAAATTACTGGTGTCCTGTAAATGAAATTACTAAAGTGAAAAAGATGGCAAGTAAACAGAATAGTATTTATAGGTAACTGTAAAGCTTACTTCTGATGAGAAAGTTTTTTCTTCAACTGACATAAATTGTTCTATCTTCATTACTGATAATGATGTTGCAAAACTCTGGCAAAAAAGAGGCATTCATTTCATCACCTCTGGTAACACTGTAGAAAATGTAACACAGAAACGTCTTTGTGCTGAGATGACTCTTCTCCCATGTCAGGTGTATGGAGTATCCAGCTGCCTTTCAACTTCTGTGGAGCCTAGCAAAGGACTAATGAAACTTAGTGACATTACAAAGCATTTGCATGCTTTTTGTAAAAGGGTCACAGYCAAGAACCATCCCAAAATCCCAAGGTGTAACATAGGCAACTGCTGCAAAAGGCTAGTTAAAAGGTGATGAGATCACCTTGAACAGTATATTAGACAAAGCATCTCGGAAGTGCAAAAGAGTAAGCACTTACAGATGGGCTGCATGCTCTTGGATGAAGCAGGTATCTCAAAATAGAAAGCGAAACTGTAGGGCCACTGTCAGGGCACACTGTCTTCCAGGCAAAGAAAAGTGTGACCTATGCGCCTTTGGCAGCACAGAGTGGTGCTCTGAGAACCTGGGATTTCTTAACAGTAGCACAGAGAGAGGCTAATATTGTGAGACAGACAAACAGGCACCATCTTCTACAGGAAATAATTTCTCTAACATGAAAGAAGGTTATAGAGCTTCCGATTTGGAACATGTGCTGCAAAGGAAGATTTGTGAGGGGAAAACCATGAATATTCAGAGCACATCAAGCAGCTCCATCTCAGAGCTCTTACACTAAGGCTATCCAAGTGTATTTTAATGGAAGTGATTCCATGCAGATTTCATAACTTGAGGCAGAATGTCAAATCTGTAGCCAAAAGTTGTCAGTGAGAACAGAGACTGATCCTGCATCTCTGAACTACTCAGCTGGATGACAGGTTCATTACTCTGGCGTAACACAGCTATTATGAGATGCTGAATGGTAATGGCAGGACATCAAGGACCAGCGAGGGCTAGGGTGTATATCATGACTGAGGCAGGAAGGCAAGATGGTAGTCGTGGCAGTGCAAAAAGCAAAGCTCAGTGTCTTCTAGTTCCAAATATTCAGTTATATATTATGGGAGCTTAGGCTCTTTCCCCAAACTTCCATAAGCTCAGAAAGCTTGGGGGGATTTATCACAGGTGATATTATGTAATTCACAAATAACTGGTCACACCTAATTACAAGTTAGATACTGGCCTTTATTAGATGCTGAGCTATCTTGTAGTAAAGTTGCTGGGTATGGCCTTCTGACAGGCATAGGCTTCAACCTGCTATTTCTCCTCTCAATGTTCCAGACACCCTGTGGTGTCTGAAACATCTGTTACCAGGACAGAATTAGATTGACAAATGTTTGACCTTTCTACAATAAAAGTTAAAAGAGTACTAAAATGCAGTCTGTCACCTTAGACGCTTTCAGGGCTTTAAGTAGGTTAGTAATTATTTTGTGCAGGAAAGCCTAAACAGTTCAGAAATAAAACATTTCTAAAGGCATCTATATTTTCTTCCGATATATTAACTATCACTAAAGATTTAGGATTTCCTCTTAGATGAGAGCAAGTCCATTATATGATTCAATAAAAAGCAATTCTACCAGACCATCATACAAATAAAAATGAAATAATTATCACTAATGGTTCCATTATACCACTTAAAACACATAGTAAAATTCTTCATCTAGGTGCTGCATTTTGTATTACATTTGTGTTATCAAGTTTGCCAGTTCTAAGAAAAAAAAATCTCCTTCCCCAGGCTGTGAAATCATACAGCTAAACCTTTGCCCCACTCCAGTTTTGCCATTATGGGAGCAAAAACATATTCCCCAATAATTTGGTCCAGTACCTTTCAACCACCTATATCTAGTTTGATGTTAGGAAAATAAATGCAACAGACCTGTTACTCTCATTGTTGACTTCCACAAAGAGGACTCTTAATAGCCCTGGTGGTTACTTATCAAAAAATGGGCAATTAGAAGATCAGGAAAATAATATTTCAAAATGATAGTGCCTTTTCAGAATACTAGACATGTTTTTTCATCACTTGCTCAAAAGATATCAAAAGAAATTTTACACACAGATCTCCACATCTTGGAGTGATGCTTAGTTTTACTTTTTGACAAACCACTTATGTGGTTGACTCATTACATTTTCAAACTTTAGCACACCACCTTCAGCCGACAGTAAGAATAGTAATATATTTTGGGAGTCCTAAAAATTTTAACATACTCTATTGCCACTATACCAACACCTAGCAAATGTCTGCACTCGCATACATATCTTCATCTTGAGTCACTTACTAACATCTCTTTTTTTTAAAGACAGAACTGTGGCCCCAACCATTGGACCCTGGGCAGTAGCCTTCTGATGATATCTGTGGCCAAAGAAAGTTGCTGTCAATAAGTAAAGGGCAAGAGAAAATGTAAACCATGTTCAGCAATACTGAGTTCCTCTGCTCACAAGTCAGTGAACAGCAGAGCTTTTTTTTTTTTTTTTTTTGAGTCTATCTCAGTACTCAAGGCTTTTAAACTACACAGTTTGATAATATTACTAATTTTCCTCTGCACAAACCATGTGAAAAATGATATGCCTGAAACTTGCCTGATTACATGCCTCATCATAGCTTACTGGACACAAAAAGAAATAGCATTTAGCCCTCAATAATAATAGTTTAAAACACTATATTGCAGCTCTGTCATTTTCTAAAATCCCTTTAAAAAATCATATTTAGTAGTATTTCTTAGTATAAAAGCATAAAACCCTGACAGGACAGATCCATGGTTTTCTACATAAAACAATTGTGCATGTCATTCAGAATAAGGAATTCTGGCTTTTCTGGGCTAACCAAGCCTTTAGAAGTCCAAGGGCTTGCAATGCCACAATTGGCCAGATTGCAATAGGAAGACCCAACAATAAAAACCAGAAAACAAGCTAAGTTACCTTACCAGCAGAAAGATAGTTATGCAGGAGCTCTATCTGTTTTTCATGTGTCCAGTTCTAATCTCCTTTGTTCTCTTAAGCATGGAGCCACGACATTTTGAATAAATTCTGCACATTCCCTGTGATCTGTGTAAAGTCTCTGAGCAAAGGAAGCTGAACCCAAGTCTTACATGAACAATCCTTTAAAAGAATAATGCATTTTCATTTCATCTTGGGACCCCAAATAGCATGCAGCTAGAATATCTTATCTACTGCTCAAATGAATGAAATCCAGGAAATTTTCAGCTATTCATCTACATCTATTACAGGCAGAATCTGATCACTTTGAGCTGTGGGAGGCTTGATGGTCTGGGATTATGCTCATTGAAAGAAACAAAGATAAGACTGTGATCCAGAAACTGAGACTGAAACAAACCCCAGATACAACTTCTCTCTCTCTAACATGCCCCCCTAGTTGAGATAGTTTCAGTTGATAATCTGTGTTGAAACAGACACTGACTGGGCATTTTCCCAAGTGGCAGACACTGTATTTTAAATGAGAGAAAAGAGGGTGAAAAAAAAGAAACAGATCCTCTAGTGGGTGGCAGCACACAAGCAACATAAGCCTCTGTTTTCGAAGAGAACAGAGTGATCTTGTGGTAGTTAGCTATGTTCTGCTTATATACGTCATCATGAGTAGCAAGGACATGCTGGATTTCATCTACAAATTTTGCTACTGCTTGCCTATATGAAAGCTTAAACTGTTGGGTGCCCACAACAATCAGTGATCAGTTATTCATCCAGGCTAGCAGCAGTCCAGAGTCACTTACAAAACTTCGATCTAGCCACTAATCCTTAAATTGCAGAGAAGAATTACTAACCATGACATATCTAAGCATGACAATTAATCAATAAAAGGTAATGTAGCAAAAGAAGAAGCAAACCTATTCCTCATCTTAGTGGCCTAACAATTTTCAGGAGAATATGTACTCATGCTGCTGTACAAGGCACTGGCTTCGTATGATCAGAGAAGAATAATTCAAATGGATGCATATGCAAAGACTAGCAAGCAGAATGATCAGGAGAAAAGAGAAATGATGTTACAAGAGAAAATTAAGGCCTCATTGCACAGTGGAGTAAGAGCTCCCAAGTTAACACAAACTGACAGGGCATGTTCATAGGCTCAGCTGACCCCTGGGCAGAAACACCATCTCACATCCTGAAGGAAGTGAAATTATGTTAGCAAGACTGTATGCTTTCAGCAAGCCTTGTCAGATGAGGCACAGAGCTCCTGCTTTGGTTTCTGGAGCTGGGTAAATCAGTGCCAGCCAAAATCTTTGCATATGTATCTGTTCGGCACCACACAGTGGGACAACAGCACAGAAATGCCAGATTCTATAGTCTGGTAAAACTAAAGCAAAGAGGAGGTGTTCTCTGGAAATACATCAGAGAATAAGAAGAAAGTTATTTAAGATGATAGGYAGTGTTTCCACAAGAACCAATAGGTATGCACTGGCTATGACGAGGGTGGAGAACTCCTCCCTCCCAACCTACAAAACAGTAAGAGTCTGGAAAAAAAAAATAACTGGAAGCAAAAAACTGTGATCAGTTTTAACGATAGAATTTGATAAGTTTATGAAAGCAATACATGGCATAATTGCCCATCATAGTAGGGAACTGGAACTTAAAACCCAAGGAAAGTAAAATGCCATGTATGTTGAAACCCAAATTATTCCTGCATAGTAGCACCTAACTCATGTATTGAACACATATGAAAATTGAAAAAAAAGTCTGAAAATACAAGACTAAACATTCCCTAGCAAAGGTTAGAATTTGAACAGCCTTCTAAAAGAATCAACTGTATTCTTCACTATACTGTATAAAAATGTGCTATTTTTTGGCAAACAGTCTGAGACTGACAAAGTGGTGGATCATGATGCCAATCCTGTAGTAAGGCAATAGGCTGACACTTCTCTTTATGTGACAGTCAAATGCATTCCTGAACAGCAAGAAAAATCCTTCTACAGTTGATCACTGTGCCCGTACACTTATGAGCTGCATAGCACTAAAATGATTCATATTTGCACATATGTACTCACTGCATTGTAGAAAGTTTATCACTTAATTTTGCTCTGACACTTATTTTGAGCCTCGGAAATAACTTGTTATATTCTTGTGTTCCCAAAGAAGTTAAGTAACATGGTTCTCAGCCACTCCTTCAGAACTTGCTCAGGCACCAAGCACAGAGTAATAAGCTCAGCAGACTGTCTTAGCTTGCCTTCTGCTTTACCATGTACCTTTAGGATCAGTGAGTCTCACTAGGAGAACATAGCTCAGTGACTGGAAGGCACCATTGCTCCTTTATGCAACAGTAACAACAAGCTTTGGCTTACATTAAAAAAGAATTTTAAGCAAAAACAACCCCCAACAAACCTGTAGAGAACTTTTTCCCAGGGATTCTGAACAGACAGGCAAAATGAGGCTCTTCACATCTCCCGAGGCTCTGTATCAAGCCAATACATCATTCCTGATAATATTCTGCTGTTTTCTGTAATAATAAGAACATGACTTCACGCATGCAGGGCAAAGAAATACAGTGATCACCCACCAAAGCTATATTCTTCTTTATTTGTTTGAAGGCTAGAAACTCAAGCTATTTTAGAGTGACTATTGACTTCTATTTCAGCACCATCTAGAAAAGTAATGTCATCCACTGCGGGTAATTAATTGCATTACATATTCACATACACCCACATTCGTTTAGAGAAGGAAAATACTCRCTGACAGTCATGCTTTCCCAAAAAATAAAAACCCGTCAGATATTTTTAGAGATTCCAGAACATCCAAAAGAAACCAAATCCTAAAAGCAGGCGTAAAATCGTATGTTATTGATTTCAGTGCTGAAGACAATAACCTTTACCTAACAGTTCCCTTTATGCAAGCAATTTATTGATGGGCACAAACAATCTTTTTCCCTCAGTTAATAGAATTCAGTCCGTATTTCTCTTCTGCTATCAGCATCATTGAGGTCCCTGCACTTCAGTCAATGAGAATAAGGTCTATGCTCTGTTTCTGAGACTTATCTCCACTTAATTAGAAGGAACTGTTCAGGAGCAGAATAAAAGATGCTCTCTCATGTCCAGGGTGAAGCAGCTCTCTCTCCAGTACTGCCACCTAACAGTTGAGGACCTGAGTTTGTGCCCAGACAAGTTTTTAGAGCATTTGATGTGCTTTTTAAAATCCAGCCCCTTGGAACGATCACAGAATGGTTGAGGTTGGAAGACACCTCTGGAGATCATCTAGTCCAACCCCCAATGCCTCAGCCTATGCCTTCTTAAATGTTCCTTATAGTTATGAAGGAAGTGTTGGGAACAGAAATACCAGTTAAGACATAGGCAAATAAACAATGCCAATTACCATTAAAAAGATAAAACATCCCGCCGTGCCTTTTTTTTTTTCTTCTTCCTGGAAGGGTAAAATTTGTTTGATATGCAAATTTTAAGTGAGTAGAGTTGGTAATATACCTGTAGCTTAGATTTCTTACAGGACTTCATATATTATTGTATTAAACTCTCAGACCCCTGGCATTAACCTCCATTTTCATCAATACTAATATTCACCATGTTTCTTATCCTTTCCCCCCCCCAACAGCTCCCACAAAAGTAAGTTAACTACAGCTGTAAAAGAAAAGTAAGGCCTTCTAATTTTTTAGAAATTGGAATTTTTAGAAATTAGAAAACTAGAGGTCCTGACTACTCACTCTTGCAAGCTGTGATCTCTCCAGGCTCAACATAACTTCCTGCAGTCTCCTCAGCACTCTGAACTATCAGGTTTTCATGCATGGAATAAACATTTACCTTTAGAGCCAACTCTCTGAACAGCACTGTAAACAGTGCACTTAATTCAGCTTTTTAAAGAAGATTGCTTTCCAACATACATATATTATTGATTCTATAAAAGAGAGGTTTGGGGGGTTGGCATTTTTTGTTTTGTTTTGTTTCTGGATTTTTTTTTTTTACACTGTCCAGTTTTGCAGTTTAAGCTCTTATTAGGAATTTGTTTGTTCTTTCTTAGTGAGGGGCAAGGAGTTTTACCAGATAATCACTAAAAATAAGACAAACTAATGCCATCAAATACCACCTTTTAAAATACAGACACTKGCTAATTTTTACAATTCTCACCCTTAATCAGTGAGATTAAATGCCATTCACAAGCACACATTGATACATAAAAGCCAGCCCTTACTTCTGAGGAGCAGACGTTGCCTTTTTCTTTTTCTCTGAGTGAAGAATCAGCACATCTTTTCCCAGGCCCTTCTTCTGGGCCAAAACTTCTTGAAAGCCAAGACAAACTGAAAAAGTTCTGTCCTCTCAGTGAGTGCCAAGGAATCTGCATTCAGCAGAGGACCAACACTGTTTGGGAGTAAGGCGAAAATAGGACGTTATGATCACCTAGTCTGAACCACCCAACAGATCCTAAAATTTCTCATGAGAATTAATTTACCAAGCCCAACTATTTCTTTTTGAACCATGAGACATTTAGAAAGACACCAACTAGACAGTAACATTTAAAGGAACGGTAAATACATCACATTTTAGCATAGCTGTATCTTTGCCTCAATGATGTAAAATGCCAATGACTAGAAACGACTGCATATGTCCATTTTCTGTGACAAGCTATTTCTTGTTACACCTCAGACTGCAATTCAATTGTCTTCACTCTCTCCACGGTGACTAGACATTCATAATATTGTGGCTAGCGCTTGCACAGAGGGGCTGGCAGCAGCCTCAGTCTAGCACACTTTCTGAGTGAATAGCAGCTTTCAGTGTAAGTGCTCAGGCCACTCACCCGCAGTCCCCCCTTTCCCCATGTGATGCATGGCAGGGCACTGGGTAGTGTCAAGAGTGGGGCTGCTCCCTGAGGGAAGGTGCCCAGGAGCCAAGGGCAATCACGGGCAAGGCAATGAAGTCCTACTGGTGCCCTGAGGGCCCTAGCAGGGAGAGAGGAGCTGCAGGGTCACTGCCCACATCGCCATCCCGCTGCACACCCCAGCCAGTGCAGCTCAGCAAAGCCCACTCCATGCTTGACAAGGAGTAAGATGAAACATTCAGTGGTGGTGTTATAAAATACGCAGCTGCCGTGAAAATCCATTTTTGGCAGCACTTGGCATGGAAAGCAGTCCTACTTGCCTAAAGGAAGTAAAAAGCCACAGTTAAATCCAGTCCAAGGTGGCAGGACATAGCATTTCCTCCTAAACAGACTGATTTCGTGTTAAAAAATTACCAGCATGGAACAAGCCACCATCAGAAGGACTAGAAATGGCTTTCAGGTTACCAAGTGCTTTCCAGATACTGACTGGAATAAAGCAAAGAGTTTACAAAGGTATATGTATAAGGCACATCCTGTAACGTAGACAAAAGCACTCACTACCAAAATTTAAAACAAACATAAAAGTAAAAACTTGGTTCTTTAGGCAGCCCAAGAAAAATATATTCTCAAAGACTGAAAAACATTGCTTTTTCATCCTGTGCAGCTTTTTCTATCCTGCCTTCACCATACTATGGTATTCAGTGGAGACAGCTACAAAGTGGAGGCCTTGGAAAGGCAATAAGACAACCCCTGTCCTGTTCCTCATTTCTTCCCGTTCCCTCCAGGAGCCTCAGCTTCCTGGAAGTGTAAGGAGAAACTAATCTGGCAATTAAATAGCATAAAAGCAAAAGGGTATGAAATTCTTGAGTCTACTCTGCTCTGCTTTGTACACAGACCCTGTTCACATGTGCTTTCCTTTCTGTGGCATCCAGTGACAAATTACTGCAGATTCTCCCTGGTCACTGTTGTAGCTCTAAAACATACTGATAGATTTATACAGAGAAGTCGTAGCACCCAACACTATTTTCTTAGACTTCTTTCTTTCAATAAATCAAGAAAGTCTGGGCTTTTTTGGTCGAAGGAAAACATTAACACCAAAAATCATGTTAAAATTTCACACAACACATCACCAATCAATCTCCTCTTTATGGAAAAGGAGAGCAGCCTTCTAGTCTTTAATCTCTTTACTACTGCAGCTAGATCTCAAATGGCACCATGAATCCAGGCAGCATTCCTCAGTGTGACAGAGCTGGACAACACTCTGGGCAGTACCAACACATGCGTTACTGTTTGCTGCCTAGCTTCTCTTCCACTGAACCTCTGTGATGTATTTGCTTAGTCTGCCACAGCACAGATCACGCTTTGTTTGCCTTCCTAAAGAAATCTCTCATGCCAGCTTACATATAGAGAGTCCCTTCTCTAATTCCTGGAAGTCTGTGGCTCATTAGATGAAAATGAAGTAGGATGTTAAGGGAAAAAAAAGGAAGGCAGTATCGCAAAGAGGGTAAAATTCTGTATCTTCCTATAAGGATGAGGTCCACAGAAATACATTCCCAAATAAGATATGCAGATCCATTTTGCACTTCAGAGAGAGCAGTGCTTTGGGGAAAAATATAATATACTAAAGAGACTCAGTATTCAATACAAGAAACACAGCATAGTTTAGAACAAAAAGAGAAGCAGAAAATAAACTTGTCACTCAGATAAATGCATATATAAAATGCATCTCGAGACAAATGTAAGTAGGTTGGAAGTGTCAGATTTGAACAAGAGCCCAACACAAGAGTTAAAAGGATGCTTGCTCTATCATCTATTTAGGTTAACTGGATTTTGGGTTTGTTGCTACTAAACTGAATTGCAAACTTCCACCAGAGCAGAACTGGGTGAAACCTCTGAGGCAGTTTAAGGCCCAGTAACCAGGATCAAAACATCACATTTACGGAGATGCAATGATTGCTGCTTGACTAAAACCATCTGTTTTGTGAGCAAAAGAATGCTGGCCTAGAAGGCAGGGAAAATAGAGAATATTTACTTAGTTGCTGGCCACTATTAGTTTATGATGCCTTTTATATAAGCCTAGGAATTTTCAGGACAGAACCTCAGGAGGGCATAATCTTTATTTGCTGATTTCTGTATTTAAGAAATTTCATATCTACTTAAACACTCAGTTAATTATTGCTTAGTACCACGTCCCTAGCCAAATGCACCCCCATTTAGATGATTTTTTTGTTCATAATGTCCCATTTAAGCAGCAGTCATTTCCATTCAGTCTCAGCCTAAACAGTTTCTCTGGAAGATATCCCAATTAAACAGATTTTCTTATTAAGCATGTCCCAATTAAGTGATGTACATCACTACTGGCTCAGCTTCTATGCCATTTTTACATTCTGAGCAGAGTACAGGAAGCATTTTGCACTGTTTTTAAGCTGGTCAGCACCTGCACTAACAAAGTACATTTTTACAATAATTTAAATAAAGCAACAGTTCATCAAAGGTGTGGAATCTAATAAAGGAAGACTTCTATTGTAGTTCTTTGTGGAGCTCTGGGAAGAAATTATTACTTTTACAAATGGGCAACCTGCCTTTTAAGCATTCTATTGAAATAAATCCCTGAAGAGAAACTTTGACTTCTGACACCACAGCATGCTCAGCACTGCTTCTGGATCAGTAGGGAAAGGGTTCTGCTCTTGCCATGCTTCTGGAAACCTAGCTTATAAGTCAGTCTGTACTCTACTACTTCATAATAATTTTTTTAATTAAATATGGATCCTACGGGGAAAAGAGATTCAGTAACAGCCCCATAGACTTTTCTTAAGGTTAAATTTCTGGCACTTGGCAAGGAACCTGAAACAAATATTTGTCCTGTGTCTTATTTTTACAAGATGATTACGCTTCTTAAAACCAACAGCCCTTGCTCATTTTACTGGATTAGATACCAGCTCATCAGGGATAGAAAAATTAGAAATAGTAGCAGAAAGGAGAAATTAATTAAAAGCTGTCATGTGTGTTGAAGGGTGTTTAAATGTGTGCTGAGCATTACTCAATATTGAGATTAAGCCCTTATGTATTGTTTCAGTACAAAACATTACTTTCTAAATCCATCACAGTCAAGCAATTGGCATCACTTTGTAATCAATGGCTTTTTTGTTTTTTAAAAATACACATTGGAAGTGCTAAATCAGTTACCCCATAAAACAATCTTCTGATTTGATTTTTCTGTCAACAGCAAGGAACACGGTAGTGGGGAAAGAAAACCCTGATTGTCACTGTGAATTTTCATTGTTTACTGAAGTGGATAATGGTTTCCAATTTAACATCATTATGTTGCTATATTAGTCCATTTTTCCCATTCTATTATAATAGCTCAAGCTTTAACTCCAGACATCATTTCCCAGTTTGAAAAGACACAGGCCTTGTGCCAAAAAGTTAAATGAATTACTTTTGTACCATCGGAGGTTTAAACACAACCATCTGGTCCACCAAAATTGTCCCAAGTTTTTCAGTATCCTTTAAACTGCACATGCTGAGAAAAATCCTGGGCCAACTGAAGTAAGTGGCAAAACTCCCACCAATTTAAACGAAGCCAGGATTTCATCCAACATATCCTGGTGCGAACATTTCAAATTTCCGGCTGACACACAGATTTTGCACTAGCTATAACTATGTTGATTGGGTGAGAGAGATTTTTTCTTTCTATGTAAACAATAAAAGCATTTGTTACCATTTGCGAAGAAATCCTGGAACAAACACAATAGTCAAGGTGGACAGAAACTAACACTGGCCAGTAGCATGCTTTCTTACTGAGATAACTTCTATGCGTACCAGGAGAAGAATAATTATTCCACTCCAGGTGCAGTGAAAGGAACACAGGATTTGTATTTTTATCAAGTTTAAACTATTACCACAACACTGAGAAAAGTCCTTTTTTTAGGGAAACATAGTATCTCAATTTGTTGGCTTTCACTATCAGCAATGCATTGACTTCTATGAAGGCTTCCTCAGCTGGGCAAATAGTATCCCATACTTCTGACAATGGATTTCTTTGACAACRCACACGCAGATTCCCACACCTCTCCACAGGATCACAGTCTTCAAAATAAAGTCACACTCATATATATTCTAGGGTAAAACAGCAAAGCGTTCACATGAAATACTTCACTAAAAAGTAATGCTTGCAGTTGTTTCAATTCATTTAATTTGACTTGACTTTACTTACACAAAAAATACACAAACCTCAGAAATCAAAAAGGTTGTTAGGTGAAAGATAGTTTAACATACAGTTCCACCATTTCCAGAGAATTTATCCTGTACTTTACAGTGAGGTGACAAATGGAGGTAACCAAGTTGGCTCGAAATCCTTTCATTGTATCATAATAAACAGATGAAGACACTCACACGTTCCATGGTCAGTTATGGGTCATCAGCCAAATATATAGGCTACTGATAGATTACTTGTTTTACTGTTTACACTAGAGATTAGGTAGCAACTACTTAAATGTACATAAATATGCATGCACACACAGCAGCATTTAAAAATATATTTATACAAGTGTGATTGCTTTGTAAATAAGGTTAYTCTGAATATTTTTAGATGTAAATCAACTCTACTTTCCACTCTACCTGTAGGATTAAATTTCTGACATTAGTGAAATCCAAAGACACTATGTTTAACTTGATGATTCTAGAATGATTCATAATGAAAACCTGTTTTATAGCTGTGGGATGCCAGATATTTTCATCTGTTTTATTCTGAACATAGACATTAAAATATACTCATGATGAGTGGTAAAAATGGTCAGAATTTAGTAGACCTATCACATAATCATACCTTCAACTACATTCGGGGGGGGGGGGGGAACCTGTGGCCGTACTAAGATTCCACACCTATTGCAGCAGTATGATGCAAAAAAGTACTATTGCATGTATACATTTTTGACATTTCCAATTTCTAAAGGAACAGTTCATTAAATTTTTCAGAGAAGAGAAAAAAGTGTATCAGGTCTTTATGCATCAAACAACTACTCAATAAAATTTCCCTTAAAGAAAAAAATACATATGCTGARTTTTGAAGAATAACCAGACTTTTCTCATGGTGAGACAGTGTGATACTTTTTTTTTTTTTTTAAGATTTCTAATTCCTGTCATAAATCAAAAATTCCAAATCTACATTTACCATAGTGACATGTATCCAGTAGACACTGATGGAATGTTTTAATGAATATGCCTACTATTGTTGAGCAAGTATAAATGTGGAACATCTGTATGTCATCAACAAACACAAAGCGGTTAATTATAGAGTATATTAATTTTATTTTGGCACACTTTAAATATTTTTGTTCAGGGTTTTTATGCACTGGGAATAAAATGTTATTGTAATTTCTACTCCATTGCTAAGGATTAAACCAAATGATTTTTCTTCAGCAAGCTAGCTAGAGCCTGGCTTAAACTGTTTTGCTTGAGTGATGGAAAATTGAAACTGAGCTAAACAGAGATACCTCCATAAACATCTGTAATTAAAATAGTCACCAGTTACTTTTCCTGCTAGTTTTATGTTTTAGCAGCTTCATATTTCTCTGCAGGCAGTTGTCTTCACATAATTTAGGTGATGTTTATGGTAGCAGAAAATTCAGTTGTAATCATGTAAACCAAAGGTTTAGAGTCTTATGTCCCCCTACTGTAATATCTCCTTTATATAAATAAGCTACATTTACTCATATCTATCTTTTTAGGATCTAAAGTTCTACAAATTAATGCACACTACATTTGACAAGTTTCCTTTGCTTAATCAAGATATACAAGAATATCTTCTCATGTAAAATATATGGGAGTCCTGAATAATTTAAAAAGGCTCAAATGCTCTACTCTCTTTGATATCTAGATATTCCCTGCCAGAGGAAAATACAAAGAACACTTTTTTCCTCTCTTCAAAACTGAAAAAAAACAAAACACTTTTGTGGAAACAGAACTCTGCTTAGACCATGTATCAGCAATACAGGCAGGAGCGAGGGCGGAAGGGGGAACCGCTCAGCCACACTGTAACTGTCCCCCAGATGAACGCTGCCCTCCCCGAATTCCAAAGTAAGACAGGCCTCTGCTAATGGTCCGGCCGTATGGAGGCAAAGACAGAGATAACTCTACCCTGAAATGATACAACAACAGGACAATTAACATGTATTTAAATTAGTGCTTGCAGTCACAGGTTAAGTTTGAATTGCAGGTAGATTTAAAATAGTATATATTTTCCTCTGTACAGTATTGCACAGTATTCTATCAATTTTTTATGGTTTTCACTTACATCTCAATTTCTATAGTTTCTTCTATCTTTTACTATGATTTTTCATAGTAACTGAAGACCACTAGCATCTTAAAGCAGTTAATCATTTGGGATGTGCAAGTTACATTTGTAAAAATAATTTGCAAAATCATTCATGGTTTATTTATTGAAACCCATGTATAACCCATCACCTACCCACCCAAAAAACTTGAGACCCTAGAGAGAAAAGGGCAATTTTAAGAAAGGGGTTTAAATGGTTTTGAAATCCTGTCACCTTAAAACCCATTTTCCTCTCTTACTTGTCATTTTATTTGCAAATAAGAATTACAAAACAAGATTGAAGCCAATTTGGTTCCAAATAGTTCAGTTTTAACATGAAGAAAAAGGGGATCTAGATTACGTACAGTCCTTCAGAGCCTGGAACAGAAGTGAAGGTGATCAACACTACTGTTCCATGAGATGCCACATACTGTTTTATTTGACTTTTTGGAGTAGACTGTGGGCTGACTGAAACACTAGGTTAACAAGATCAATTAATCTGTACCCTTTAAAAGTAATGTTTCTGAGGCACCACCTAACAGAGTCATTTGTATTATTTATTTTTCTAGTTGGGGGATTGTTTTAAATAATGCAGTATTTATATGAGTATCTTGCCCTTCATACACTGATCTAAGGAGAGTTGCAATGGCCATATAATATTCAGTAACATTAAATAGTGAACTAGAATAAACATGTATATATAACTGTCAAATTAAACATTTAATTGCAGATTAAAAAGGCAAAAAGACAAAGAAATATATTTGCCGGTTTAAAAAAAGCCGCAATGCAAACTGATTTATGCCTAGAAGCACTGGCAGAGCATTCTGAATTCTTTTTTTTGTTTGTTTTGTTTTTAAACATTCATCAATCTTGCTGAAACAAAAACTCCTGGAGGAATCAGAATCTGAAACGTAAGCAATGTTAGAATTCTATACAAGAACCAGAAACCAAGCGAGCATCGTTTCAGTGACAAGGAGGTTCCAGAGAACCTTCAAAACAAATTACAGTGTTATAGGCATAAGCCTTAAAGTCACTGAATCATAACATTTTTTGGAGACAAAACGCAACAAAACCCTTCATACGCATCTGTTGGCAGTCCATGGAGACTTTCTAAGGAAAACATTCAGAAAAGGAAAAACATGTATCAAAGTTACCTTGAACATAAAATATACAATTACTATTTAAAGATTAGGCAAAAGAAAGAAAAGGGCATAATTAAAGGTGAGGTGTTCTACGATTTAGAAAGAGAGAAAGTTAATAATTACTGCCTTTTTTGAATTGGTTCTATGTCCAAACCGTGCTCCTGAAACAACCTAGCTTCTGATACTCCATTAAAATCCTCCTCTCACAAAAAATCCCAAACCAAAACAAAAACATGCACATTCCCACATGCACCATCATACTGCATCTTCCTGCAACGTTTCCATGTTCCAGCTAGTTGGTAGGCTTTCCAAATCCAGTAGATCATGGCTTTTAGGACTGGAGGGTGCCTGAAAAATGGAACCACATTTCTGCTTCATTATGATAAAGGCCTATCTGTGGTTTTAGTGCTGTGCAAGTCAGAACTAGAACAAGCATCACCACTATTCTAATGTTAACTTTAATGGTAAAAGGACACATATCATTTCCACTCGAGTCACTAACAGAACCAGTCAAAGCCAGAATTTCTGTTCCAAAAGCAACTCCAGAATTCTAAGAAAAATTCCATGTACAAACAGAAACAAAGGCCATTTATTTGTAAATATTTTTTAATATAGATACTAAATATTCCCAAGCAAATGCAGTGTGATTACCATACCATTTAAATCTTGCCTCCCTAAGTGGCAGGCTGGCATACCCTGCTGATCTCAGAACTCATTTACTACCTTTCTCAGCAGTGAGCCACCATCTATCAGCTGACACAGAGTGCCGAAAGGCAACAGCTGCCGAATTACAGAGCTGCCCACTGACTTCTGAGCTCTGCAGGGGCTGGTTGACCCTGTCACTGGGCAAGGCAAAACTCAAAACTTCTCAAAAACAGGCACTTGTAACACCTGCGGTGATAATAACCCAAGGGGAGCTACAAGAGGCAGCAGCAGCTCCTGGGCTGGCCTGCTCCAGCTGGGTTGGCTCTCACTGAGTTCCTGCAGACCTTCAGGAAATTGTCCTTTCTCCCAGAAAAAAAAAAATAATAAAAAGCATGTGCTAATCCTTAAAAACAGTATGGGATGCTGCCCCACCTAACATACCACTCTCCTCCCCCACCTCCTAGGCAAAATAGGGGAACATGCTATAAAAATGCATCTTGTATTTCTAGTAGGTTTTGTAAAAGTTATAAAAAAACATCTTGAGAAACACCTGTGGTAAGGATTCAACAAGTGATTTAAATTACAACACACTGATATCCCAAAAGCCTAGAAAAACTTTTACTGGAGGGAAAAATATTAAATTAAATACTTCCTAAGCCTTAACCGTATCATGTACAAATACTAACTTGCTATCTATTAAATTATGTTAAACAGATATAATTGGAAGAGAACCTGGAGCATAAAAACATAAACCTTCTCTCTTTAATGTTGCAATTATTTCACATTTATTGGCCAGAAGCCAGATGCATTCTCAAGTTTATTACAATCCCAGCTATTTGACTTGGTAACTTTTGCAGGTTCCAAGCTTTTATAAATGTTATTAGTCCTGCTGAAAATTCAAGACCAAAACCTTTTCAGTTCTGTGTAAGGAGGTCAAACAGCAATCGGTTTATCTGTTGTAATTCTTAGTAATGAAATTAACATTACAATAAAGAGGTAAATTTAAGAGATGTTTCTGACTCCAGTGTCTCTTTCTTACCTCCCAACTGTACCCAGTGCCAAATCTAGTATCAGCATGGCTGCATTCTCAGGCAAGGGGCAGTAGATTTTTTTTTCCCCACACATTTCATCTGGTTCTGACCTTTTCTTTCCAAACAAAAGCCCCAAACTCCATGGTTGCTTATGCCTGCAAGATAAAACTAGCAGCTCTAGCTAGGTCATACTCTCACTAGTCATTCTGTCTGACAAAATGGAGCTGGAACCTCATTAGCTTCAACTGTTAATATACTGCATACACAGAACTGAACAGAAATTAATTCCATGTCCATTTCAAGTCTTTCTGGACACTTTTGATTTAACTGTTATATTCTTCAAGACCAACACAGCCTTTTCTTTAAGATTCAAGCTTAGGAACACCCTCAAAACTGATACATTTTGGGAAACTTTAGCTGCAAAGCAAATCCTTAGAGTCCATTTTTTCTCATACTCCCAAAATAAGACAGCAAATAGAGAGGGATACTCTCCACTCAGATGCTCAAAGGTATGACAGGTCTATGAAGCAGTCCTCCAACATAAGGAATCTTTCCAAAAAAGGAAGACTGTATTTTATATCCACCCTTTCAAATCTACGAGTCCACCATAAGAATTAATGTTAATCAAAAAGTTAACTTATATTAAGTTTACCTAAACAGCTAAAATGCACAATGTATTTTAGTCACTTATCTCACAGGATGGCCTGAAAGCTTAACTAAGAAACTTTTCTTTAAAAACAACAACAACTTTCAGAAGATGCTATAAAAGGTCAAAGATTTACTATCCTATAATAACAGAAGTAGTAAGTAGTTCTTCTCAAGACTAGATTAATCTCTACGTGGGGTTCTGGCAGTCTAAGAACTTGCGGCAGCTCAAGACCCATCCAGCCCTGGAAATGTCTGAGGAAGACCGTGAGAGATTATACATATACTTTCCTGGTATAGTCTAACAGCTTTTAAAGACTAAGGATTTCCTAAAGCAGAAATAGCAGCTGTGTGTTTAAGATGACAGATTTCTCCTTCACAAATTTGTCTAAGCAGTAATTGAAACTATGTAAAATCTTAGCACTTTATCACATTTTCTGCAGCAAACCTAGCATCATATAGGAACCAATTGCTGATATGAACCAATTGCAGTTTCTATGGTTCAGTGAGCTACTAACAGAAAGATAGGTTAGAGGAACTGACAGAATATAGTTAATCTTGTTCTAAAAGTCAGTGCACCATTCAAAATTGTATATGGTATTTCTTAGTACATGAGACTAAAACGTAATTGAGACAGACAAAACATTTCATACTTAACACAATGTATTAGATAACACGTTGTATTGCACTGATTTTTATTCATTATTATTTATTGCATAATATGTTTTAATGTGTTAGATAATATGTTAATGTCAAAATAACCCCCAAATACACACCTTCAGTTATTTTGTGTTGCCTTCAAAATATACTCTCGTTCAGCTGCCATTTTCAAAACAGCCTGGAATTTGTATGCCTGGTAAAGGATACCACAAACCCTATGTTGAGGTCTGCCCATGTATTATACTCTGGCTATCACTTATTTCTCTAAAACAACATTCAGTGTTACACTTTTCAATTTTTGCTCAGCAGACGGGTACCTAAAAATTAAATGCGAGCATGAATACTGATGTCTTTGCACATAGAGAAAAAAACAGCATGCATAACATTCTCATTCAAGATGGCAAGATTTCAAAACATCTTAAAATCATGGAAAATGGATAAATGGGAACTCAAGAAAATCATATTTTGCAGAATTGACCTTTTCAACAAGCCTTTGGTAGAGAGCTCCCATTATGACAGTGAAGATTTAGACAACAAAATAAATCCTTCATTCATCAGTAATGCCAGTTTACCTCTCATGGCTCATTCCAGAACAGCCAAAAAGCTCTTATGTTTGGATTAAATAGATAATTCTACCAACCATTAAAGAGCATTTAGATCAAATATGCACACTCTTAAAATATATTTTTGATCTATCAATAAGTATCAATAAGAAAAAGAGCTATCAATAGAGTACAGTGCAGTAAGCAGGAGAAAAAAGTTGCTTTTTTTTTTCCAGTTACTCATCTGAAAACACTCAAAAACACGATAATAGAAATTATATAAAATCTAGGCACATCTCAGCACACATCACTGAATCTAGACTCATCTCAAAGAAACAGATGTGCTATGGAAAATAAATTAACTGACCATGTAGCTTTCCCCTTTTTCTAGAAATCAGGTAGTTACATGCTTGTATAGTAGTTTCTCAATCAATTCCTAAGAAAAAAACAAACAATACAATATTTTCAGAAGGTTGCAAATTTTTTTCACTTTAGGAGTCATAGGCTTTGAAGAGATACATTAGAATAGGCCCGTGTAAAAGCAAGAGACCTTAAGAAATAAATTGATTTCTCTATAAGTAGCAAGCAAAATTATATACAGACTTTGTTGATTAATAATGTTAAATATATGAAATGCATCACTAAAGAATCATCAYAGAATCATCAAAAAGCTGGCTGCAAGTTAAAATAAAAATATAAATGTATTTTCTCAGATATGAGAAATCTGTGCATTAGATATCTAAATTCCTTTTCTTAATACATGGCTATTTAAGTGATATGTATCCTGAAAGGTTAGTAAGTTCTTGATAATGTGCATTACAGCTTGTTACCCAGATCATTGGCTGGGTTCATCCAGAARTTTCCATAGAGAACAGGCACACATAAATGTGAATGCAAGGTGATTAGCTGAATGCTTTAAACATTCTAGTTGTGATTGTAGAAGCAATTCAGGGTATTTAATCAAATCCCTATCATTAATCTGACTGAAAGATGTGGCTGAGTCCACTACCCTTCTTTAAAAACTGATGTCACCAAGCTTTATTTTATTGTATTTTTCATGTTTGCCTAGTACCAATTCTAGTTGTACTGTTGTGGGAGAAATAAGTGGCTCATTAATTCATGGATGAAAATAATTCACTTAGTTCCCTGAAAGAGACATTCCTAATTTTATTTAAATATAGGTTTGATTTCAGTTTCCTTTGCATCGAGAAGAAGTGGGGCATATCTTGCATTCTTACAGATTAGTTAAACAGAAAAGTTATGGCCACAATATTTGTTAAGCAGAGCACATTTTACACAGACAATATTTAGCTCCATACAGAACACCGGTGGTGTCAGCTCCATTTCTCCAAAGGTTTGAGAAACCTGTAAACAAGTTTTGGTCCAAAACAATATATTATGGAATATAATAAATACTCTGGTTTTATAAAGCGTTATATCTGTTTCCCTGCATGCCTGTGATTGCTGGAAATACACAAAGTGGTTAAAAAAAGCTGAAATTCTGCATGTTTTTAAGGAGAAAGAGTGGAGAAGCAGGAAGCCCCATATTCAGGGAGAACACAGCATACAAAAATAATGGCCATCTTTTTTACAGCTCTGACTGCTAATGAGATGCAGAAAAGCACTGGTAGAGCAAGAATAGAGAGAACAGTCTAACTAATGTTTAAATAGAACCCTATGAGCTAGACAGGAATAAAAAAAAAAAAAAAAGCCTCTTAGTCCAGGCTAAGATGACCTCGGAGCAAACAATTCAGCCTTCTATTTTGCAGCTGTTGCAGCACAGCCAAAACACTACAATAAAGACTTTAGTGTGAGTTTTTGCAGCTCAGATAGCAAGTCATTTAGCTCCCGAAGTACACATAGCAAGCCTTGTAGTTTAAGGTGAGCTACAGCTCTTTTATGGAAAATTTGGGTGATGAAAAACACATGCTTTTTTGTTTGCTCTTTTTGTTTGGTATTCCAAACATAATACATGCACTGTGCGGGAGCCATGGAGGATTTAGAAGACATGAACATAGAACGGACTCCTGCATTCAGAAGAAAAATGTGCTTCAATTTATAAAACAAGCTTGGATGCTCCAAGACATGTTTTTTCCATGAAGAACTGAATTCTCAGCGTGCTGCTCCCAATCAGTGTCCCAGAACACTAGTTAATGCATTGATCCAAGAAACTGAACCAGAATAGAAATACAGTGATTTGAAAACTAGGACCTACAGATATTAATGGTGCATTTTGTAGGCTAAATGTTAGCAATGTCCATCTGCAGTTCAAAATCAGCTAGGATGAACATTTGACAGCTCACTTCATCCGGAGCCAAGGGCAAATGTAGAATGGATCCATCACTTCGGCCTGTATTTCTGAAGCCTAATGGCTGCCAGAAAGAAGCCTTCGCATATTTAATATGACAGATAGCCACCAGCTATAGGCAGTCCCATTAAGCTTGACATTACGATCCCAAGGTGTGGTATATCATTGGTGCTCTCAGTGACAGAAATCCCCCACCAGAGACAGCTCTGTCATGGCAGAGTGTGTAAAGATCTTATGCTGCTTCTAACAGAAGGATGATTTCCAGAAGTGACTGCTATACTAAGCTATAATGAATAAATTATTATAAAAAAGACTAGTTTAGTGTATAGGGAGTTGTGTCAACGGACTGGAATTGCCTTTGACCCTCTGAAGTAAAAGGGTTCACATACCCAAACAATTAATAGGAAAGGTCAAGTTAAGCAGAGAACTCATACACAGGTGCAAGTGTATGTTGTGTATGTTGTGTATGTTTTCCTCATGTTCAGATGGAACTTCCTGTGTTTCAGTTTGTGCCCGTTGCCTTGTGTCCTGTCGCTGGGCACCACTGAAAAGAGTCGGGCCTCATCCTCTTGACACCCTTCCTTTAGATATTTTTATGCACTGATAAGATCCCCTCTCAGCCTTCTCTTCTCCAGGCTAAACAGGCCCAGCTCTCTCAGCCTTTCCTCATAAGAGAGATGCTCCAGGCCCCTAATCATCTTTGTAGCCCTTCGCTGGACTTGCTCCAGTAGTGCCACATCCCTCTTGTACTGGGGAGCCCAGAACTGGACGCAGTACTCCAGATGTGGCCTCACCAGGGCTGAGGAGAGGGGGAGRATCACCTCCCTCGACCTGCTGGCAACACTCTTCCTGATGCAGCCCAGGATACCATTGACCTTCTTGGCCACAAGGGCACATTGCTGCCTCATGCTTAACTTGGTGTCCACCAGCACTCCCAGGTCCTTCTCGGCAGAGCTGCTTTCCAGCAGGTCAACCCCCAACCTGTACTGGTGCATGGGGTTATTCCTCCCCAGGTGCAGGACCCTGCACTTGCCTTTGCTGACCTTCAGGAGGTTCCTCTCCGCCCACCTCTCCAGCCTGTCCAGGTCTCTCTGAATGGCAGCACAGCCCTCCGGCGTATTGGCTACTCCTCCCAGTTTTGTATCGTCGGCAAACTTGCTGAGGGTGCACTCTGCCCCTTCATCCAGGTCATTGATGAAGAAGTTGAACAAGACTGGACCCACTGTTGGGTTGTTTTTTTTCCTTGTTGGAGCTGCTAGGATACCATGGTGACAGACACTAGAAATATCTACAATTTGGAGACAAAGCTAGATGCAGGTGTAATCCACTCCAGCACAGAAGCCCAGCAGGAGGCTCGTGTCACTTATTCTTGGATCAATGCAGATCCTTTGCAATGTAGTAAATTCTACCTGGGATAGAGCAAATCTGCTTACTGTCATTTCAACATATTTGCTTCTTACCTAACTCCCCAGGTGGACTCAAAGACTAAATCTCAGGGTTGTGCACAACCTCCCACTACTGAGGGAAGAGAAATGTGTCTTAATTTAGACTTCTACTTGAGCAAAGTTTTGGAAAGACTGGATCTGCACTGTAGAGAATTCCCCACCTCCCTGGAGGTCAACATACCCGAGTAGTAAAACTGGATATTACATTTTTAGTGCTCAGGACTATGAAGCTTGCCTTGACTGTAAAATCTGGCTACTGCATGGACTGTTATGACCAAAACCCACCAGTTTTTATGGATGAGAAGTTTAGGACTGGCTTCCAGACAGTACAGAGATGCTTCCTGGGTGAAACTCACACAGATGCTCTGAGACAGTATGCTAAAAAACAAAGCAAAAATAAATAAGCACTTGTTTGAAAAGTGCATACAAGGAGAGTTTTTTTTTTTTTTTAACTCTGTGAATAGAGTTCTGCATTTTAAAAGGCAACCACAGTAAGGCAATTATCATTTAGAAGAAAATATCACTTTTTTAGGGTGATAAATTAAAATAGTTTCAACTAACATTAAACATCTGTTCTGAAGGATCTGCCCCTTATTTACAAAAAATGTGCATGTCATTCTACAAAATAAATACTTTCTATGCTAACACAGTGTTGCGGAGGCAGAGCTTTGTTAAGTCAGATTCACGCAAACAACATTACTTGCTGTACTTCCTTATTGAAAAAAGTTGCATTGCCAGACTGACTGTAGTACAAAAATTACAATGTAGTGTTACACCACAGTTAAAATCTTTTTGGCCTCTAATGTTCAATGTAAAAATTGTTCCAAGCATAGAAGAACAGATGCTGACAGCCGCTGCAGTTCTCAGTGTTCATGCCAGTGAACCATATTTACTTGAAAAGGCTATTCACAATATGAATAGTGCTTGATCTGAAGAGAACTCTATTATACAATCTGGTATATATTTCCAGCAAAAATGACACCCCCCCCCCGATTTTTTTTTCCTTTATCCAGCTTTACTTGTTCTACAAGCTCTTTCTGTCATATTATCCAGTTCACTGCTCTGACACCTCTTGCTTATACATCTGTTGCTTAAAAACAACAAACAAATGGTAAGCAATTMGTAATATCAATGGAGAAATGTATAATCACACTGGTTTAAGAGTTTCAAAAATGCAAATATTTAGAAGATGTAATTCTAATAAACCCAATCTGTATATCCTTTCATGATCTAGACTTCTCCCTAAAAGTATCCACAGTTGCTATCACCCCATTCCCAGCAACAGGATCATCAGTTGTAGTACTAGCACAGATAAACCACTAGTCTTAGGCACAGCATCTTTTTAGTCTTGGTTTTGAGATAAGACTAGACAGCAGTAACAAAAGTATCACATCTGCCCAATATACAAAGAAAATAAATCCTTTCCTAGTACCTTCTCATTAGAGAGGGTATACTGTGCTTGGTGCAAAGCAGGACCAAACCAAGCTGTATTATTGAGCTATTTCAACTGGGTCTTAGCTACAGAAAGCATTCATTCTCACATCTGCACTATCTAGTTACGAGTACACTGATGCAAAATACGGCTGATTATTTTCAACCAGCAGGTTTTCGTTATGTATCTCCATATGACACACAGCCCAAGTGATCCAGCTTAGAATTTCTTTTCTTATATAAATGTGTTACATAACAAGGAGTTTACAGTCAGACTCTCTGACCACCTCTACAGGTCTCAGCTGTTGTGTTCTGCTCCTGGCGGCGTAAACAGCCACTTAAAATTTCTGGCACCATCCAGTCCCTGACCACAGGCTACTATGGATCAGGTTCCCACAGCCCATGCTCCCCAGAGAATACATGGGAGCACTGTATCGCAATGCTGCTAAGTTATCCACCATGGGAAAAACATCTACCTAGGATCTACCTTCAGTTACTCTCTTTTCCTCACAACTCCTACAGGCTTCAAAATATTAACCCTTTTTCATCACTGGGGAAAGTGTGTGTTGGGGGAGTGGGGAACAGAGAACAGAAGGGAACTAAAAACAACAACAACAATACAAAACAAAACAGAAGTATGATATTCCTGTTTGCTGCATTGCTAGTCCACGACTAGCCTGTCATCCTCACCTTGCTGCATGGTGCAAACTTCAGCTCTCAGTAACCCAGCAGAAAGGGAAGAAAGAATCAATGTTGTCCAACAGCCAAGAAGGAAACTGCTGGCAGTTGCATAGGTAGCGTAGTGCTTGAAAACTAAACTTGGCTCCATTTATTTCCCAATGGTAGCTTGTTCAGGGGATCACCAGTCTCCAAATGCCCATAGTCCATAGTTATGCCTACTCAGGTAGGAGAATATGTACAGAATTTGTATCCAGTATTTCTTTCTCGTTTTCTTCTCTGGGAGAAGAGAAAAGAAAAAGGGAACAGGAGGTTTGTCCCCTAATTAAAATGAGAAGAGAACTTCCCTGTTATACTGATAGAGCAAACGTCCTGCAACACTCTATTTCCATCAGTTGGAAACCTGCATAGGGTGCCATGGAGCAAACCAGCTGGGCTTGATCATCATTGACATACACTAACATATTGGTTTATAGGAGTTTTAATGGTTTAGGAGGGTAATTCTAAGCTTTGTCTACTCCAGCATCCCTTCCCTAGCCAAAGCAGAATAAGCACCAGTGTTTCCCAAGAGTCAAGCAGCAGAGCAGAAAGTCATTTTTCCAGCACACACTTTACAGCTGATTCTGCAGGCTTCCACTCTTAAGAGTGGTGCACAAGACTAAAAGTTAAAACAATTACTGAAAAATGGTTCCTGCTTATAATGTGCTATCAACTGTATCAGGGCTGACTAATAAGCAACAACTGAGAAAGGATTATAAAGCATATTTAAAAGAACACAGTGTCATGTTAAGGAGGCATTTTCAGAAAAAAACTCATTTACATGAACTGAGAGCTGAAATACGTATGGTTTAAAAAAAATCACACACAGTCTTCCTCCTTGTTATCTTCACCAGTAACTCTACATTTCTTTCTTTACTTCCACAAATAACTTTTCTTAGCAGTTGCTCTAAACCTTTTGGGATGTAGAATGTAAATTCTAGAATTAGATTTTATGCCGTAAGACCCAGAAAAGGAAAAAACTCATCTTTATAATCTCCCCTGACCTAGAATTTGGTCTTAAAGCCTGACTAACAAGGGTCTAACTTTGCCCATTTCATCACATGTGTTATACTGTTTCAAAACAGGTATGATGAAAGAATGGAATTTTAGAGGCTGGCTAAAATTTCAGCTCTAAAATACTGCTATAACACTCTGCAACTCCAACTAAACAATTTTTAAAAAGCATTCTTAGACTTCCACRTATGCTGAAGCATGTTACTGATAGGATACTAACACTTGACAGATATTTGATTTGCAACTTATGTATTCCTTACTGTGTCCCTACTCAAGGTTGGTAACTTGGCAATCAAGGACACAAAAGGAATTTTCCTCCCAGCCTCATCCTACTCTTAAAACATGATTACCAGTGCTCAAACAAACCATACTGCAGTCAAGACTGCAAAAAGCCCAGTTACAATTACCTTTGAAATACCTGGTTCATGGTAAAGAAATTCAGTTATACATATTGTGCAACATATGCAAATATCAACTCTAACTTCATGACATCTCCTTTTCTCCATTAAATAAGCATGTACTTTCAACTGATCTGTGAGACATCATATGCAGCCTTTTTTCTTTTTCAAATGTTTTCTGGAAGCATAGCCATTTCAGCCTATTAATCTGTACATGAATATAATATTTAAAAAACAACTGATGAAAAAAGTCTCATATTTGGATGGAAAACTGATGATATCAAAAAATTGTTGGGCAAGTCTAAACATCTTCAAAAAAAACTGTTATGCAAACACAAGGTATAGACGACCTAATTACCCACCAAGAGCAGAACAAGCAATCTTATAATATTATATATGCTTGATGCCTTCACTAATATCCTATTCTAATACATGGTCTGTATAAATGGAATAATGACTTTTTACTTGGGGTGAAAATTACATTTAATTAGATTCTAACTTGTCTTACAGTGCAGAATCTCACATCCTAGAGTGAATTATTCTGTTGTCAAGTGTAGCACAACAGGTACTTCCAACACAGAAACCAGTTTCTGACATTATATATTGTCAACTCCATTTGCAAATAGCCAACTTGAAATGATCACTGTGGATGGAAAGCACACACAGCAAACTGTAGCTGCTTTACAGCAAGCCTGCCTTTGAGAGCTGGGTCACAGATTCCCTGCCAAATTCTCTAGTTCATCACATCTAATCTGTAACGTGTATAGGAGATCACTGAAGCACAAAAAATGTGTCATGTAAAACTAGTAACAGCTTATGATGCATGTGCTGATTTTCAGCACTGGCTTGAAAGCACTTTATTTGCAATAGTCAGGTGAGATTATGTGACTCTGCTCGTTTGCTGTACTGTACTGTTTTCTTTTTATACCTCTGTCTTCTGATATAACATTAAGGTGCTAGTATAAGATTCATAACATATATTAGATGGTTGTTTCAGGCATCAAAAACAAAAAACCCACCAGCATTTCACTAGTCCGGCACTGCTAGATGCATCCTACCTGTGAACAGAATCTCTTTCTACAGAGCAGCCCTGCTCCATGGAAGTAAGGGGCAGCACTGCAATCAGTTTCAGACCATAATGAGGTCTTCAGAGATCAAGGTAAAGCGCAGTTGTTTGCAACAATCTTCCACTGAGTTGAAATTCTTCAGGGGAAAAATTGCTTTTATTGCTGTTAAGAGTCCTTAAAACATGACAGAATATTATATAGGCAAGAAAATATATCGGGGTTGTTATGAAGATTTTTTTTTTTACATAAGCAAGAAGAAGGAATGCCTATTCCCACAGTGAAGTTAATGAATAAGTGAACTAGGGATTAGCTTTCCCAAATTCAGATGCTCTTCTGAGGCCCAAAGTTGTTACTCCAAGTTTTCTGTCTTAATCTAGATCTGTTTACCTAAATCACAAACCTAAAGGGTGAGAGAATAGTTTCCTCTAGAGTCTTGGCTTTTTTACTGATTCTTCTTTATAAAAGACAAAACCAGCTTGAAGTATATATAACTAAAACTGTCCTCTTGCTCCTAGGCACATCACTGTGACTTCTTATTTATTTTAGACTGTAAACTTAATATCTATTTTAAACTGGCATAACTAAATCATCTACAAAAACAAAATTCTTATCTTATTCAAAGCCTCATTATCATATCATATTGACTAGAGAAACTTATTCTTTCCTGGCCTAGCACAATGGAGTTTCAGTCCCCTTGTTATTACTGGCAGCACTGCTTTTGAATGCTACCACAATAAATTTGTTATGCATATTAAACACATGCATACATAGGCATATACAAAATATATCCCAAGAATAAACGTAACACTATTCAGCTATGGAGGCCATATGAGATACAAGAACAAAAAAGCACTGAACAGTATAACCATACTGTCAAATCACTGGATGAAGTAATACAGATGTTATTACATATATTTTCACAGATAATCAAATTGAAGCATACAGTGGTAAAATGCATAGTCTAAAGTTGCTCAGAGGGTCAAAGCCAAAACAACAAAGGCATTTGACTCTAACCCACAGTTTTGTCTTTTGACAGACTTAGCTCATGGCCAACCTGGTATTCCTCATTTGCCAACTTAATGTCCTGAGCCATTCTCCATTCCCCACTGGGCATTAGGTTACTTTGCACTGGTCTTCTTGAATCTACACAGATAAGCTTTGTCTGCATGAAAAGGAAAGATTTAATAAAAGGTACATGGACTTTAAATTTGGTTTAACTTAGATCAGTCATGAAACAACCTCAAAAACTGGTCTAAAACAGAATTAAAAATATTCATGAAACTTTTCAATTAAGTCAGCTTTAAAATCTCAGCTCAGGTTGAACTGCCACCAACCTTTCTGAAAGCCTTCTATCTGAAGGAGGAAAAGATAAATCTGGGTGAGTATTATTCTTCACAGTGCTTTAGCAATTAGCGACTGTAGAAAAAGTGCAACTCTTGTCTGAGCCAGTAGACCTATTTCGTGGGATAGACATTTCACTTTCCTCTTTCTTGATGAGAATTTAGCTTTTTCAAGAAGTCCATAGCTATTAGGAAATCTACATCTCAGTATTAAAAAAACTCAGTATTCTTCTTGGTTATATTAATAAAGAAATAAAAAGGGTATCATTTAGAAAATAGCTCTTTATGCACGCACATACAGATACAGGAGAACTCCAGCTTTTCTGTTAATAGTACTGTATCACTTTGTATTTTCTAATGTATAGAAAAAATTCTCTTTCCACTCCGTATGTCAATAACTTCCACTATTACTCTCCTTTATTCCAGTACCTGAATCACCAGTTGTTGCCAATGGGTGATCTGCAAAATTAGGGAGAGTAAAAATTACAATTGTACAACCCAAAAAAGATGCTCCACGTGCTTTGAGTAATGTGCACTTTAGTTCAGTCACACAGTGTGACCAGACCCTCTATGCCAATGAAATGCACACCTGCTTTCAGTCCAGAAGAGGTTAGCTGCAAAGGCAAAAAGACACTAAAACCAGTATGCTTATATTGCTAAAAATAAATTGCTATTCCCTGTGTAAAGTTGCTACACAAGAAGAATCTGTCATTTTGCAATGGGGATCAGGATGCATACAACTGACAAAGCAGCCCCTAATGACTCATAGAGCTATGTGCAAATGAGAGAGAGAATGTTACCAGGAAGACAGAGCCGAAGCAGTTGCAGATGTGGACACAGATGAAACCAATGCATGTACTACCTAGACAGTGCCAGGCCAGCATTATTCTTATCTGCAGAGACAGAGTATTGGGCTTTTTGCACAAGACAGCTTCAAATTACCTCAGCTGTTGGATATCAAATCTCAGCTGTCCTGCACAATGATCAAATAAGCAGAGAAAGGTTCTCTTTTTGGATAGATCAAGACAGCCCATTCTATGCGCTGACAAACCAAAGGCCTTCTATCTAAAGTGTTTTAACCGGACACTGAATGACACAGCTCCAAATGATAGCAAATGCCTGGACCTACTGGAGTTTTAAAAAGAATCCAATATTTCACTTCAGACGATGAGCAGAACGTCACCCAAAATGTCTACAAAGTAGTCTAAGATCAGACATCCCTAAACAGGTAAGGCCCAATGTCAGCCAACGCCGAACTGAAATATACGTGACCCCATTAGCATAGTGTAGATAGCCTGAGACAGTAAGTCCAGATCCTAAGGAAGAATGCAATATAGTCAAAAGATTTTTTGACTATAGCTTTTTTGTGTCCTGCCAACTTGGAGACATTTACATACAGGAATCTGCTAACAAACTTAAAGGTTTATTATCTCCCCATCACTAGCAATGAACACAGTTTATGTTGCTGGAAAAAATGTTCATATATTGTTTCTTATTTTGCACGGTGACAGTAACTGACATGACGCCAATGCTATATTAAACCATTCACAGTTAAAAACAGAAGTTGATGTGGGTAGAATAAGCTTAGAGCAAACAAACCATCTGTTACTTTTGGGAAGGGGGGGGGATCTGAATCTGAATATGTATAGTGTACTTAATTTTTGAGTGAAGTTTATGAAACTTAACAGAAAAGGTTTTCTTACATTACCAAAAAAAAAAAAAARGCTAGAGAAACAGACATACCTAAGCAGATATATATATAAATTTTACAGCACAGTAATAGCTTGGGTGATCAGGAAATTATTCACAGAAAACAATGCTGACTAGCGCCTTTGGCAGGTAGCTCTGTTGCATGTTATCTTGGCAATTATGTGAGACGACTAAAGCCAGGTCTGTATCTGAAATAACCTATGCTGAAAAAAGAATGTCCTTCATGTTTTCAGATATGAAAATGGTGTCAAAGACTCATTGCAAATAGCTTTATGAATCCAAGATCTGTCACAGTGCATGGAATATTAAAACAGACATAAGCAGCATAAGAATTCATACAGAAAAAATATATTTCCTAAAGGAAAACATTCTTCTCCAGCAAACTGTTATTTGATATAATGTACTAGAGTTACAAACATCAAACCACTGTAGCATGCATTGACCTATGAACCATTTCTTGTTATCATATTAAAAAGCCATGGTACCAGTGTATTAAAGCCATGGTACTTGGGTATTAAGTAACAGTTGAGCAAAAATACAAGCACTAGATAGATTTGACTTAGGTACCAAGTATATATTATTAAACTATCTTTCAAAGTACTTTCGTATGAAGAGAAAGAACAAACAGTCTATACAGTATAAACATTTCATGCCATTAACCAGTTTTGCATTTTTCCCTTTAGACTTGCTTTTTAAAAAACAAAGAAAAAATATCCACTTTATAAACAGATATATAAATATTTTTAATCACCTTGATTCATACTGTGCAGTCTGCTTTAAAGAGCTCTAGAACACGGGTAAGAACCTAAGCACCACAGAATCAATTCCACTGTTTCCTCCATCACTAAAAAAGATACTATTATTATTTTTAAGCATTCATTCTCACTAGGCATAGAACAGATGTACATATCAACAATGCAAAATAGTAATGAACAAGATCATATAGCACAATTGGGGATTGTTGATGGACACTAATTCTTCTAATATTTCAAAAACAGGAACTTTTTTGCTAGACAAATGAGGGACTTAGTTTCTAATACTAAATAAAAAATTGTCAATAATGTTGACCATCACGACACTAGAGTCCTAGGGAAAAATGCAGAATATTAGTGAAGCATGTGGAAGATTAAAAATAATTGGTATTTGTGGGTTTTTTTTAAGAAAACTCCAGATAAGACTGGGTTGTATAAAAATTGAATCAATAAGGTAGATGTATCACACTAGCAAAATCTTAAGGATTTCCTCATCACAAAAATAGCAGCAACTCAGAGAAAGAACAGAAGTACTAAGGTAAGGCAAAGAGAAGATATGTTTCTGACAAGAAAGCAAATATATGACCAGGGAAGTGCTGCTTCTCTTTCTAATCTTTTATAAACTCAACAGTGCATTTTACAACAAGGATTTATATATATATATATACATATATATATATATATATCACTGACCAGTGGAACCATTCTAGCAGTGACATTCCCTCAAGCTCAGCAATGCTTTACTTCCTTTTTATCAGAAGGCTCATCAGGAAACTGGGCAACAGTTGCTTGTACCAGGACCAAGGCATCTAAGTAAGTACAGAAATTTATCTAATACATTATATTTATATCAGAATTTTTGCCATTTAAATAGCTGTCATTTCATTTATTGCGAACTGCATATCCCCCATGTGCAAAATAAAGATGCATTTATTGGGGGAGTTCAGATTCAGCAGCACAAACCTAGAGGCTAGCCTGAGAATTACCTTTTGCTTCATTCTCAGATTTTCAGTGGCAAAGTGCCACTTTAAAAGCCCATTGTTTGTGCCTGTATATTGATTTCTCCTTAACGTGACCACACACACCAAATTCATATGGCTTTCAGCTGGACTAGAAGCCCACATACTCTTCCCTGCATGAGAAGGATGAAGGGGCAGACAGAAGAGAACCCAAGATTTACAGCCTTTTTCTTGTACTTCTGCATATGTGGTGAGGTTGTCCTCCCTATTGTTTAAACCTACTTACCAGCTGCCAAGTCTATTTATTTAATTCTGGCATTATTTTAACAGAAGTAACCAACTGGAATTTCAGACCTTAGTGAAGGATAAAAAAGCCCAGCAGAAATATCTAGGAGCAAGGTTTCCATCCCAGTGCAAAATGCTAATCTAGCTAGGTTTGTGAGACATCTAATGAAGAGTTAAACTTAAGGTCACAGTCACTGCCAGTCCAACCACCACCACCTGTGTCTAGAATCCAAACATGCAAGCTTTCATACTTGATACCACTATATACTTTCACACTTGATACCACCACTCATGATTTATGCAAAAGTAACTAAGAAAACTCTTGCAGGAGGACATACAGAAAAAGATCATTGCCCAACTTAAGAGACATTCAAACTTCTTCCTTTAGGAAAGGATGAAAAGGTCAAAAATGGAAGCTGGAAGGTGACATGAAGAGAAGTAAGAAACGGGCAAGTCTTACATTCTGAAGTTCTGCAAAGAACTGTAAATTGAAGTTCTGCAAAGAAGTTCTGTTAGAACTTCTGCAAAGTTCTTATAACATGAGCATCCTTCCTGGCAATGTCACTCAGTGTGTGACAGCAGTGTTTTACTTTCCTGAAACTCAAAGTTGCAGTAAGACATTAATTCCTCTACTAAAATAATGAAAAAAGTCCAAAAAATGTAAACACTTAACCTATGAATTCACATAGCTGTATCAACATATTGGTGTGACTTCATTCCTGCTTTAAAAAATAATAATTCAACAGAAGTCAAGAGCAGACTACTGCAGAATACCTGCAGTTGTTCACAGCCATCCATACCTGCTTCCTATTTCACAGAGGTTGTCAGGTAGTTCTTGACAAAGATTTCAAAGATAAACCATACGAGAATGTTTTTTTGAGGGCAGCCTGCAAGCATTAAAAAAGGAGCTCACTTTCATCAGTTACAAACTCCATCAAATTATAAGGTGCCAGCACATGCTGTAATCATTTTGTATTTTTCTGATTTAGATCACCCAGCGACAAGCCTGAAAACAACCATCAATCTTTTATTCCTCACGCAGAGTATGTTTTCACTGAGACAGTAGACAGCTTCCCATCCCCAGATTGAGAGGTTATCAATTCAAATATGTTGAAATAAGTTTCTGATTAAAAAGAGAAATGCCTTCAGCTTGTTATTTTCCTGGGAAAACAGTCTCATATTAGTTATTTGTTTACACATCTCATGTTAACCACTAAATGATTCTAATCAATATTATCACTTCCCATGTAACACCGCTAGTATTTTAATTACTGAAATTTGATAGCTTATTGTAACAGGGAATTTTATCTGTAACTTTAAAAGATTGTTTTGGAAAAAAAACCACAAAACTAATCCAACAACAAGCTGCCTCTGTCTTTTCTGCTGAATGATACCAATAATAAACAGTCCTAGAAATGAAACTAACAGGGCTTAAAATGTTATAGCCAGGAAGAAGCATAAAACAGAAATCCAAGGGGCCTCTTTGTTTGCAGACTGACAGGTCTGGGCTTAAAATCACAAGAGAGGTGAAACTTTCAAGTGATAAGAGAGCAATGGGTAATTGCAATAAATTGCTGAAAAGTGCAAAGCTGGCACTGCAGTCCCTAAATATGTGAAGAGAGAGGCAGAATTCAGCAGAAGCTCCATCCATAGAGTACTAAGACCAAAAGCAAATACCTATAAAGCAGCACATGTTAAGGTCACCAGATAACAATTTGAATAATTAAACACTGCTGGAGATCTCCTCAGCACCGATCTTGAAGCACATTTGTGTCACCACCTTTTGCAGCTCTATTCATGATGGAACAGCTATCAATTTCTTTAAATTCTGGGGGAAGGAACCTTCCAAACATAAGTCTACCTCAAATGTGAAGCCACTCACAGTTTCAAGAAACATAAATAAAAATGCACACTTTATAATAATAAAAGAAGCAGCCATAGTTCCCTGGGTGCTGAACTGACTGCATTCCCCTCCCCGCTTAGCCTACCTCACAGGCAAGCTCAAACCCAGTAGCTCCCAAAGACACTTAGGTATTGACAGGAGACAGCATGGTAAAACCCTTTCAATGCCTGTAGTAGGAGGACTCTGATTAACAATCTGAATTGTTGCTTGTTTGGCTCCCTGTCTTGTACACCCAGCCCCTCTGCACGCCCTCCACCACAGCTGCTCTAGGCCTGCTCTTGTCTCCCAAAGGTGCTGCAACAGGTCCTGTGGGACCAGTGTAGTAAGGCTGCTCCCTGACTGTGGTCAGCAGGTTGAACTAACGAGAGCGCTGATCTATCACGAGGGTGCATTGAGTTCTCACTGGTATCTCTCTTTTAAAGAGCAGAGTTCACTGACATCATCCCTAGGAAGCAGTTAGTGACAGCTATCAGTACCAAGTAACAATTATATACACAGTATTTGTGGTGCTTAGAAGTGCTGACACACTTGTACTCACAAAAGCAAAGCAGAGTCAACAGAAATACATACTCCTTTTGCCTCTTTCCACAAACAAAATTGGCGTAGCTCCCGCAAGTACCAACGACCTCATAACAAAATCTTACTTGGGCTGTCTCTGCTCCCACTCTGGTGCATATTTCTCTGGGTCAAAATTCCCTCTCCCAGCACTAACCGCTGTGGGAATTTGGGATGGCAGTGCAATAGGGTGGCTTTTTAAGCAGATGCTGGAAGGCTGACATTTGCATAGGGACTGCATAGCTAAGGTTATTAGGCAGGCTAGCCATAGACTGTAAAATGATTTCCGTAATAGGTTTTTGGGGATGAGCAGTTATTATATTATTTATTCCATTATATTTAACAATACATATACATGTACACACACACTCCTTTACTGAATAACAATATTTTAATAAATATATTGTTATATAATTTAGTTGGTTCTAATAACTAGAACCACAGATATGGACTCCAAATTTGGAAAGAAAATATTAATGCTAGAATCCTTTCTATACTTGTAACTTTACTATAGATAAAAAAAGAACCCAAAAAAGCAGGATTCTTTGGTGTGTGTGTGTGTGTGTGTGTGCGCACGCATGCGTGCACTTGCTTATTTGGAAGAGAGGAAAGAAGGAAATTAAACCAATTTATAAATGACAAAACTTAAAACCAAGCCATACAGTTTCCCAGGGTGTAGCATTTTTCTTCTGTTTCATGGTGCAGGACACAACTTCATATTCTGAAAGTTCTGAGCTTATAATATTCTACAACTTTAAACTATGAATTCAATATTGTATCCTCACACGCATCATTGCCAGATTGGAGAGAATATTAAGGAAATACCATCAGTAGTTTTCTGGGATGCTTTTTCTTTGCCTACTAGAAAACAAGGTTGAGGTTTGGTTTTTGTTTTAAAAAATTTGCTTTTTCTTTAGAAATGGTTCAATTTCCATCAAGTTCAATTAGGGTTATCTAAAATTTTTATACAATCTCAATTAAAAAAAGTTTCCATGGCAGTTTAAATATTTAGAACACTAGCTGTCTGTCAAAAGTGTTCATATTTTGGCTAACTCATTCCAAGGGTTGAATCCTCCATGGTCCAAGTAAATAAAATGCAGAAGAGGATAGTAAAGCTAATTATAGACAGCAACTACAAAGAATGGAAGACATCTATTTGACAGCCTTAGACTGACCAAAAAAAGAACCCAAACTGAACAAATGTATCTAGTAAATACACAAAGACATGATATTACATCCAAAACATTACTTAAAACCATTATTATTCATAAGATGAGCACTAAAAGGCTAGAGAATAGTAAAACTCTTTCTGATTTAATGGGCATTGAGGCAAGATTTCTTTTCATGCTTAGAAACAAAGGCTTGATTTACCATACAGTAGGCATACTTTGCTCTGAAGACAGAATTTTGATTTCCTCACAAACCCTCTAGTGCAGTCAGTACTGTAGTATCAGCCTGTAGGCTCAAGCTGTGCTAATACAGATCTATGTTACATCAATGCTATAATTTATAGAAGAATATCTCTCTATATAAAATATATGAAAATATGCTAATTATTATAGCTGCGCAACTGAAGTAACGGCAAGCTTAAGCTGCTACACCTGTAAGCCACTACATAACATGAAAAGACCTAATGGGTGCTATTGACATAGGGAACTTGCATGAATACTTAATGTGTATTAAAAGTGATGAATTAAAATGTATAAGAGGTACACACAATAGGAGATCATAATCAACAGCAGAATGCATGATACAATGTGTAAAGAACTAATTACATATATGTAAAAGAGAGACATTGCTTGGACTTTTTTGGTGTCAGACTGTTGGACATTTGGACTCCACTGGGCACTATATGATAGCACGTACGTATCATTATGCTTGCCACATACAATAAAGTTCTGCAAAAGGAAGCATTAGTGACAAATTTAATACGAAACTGAGTTGCGTGACTGGGAAAAACTGAGTGAGCGATCCACTGAAGAAGCAGGATTAGACACTTGGGCTCAGCTGTGCCCTGTGCCATGAGTGAGTAGCTATACCAAACAGTGTAAATCTCAGAGAGTCAGAGGTTCCTGAAGATCAAGAGTGGCCAGTGGGACAGACTGGCCACTGGGACAAACAAATCTTGATGGGAACTGTGAACACTGCAGAGCATCTTGGAAGCAAGGGGGATGTTTTCATCCTGTTTGGCAGAAATAGAGAAGCAAGGCATGCATGTGCACATGCACCCCCTGCCCCACAAAATTATGGTAAAAATATAGTTAATAATTTGGGGTGTCTAATTTAAAACATTTATGTTTGGATTTTTGTGATTACTTATCACTGCATGGTTATTTACACATTCAAAATACAATTGTTGACTTCAAAGTTATATCATTAAGCAATTCTATTAATAGGCCTTCAAACCTTAACTACGGCACCCACAAACTGAGAAAAACAGAACTTAGGAGCTCTGTGAACAGTTTAGTTTAAATGATGTTGAGGTACACAGAAAATCCATGGAGATAGAAAGGAAGACCACTTACCAACAACTGAAGTTTCTTCGAGGAATATAGTCTTATATGCCCATACACATATTCAATGTGCATAAATCATACTACTTCAGTAAAAAAACATTTTTGACCCCAGCATTATCCATGGCACGCTCCTTCTCCTTCCATGTCTCCATGGAAAACAAGATTGTCTTTAAAAACTCAGTTCCAAAAATTAATTCTTAAAATGCTGTCCTACTCACGGTCCATTAGCTTGAGGCAGTTCAGATTGTCTGCTGGACTATTCAGGACTCATGAGACAGAAGTTACTGTTAAATAAATCTAGTGCTGATGAACAGACATTAAATCTCAACCACTTCCTGACAAAAGAAGAGATGTCCTGTCATCCTTCATGTGCCTGTTCACAGTGTGGTGTCACTGTCTGTCAGAAACTAAATGTGACATTGCTTGGTATGAAATACATTCTAAAGGGCTTGCAACTCTGGCAAACGGTACTTCTGCAGTGATCGGAGACCCATGTTCTGAAGTTGTCTGAATAAGCCCTCCAACTGACCAAAGCAGCACAACTACTGCTTGGATGAGGGTTAGGAGTAAAGATGCATTCCCTTCTAAATATTGGATGGGACTTCCCATGATCAAAAATGAGTCCAAATCTGTCTGCAAAATTGTGATCAATGCAGTCACAAGGTATCTTTCAGAACTATGACAATCAAAAACCAAAGGTAACACTTTGCAAGGTCATGTAAGCATGTATTACCAACTTCACCCRAGTATGCAGACATGTTCACATAAACATAGACTCCCATCTGGTCCAATGCATTCAGACAAAACTTCAAACTGTAGTAGACTAAGTCCTCCAGTCCTCAGTGGAGCTGTCATAGGGTCATCTGCCAATCAGCAAATCTAGGTCAATATTTGCAAATTCTGTCTTCTAAAGCATGGTTAGATGAGATTTTTTTTTTTCATGGGCAGTGCAACATCCAAAGAATCAAAGATATACAGAATAAACTGTAGGAAACCCTATCCCTGCTCAGGGGAACTGTCCTTCACTAATCAGTCACTAATGTAAGCATAAGGAGCCATTCTGTTCTCCTGAAAATTGACAACTATTGTCACAAAGACCCTGGCAGAGAATCTCAGAGCCACAGAGAGTTGGAATAGCATCACCCTATACTGGTTTTGGATCTGGACCATGACAAATTGAAGGTAATTTCTCAAAACAGTCAGACTGCAATTTGTAAATAAGCATTCTGCAGATAAAGTAATGCGAAACAGGATATAACAGCTAATGACACTGGGACTGTTCCATTTCACAAACAAAAGCATTCAGCTTCCCGTCAGAGTCACAAATGGGTCTTCATCTTCTGCTCTTTTTGACAATATAAAATACTTCCAATAAAACACTTAGGTTGAGAAAAAATTATTTCAGTGATCCTTACAGCTTACAGTAAGGCTGCCTCTTGTTGAAGCAAATTCTGGTGGGAAGGACTCCTGAAGCCTGCCAGGGAAGGTGAATTATAAGGCAGTGTGAATCCATCCTCTAACTTCTGGAGATGGTGTTGCCACACACAGGTGTCTGAGAAGATATAATTCCAAACCTTCACTTCATATTTGAAGAAAGGCTTGTGTGCCCCAAAGTTTGTCTACTTTTTTTTCAACTCTATTAGTAGATATGTCAAAAGCTATTACATAACTCCACAAGTCCTGTCTCACTAACACCCTTAGACCACGACTGCTACAACGTTATTCCTCCTGCATCCACAGCAGCTTGTAACAGAAACCTAGAAGTCAGGAGGCCCTCTTATCTTATCTGAGGAAACACAATCACCTGAAGCATGAAGTTTATCAAATATCAGGTGTTGGTAGCAGGATACCAGAACCTAGAAATTCATGACGGTGTTCAGCAGGCTCTGTGGGTGCTTGAAAGATTAAACTACCTGCCGGGGGGGAAAAAAAAAATGCATAGCAGGGTTGTTTAGTACAATCCACCCATGCACTGACAATGGGAAGTTGGAACAGGGTGGTTAGAAAGAATAYCAAAAACACATGTACAAGCTGAGGGTCTGTCATTATTCCAAACCTGAGCAACACATGAAGCAATGACTGCCAAAGCTTCTGGACTGGGAGCAGTATGGCACCATTCATCATTATTGCCAGATGGGCCAGCACAGGCTACTGCAAAATATCCGGAAAGCTTGGAACAGGATCCTGAGAGAACAAGGAAAATCAGCCACATTTTTTTCTTAGCAACTTATGGTGCTCTGACAGCTGAAGTCAGAGTACGTGATTTCTCCAAAAGAAAGTTCCTTATTTGCTACCAGAAGCAGATATGAGAAGCAAACACTCTTATCTTTTGTTTTTCTTGCCATGAGAAGCAAATTCTTTTCATGCTTTTGCAGAGTAAGGGAGGTACTAATGCTTCGTGCTGGGCTAGGTGAGAATTAGAGTCTGATCTTTATCTACATCACTATCTCTATGACCAACTTAAGTAAAAAATGTTTAAGTCAAAATTGCAATAGCAAGCCTTAATCTTGCATAGTTTCTGGTGCCTTTAGCTATGCTTTCAATTTAAGTCCATGAAAATGCTTCTGCTAAGCCACTCTCTACCTCACTTTCTCCAAATATCTTCCTACTTCTGCAAGAAATGACACAGGTGCCAGGGATCACAGCTTGTTTCAATATGCAGCCATGATTCACACTGAGAGCAGCTCCATCCTGTACACTCAGTAAATCTTGAGTTATGTGGGTAACAAATACATACATACAAAGGGGCTAAATGTTCAGAGGAACTTTAGTTCTGGCACCCTCTATCTTTTGCTTGCAAACTTGATAATCCTCTTTAATTGAGTTTGTGCATACTTTGTTAAACAGATTGAAAAACGCTTTCTTTTGCATCCTTTATTCTGCATGCCCAACCAGGAGCCATAAGGTGCAGTGCAGTACGGTCTTTACATCCACTGCATTGACCTCTATTATCTGAGGTAACAATAACTGATTGCAATAACAGGTTGCCATCCTCCGTATGACAAGACCATGAAATCACAGTGGATTTCCCAAAGCGTGAATGCCAAGGTACAACCTTGGATTCTCAGCTAGGGTTTAGAAGAGAGCATAATCTTCTGATTCAGACTCTTTTGCCTATTTCCTCCAACCTTTCATTACTTCTGTCCCACAGTCTCCAGCTCACCTTTTCCCAGTCATGTGATTTCATCTCTTTTGGCTCTCCTTACATGTGAGATCCCAGTTTGCACTTGTAAAGGCTTCTGGTTTATTGGGAGTTTCCACCAGCAACCTACTATCATGCAATTTATCTCTTATTCCTGACCAAGTCCCAGTCACCTGTCCCAAGGTCTTACCTCCCACCCTTCACATTCTTCATGTTCCCGTGTTCATGCTGTACAACTACTACTACTCATCACATAGTCCACTTTCTTGTTAAATCTGTACCTATGCTCTCCAATTTCTGTCTCCTTTTCTTCCCTCTGTCAACCAGATCTGTTTCCTCCCAAAGCCACGTGGCCCTCTGATCCCTCACACATAATGCCCTGGGACAAGCAGAGGAGCCACTATGAAAGAAGGGAGGAATGAATCCAGATTTGATCTTAAAGAGAGGGCTGGCCCAAGAGATTACAAGAAAAGTTCTAAGGTTCTTCACTCACACGCCTGCTCACTTTGGAGACTTCGCATACAGGCAATCCTATCAAAAACAGCATCTGTGAGGGGACAAGCTACAATATAGTCAACACCAGGAAGCATAAATATTGGAGATTCATAGGGCTAGAAAAGCCCTAAGAGTAATCTATTCTACCACACTGCTCGAAACAGAACCAGCCATATTTATGTTGTTCCTGACTAATATTTGGATAACTTCTCATTAAGTTAAAATCCTCAAAAACCTAATTCAATAATCTATTCCATTGCTTCAGTTTCACGAATGCTAAACCTATTACATATGGCCTGATCCAGCACAGGCATGGAGAACATTGCTCCGCAATAGCTTTGTGGCATTTGAAGGTTTCCGTGTCTTGTTCTCCCTGTCACTCTTCTTTCATTGGAGCTGAAACAGCTCCAGTTCTTTCAACCTTTCTTTATAGGCCATGTTTTCTAAATCTTCAATTGTTTTCATTCTTCTCCGGATTCTTTCCAATGGTCTGCATCGTTCTTGAAGTGTGCACTCCAACCGGCTACAGTGTTACGGTTGAGGTGGACTACTGAATGGAGCAGAAGTAACAATTCTCATGTCTTCCAAATTGTCATCCTATCTATATGTCACAGTCTGACATTTGTCATTATTGCAGCAATCTGATGTTGTTAATTTATCACCATAACTCACCACGTAATCCACCATAAACCACAGCTGCTCTTCTGGAGAATTACTACCTAAGCCTGTATTTATACAGTTGATACTACCTGTAATATCTTTGTTCTATTGAATCTTAATTCTCTTTTCCAGCATATGCACAGCTCCTCTCAGATTATATGTCAACTGCAGGTGTAATAAGCACCACTGAGGTCAGTGTTGAAAATATTCTGTAGTAGTGGATGTTGAATAAAGGTGGAATGTCTCATTGTATATTGCTAAAGATTTTATGTGCGAACATGTAAAAACTACAATATTCTGAAGACATAGAAAATTTGGGCAGGCTTTCATGAAGACAGTAAAAATGCATACCTTTGACAACAGCATGCTGCCTTATCAGGATCTGGCACCTAGATGCAAAATAGAATGACACTACTATGTTTTTAAAAGGTCTTAAGAATTTTTTCTAACATTTCAAAAGTTAGTCTAATTCTCAGTTAATCATTTGGATGAATCAAAACAAAAATTAGCCTGAGATATAAAGACATGCCATTAACTACAGCCCAAAAGGCTAAACCTTTGCAAAGCTATAAGCAACATAAAACAGATTTTACAATGGGGAAGATGGATCAATCTTATTGGCAGATGGTCCCACTCAACCTAACTATAATACATGTCCACCAACAGATACCCACAGGTACTGTGAATTTACGCGGCTTTCATTTACTGTTTTTATTTATTGAGCCAGATTGTTTCACAGCTCACTGTAATTGTATCTTTATTCTTCTGTGTATAGAGAGTTTCAAACATGGCTTTATTAAAGGTCACAGAGAAAGAGTGCATGTTATTTTGAAGAAAATCATTTTTCTCTGAAAAGCAACATGAAAGTCAGCATCTTGTACAGTTCAGTTCATTTTAATTTCATTACACTCCCTCCACCTTTCAAGTTACAATAAACATCATCTCTTATATGCAACATACTACAAGAAGCCTCACCACAAAGCCACTAGATTGAGCTGCTTTTTTATGCTGCTCAAGTCTAACTGCTGACTTTCAAAATATGCTGAGTAATGAAAAAAAACATTCAAGATCAGCAATGTAATTTCCTTACAACTTTTTGCACACCCAAATACTAGAGTGCGAGGAGAGCTTTCATTCATTTGGATTGTTTTCATATAGCTGTTCTTGAAGCAATATACTTGAAGAAAATAATGCTTAGATAGGTATTATTGTTAAAATGATAAATTTAGCTATTTCAAAGCATTTGGGGGATATGAAGTATTTGACAACTGATTTTACTATATAAATGTTACTTACAACAAATGAAAGTAGCTGACAGAAAGGTCTTAACTACACTTGCTTAGCTAAATCATTCAGTCCCATGAAATACAATCAGCTATATATGACTGTTTTCTTAGATGGCCTTGTCTTTCTGAAACTTCTTGTAACTCTGTAATTTGGTATACAGCATGCATATACCAAGGAGAAATTAAACTATGGTCAAAAAATATATTAATGTATTTTATACCTTTATAGTAGCATTTGACTTATCTTCACTTGATGTGTTGTTCAACTGCAGTTTAAGCCATTTATCCAGGATAATATGCAGAAAGATCTTCATATTTTTCTTTCCCTTAAACTTAATTAATAAGTCACTGTGACTCAGCCTATCTAACACACTGGTTCTTGAATAGCATTAATTAAAAATTGCTTGTTACAAGTCAATTTTATTCCTTCATAAGACTTTATCAATATAAGTATAAATGCCAAATGTAAAGTAAGTGCAAATATTGTATACTTCTGAGAAAATATTTTTTTGTTCTTGATCAAAGAAATAATATAGTATGCAACGCAGAGAATCAAAAGGAATGACAGTCCCTTCAGGAAGTGATATAAAACAATAAGTGTAAGATCTGCACAATAACTCATTGTTTCCTAAAAGACAGGACTCACAGGATCTCCATGGAAACAAGCACACATTTTATCCATCACTAACTGATTTAAATAATAGATAAAGAAATAGAATTTGACCTGTCCAGTGGAAGCACTAGTGTAGTTAAAGTTAACACTATAATTTCATGTTGCCTTCTATAATGTTATTCAAGATTGACAAATTCTGTTCTACCACACAATTCATACAACTCCATTAAATCTTATTCAAATACATACAGTGCAGATTAACAAAAAAAATCATAGGTGTTTAGAGCATTTCAACATTTATATCACACTGAAGGAAGCTATTATGCAACTATATTGCCCTGAGTCTGTGGATGCCTAAGAAATTGACTGTACTTTTCTAACACACCAGTAGGTTTATTCATATTTGCTCTAATTCTCTTATTTGGGCCTTTAAGAAATAAAGGACTCCTGCATTGATTTTGTGTGAGCAAAAAAAAACTCCTAAAAAGCAGAGTTGGCTATTTTCCAATATGAATAATTCAGAATATGAAAAAATATTTTTCTTGTCCTGTCTTGTGAGGAAAAAAAGACATAATGCAGTCAATTTAAACACATGCTATCTAAATAAAAATTCTATTTGTGTTTACTAGACTTCATTTTAATAAAACAATCAAATACATTCATATTCATAATTTCATTATCCCTTTTCAGTCAATTCTTATTATGCCATGTATTTCTTATTTGAAAAGAGCTTAACTGACACATCTACGCCAGGAATATATTGAAATAACCCTCTCCACATGGGTATCTCAGTTTTCAGAGACTGACAGAGATACCTGGCAAAATGATATTCAGAATGACTAATAGGCAAAGCAGAAGAAACCTCAAAACTTCAGTATTCTTATTACAGCAATCAGAAGCGTGAAACTAATATAAATGATGCTTTTTAGTATCTGCAATCAAAACAAAATATTGTTGCCAAAATAACAGCCCCTTTTTAAAGTAAATCTATTTTGTTTAAGTTTGCAGTAACTGGATGTCAAAAAAAATAAATGAATTTATCTAATGGATTAACAAGTCACCACTGCAAACACCTGTATAACCTCTCAAGGCAATAGACCCAAAATCAACTATAAGAAATAAACTGAAAAAAAAAAAAGTGAATGCCTTACCATAGAACACAGCAAGAGCATTCATAATTTACAYGAACAGTGTTTGCTATCAGTGCAATTTTGTAAATCACGTTACACAACGTATAGGAAAGAATATTCATTTCTCATAAGTGTGAAATAATTCTTTCTAAATGCAGGATTGTCCACATGGCTATTTGAAAAGAGTGCTTAGTTTTAGAATAGGATGTTCGGAGACATATTTTCCTTTCGGGAGGGAAAGAAGCCCCAATATCAAACAGTAGCAATCTCTTTGCTAAGTACCATATTTATTAGTAAAGATTTCTGGGGAATTCTTATAATTAGCAAACTCTGACATAAGTACATAATAAATCACTCTCATGTAAAGTTTCTATATGCTTCATAGATAGATGCCTCTCTCTTAAATTCGAGTTCACTGTTGAATGAAATATTCAAAACCAAGCGCCTCTTATCTGCTAGATAGATGGCAACCAAGAAAGAGTTGGATTTTTTAATTTGGTAATTCCTGACCTGTATTCAAATCACATAAAGTAAGTTATATGCAGAGCTGCTAATCACTGCCCATGTTAAAAAATATCAGTAGCTTTGTTGAAGAAGCTCACAATAACATTTATGTCGCTGATTAATGTTTTGATATAATTAAAAGACTTAATTGTCTATGCAAGGTGCAATTAGAATTATTTTGGTGATGGCAGTATTTGAGAGTGCATTACTAAGTATTAAATAAAAATCAATTCTAATCCCTATTATTATCTTTAATCTAATAAAATACAGGACCTGATAAGCATTACTGCTATTGGGTGGCTAAACCTCCTAAAATTCTGAGAAAAAAGGTCCTCTCATACAATTGCTATACGCTGTTTAAGGAAGGTACATAAAATCTGTTTAGGAATATAACAAATTTAAATTATCTACAGAATATTTATTATTAGGCCTGTGGTTGTAAATTACACTTACCTTGCTCTTTGCTCACCATCCCCCATACAACCAAGAGCAGATCAGTTTCAGTGCCATTATTGTCAGGCATATTAAATTTTCAGGATGCACAGTTGTGGCTTCCAGGTCTCTATTTACCCCTTGAATTGTGTTTCATTGGGCATTTTTACACTTAAAATAACAGAGCAGAAGTATAATAATGTTTTATGAACTACAACTACAGATATGCACATTTGTGATCTATTCATGTTAATACCTGCAAAATGAATAAAAAAGCCAAACCCCATTCACTAAAAATCCCTTAATGATATGTAATGAAAAGATTTAAGTCATATTTTTATCTTTAAAATAGACATTTTCTAATAGAAGAGATTGTGTAAGAAACCAATTTTCCATGAGAGTTATTATTACCTCTAGCTTACCTGCTCCAGTCTTAAGGAAGGGGTAAGAAACAGAAATCATGTACTACTGTCTTTCAACCATGAAAAGCAGCAGATTTCATAGCTCATTAAAACGTGATGGCAGTTTTATGATAAATGGCTTTCAAGAGCTTAAACAAAGCAATGCAGTCCTTGAGAAGCATAGTGTGAAACATAGTCATCTTTCTGACAGATTGTGTTTTTCAGCAAAGCTAAAAGAATACAGGGTTCTTTGGGAAAACGCTAACAAAGGAAAAATAGAAGAAATTTTAAAAAATAGCGATCATTGAATTCTCTGGCAGCAACAAAGTAGCACCTTCCGAAAATCACCCCTTCCCACCCCTTCTTTTTCTTACCCCTTTCGTTTATCAAAGGTAGTTGAACACTGGCATACAGCTACTTACATGTGCTATTTTTTTGCCTCTCCTCACTGTGCATTCAGCTGCCAGTAGCATGTACACGGCTACAATGGCTTTTCATTGGCRTTCAAAACCCGAAATACCACATGTAGCAAAAACGGCTCCCCACCTCGGATGCACGATAGAGAGCAGCGCGCACACACCTCCTCCAGCAATGCCGAAACGCCAGCCGCCGCTAACAATAGAAGGCAGCCCCGACTGACAACCGGTCCCGACACACAGCCGCTGCCGAGCAAAGGCGAAGCGATGCTAACGCCTGAGTGACAAGGTCAGGATGCAAAGCAGCATGGTCGGCTGCGATAGCTTTGGGCTGCGGAAAGCCTCGCACTGAAGCAGCAATTTGTGAAGGAGACAAAAAGGTCCTACCTGTTTTCCCTCGCTCGTTTGGTAAGAAGCGACCGAGGAAAGGGTGGTTTCTTCTTGCAGTGGATGCAGCAGCCGCCCAGCGCGCCTCAAGCAGCCGCCGCGGCTCCCCCCGCGGCTGCCCCCCCACGGCGATGCCAGCGCCGCCGCTCACATGCGCCCTGCAGCCCGCCCCAGCCCGCGGGGGCAGCGCGGCGCGGCGCGGCGCCTCGCCAAGCCCCGGGCACGCCGGCTCCTGCCCGGGACTTGCCTCCATCACCCAAAGCCATCGCTTCACTCTCGACCTCGTGTTCAGCTCCTTTTATTGTGAAGAAAGGCACAGGCTGGATTTATCTGGATTCAGCTGGATCCTACTAATGTTTGTACCCATTCGCACCCTCCCTCCCATTGCAATGCCCAAAGAGAGCAAACCTGCAGCTCTGACTGCACCCAAACTTGGGAGGCCCATTTGCTCTCATGTGGCAGTAAGACCTAGGTCTGAATCTGGTGCCTAGCCAGCACTGTAGCCGGACAATTTTTGACCCCCCTCATTTACTAAGAAAAGGGAGAAATAACAAGAAATAAAAAACAAAACCCAGCTGTTCCCCACCACAGCCACACAGGAAACACCCTCCCTTCTTTTCCACATCCTTAGATCTGGTGGTCCTATCCCCCTTTTGGAGCCCCAAGCTTCCTGCTCTGCTATCGACACCGAGATTTTACCAGTGCTGGACACCAGTTTTCCAAGGAGAGTGCAGCAAAGCCAGATCTTGCACTTAGTCCTATCCCTACTGCCACTTTTTGGATCAAAACTCATCATGTGATCCATGTTCCTCCACCGCTGAGAAAGAAAACTTTCAGTCAACTATCCATCCAGTCAACTATCTGGATTCAGATGCACCCATGGACAAAATGCCACACAGTTTTGGATCCTGCTTGCTCCCTAACTTTCTGGCCCAATCTGAAGTGTTCCTTCTGCTATTTTTAAAAGGAACTGCATCTTACAGAATCTTACTCACAGCATCTTACTGCACCTATGCTAGATCAGACCAAAGATCTATATTGCACATTTTTCTGTCTCTGTGGCCCATACTGTGTATTAGAGGAAAAACAGGCAAGCTTTTACCGTTATTTTCTTAGAAAACTCTCCCACTCACTAGTGATTTGCAACTCAGTGAATTCCTGAAACAGAGGTGTTATTTGTGCAAAAAATTAGCTGTATGTCTCTGGTATAAACATTAATTAAATGCTAGAAGGCATTTTTTCACCTGCAGTGTTGTACAGATGACCAGTCATATAAGCCATAAGAGGTGCATTCCATTCCCCTTTCAGTCCCTTCACTGCTAAAGTCATAGCATACAGGGCATGATGTCTTTAACAGATACACCAGAAACAAAGCTTTACACACCAGATCCAGTATCTAGAGGGACGTTAAGTATATTAAATGCATCTTTATATTAGCAATTTTTTATATATGGCTACAAAAAAAACCTCAACTATCAGAGCTGGATTTTGCAGCACTCCATTGAAGGATTCAGGGTTTTTGCTGTTTTGTTTTTGTGCTGTTGCAGATCTTACACATTTTTAGGCAGTAAAATTTGGCAGTATAGATGCAAAACTTCCACAGTAACCATCAGAATACAAGTAAATTCAGTTTTTACCAGGTCCTTCCAATCACTGCAATTGCTCAATTATATCAGATCTTGTTTTGACAAAGATCAGTTTTACACTTTCATGGAGGAGAAAAATAAGCTAAAGCAAAATTTTTTTTCTTAAGAAGTGACACTTTCTGGAAAGTAATGCAATAGTAAGCCTCACTGAAAAAGTGATGGATGGGCTTTAAGAGCAGATGGCTTTATTATTAGTTGTTCCACTCTGAGTTTATTAGATGTATCTAGACTTTCTGTGGAATAATCCTATCTTGTCAATGCCGTGATCGTTAGAGAAGACATCAGTCCACTAGGTGGCGCAAATACACCATTTAAAAGCACTGAGCAGGCTGCTCTAGGGCGGTAACTTCCCTCCCATTCCGTACGTTTTCATTCATCCATTTATTCAAAATAAAAGCATACAGAAAAGGGTTACACATGCAGCTATAGTCCAGTAACCCACATATCTCTTTTTAAATCAAAGAAAGCTCAGAATGTCAACGTGTTCTTCGTACTTCCAGGCTCAATGAAAAAAGCTATAAACTTCCTGAACAATAGCATTTGCTCCTGTAGACTTTCTGACTTACCAACACCAGAACAACCATGCTGTAACTCATTTCTGTGTCTGCATTCAAGAAAATATGGGCGTCATTTCTCAGCAGTATTAAAACTGAGTAGAAAAAGGCACTGACATTCTCACTTGTCCCCCTTTCCTCCATTTGCCATCACAGTATTCTGGTTTGTTTAAACAATCTAATTCCCACGTCACTGGCTTGGAATGGTAAAGGAAACACCCCTGACAAATCTCTGGGGAACCAACTCTACTCAGATGATGCTGAGCTAGCACCACAAACAGCTAGGATAGGCAAAAATAACATGAAATATACCAAAACTCATGGTCTACCTGAGCTCTAATGTAGATAAATCCAAAACTGAGCCAAAACAATGGCAATGCTATTATTCTTATCCTTATAATTTAAAATAAGAAAATCAAAGCTAATGTAGGAAATAAAGTATGATTTCATTACAGATATAGGGAGGTTAACCTAATCAGCTTACTGTTATGAAAATTTCACAGAATCGCTGGGGTTGGAAGGGACCTCTCAGCAGGGTCAACTGGAGCAGATTGCTCAGGACCGTGTCCAGTCGTGTTTTGAATATCTCAAAGAACGGAGACTCCACAAGYTCTCTGGGCAACCTGCTCTAATGTTCAATCACCCTCACCCTAAATTTTTTTTTCTTATGTTTAAGTGGAATTTCCTGTATTTGTGCCAATTGCTTCTTGTCCTGACACTGGGCACCACTGCGGAAGTCTAGCTCTATCTTCTTACTCTCCCCTCCTCATCAGGTTTTTAAACACAACGATAAGATCCCCCCTGTGTCTTCTCTTCTCCAGGCTAAACAATCCCAGCTCTCTCAGCCTCTGCTCATATGTCAGAGGCTTAATCATCTTTCTGGCCCTCCACTGGACTCGCTCAAGTACATCTATATCCTTCTTGTACTAGGGACCCCAGAATTGGACACAGCACTCCAGATGTTGCCTCACCAGCGGTCAGTAGAGGGTAAGGATCACCTCCCTTGACCTGCTGGCAATGCTCTTCCTAATGCCACGCAGGATACCATTGGCCTTCTTTGTCACATGGGCATATTGCTGACTCATGATCAACTTGTCCACCACGTCCTTTTCTGCAAAGCTGCTTTCTATCCTCCCAGTTTTGTATCATCTACAAACTTGCTGAGGGTGCAGACTGTCCCACCATCCAAGTCATTAATAAAGATGCTAAGCAGTATTGGTCCCAGTATTGACCCCTGGTGGACACCACTAGTGACTGGCCTCCAGATGGACTAGACACTAAAGACACCCTTTGCCACTAAAGACAACCTTTTGAGCCTGCAGTTCAGCCACTTTTCAGTCCACCTCACTGACCACTTATCTAGTCCCTACTTCATCAGCTTGTCTGTGAGGATGTTATGGAAGATAGTGCCAAAAGCCTTGCTAAAGTTAAGATAAACCACGTCCATTGCTCTCCCCTCATCCACTGAGCTGACTACTCCCAATCACCTTCTTGTCCTTCATATGTTTGGAAATGGTCTCGGGAGGATTTGCTCCATCACCGTCCCAGGGATCAACGTGAGGCTAACTGGACTGTAAGTTCCCAGATCCTCGTTCTTGTCCTTCTTGAAAATAGCAGTGACATTTGCTTTCTTCCTGCCCTCAGGAGCCTTTCCCTGATCACCAGGACCTTTCAAAGATTATCAAGAGTGGCCTCACAATGACACTGGCCAGCCCCATCAGCACTCGTGGATGCATCAGATCAGATCCCATGCACTTTTGTACGTCCAATCTGTTTAAATGTTCCCTGACTTGATCCTCCTCTACTGAGGGTTAGACTTCCCCATGGTCTCAAGGGCCTGGGGTTCCTGAAGGCAAGTCTTACCAGTAAAGACAGAGGCACAGGAGGCATTAAGTACCTTGGCCTTTTCCATGTCCTTTGTCACCAAGGCCCCTGCACCATTCAGCAGCAGGCCCACGTTTTCCCTCATCTTCCTTTTGCTGGTGATATACTTACAGAAGCTCTTCTTGTTGTGCTTCCTGTCCCTCGCCAGATTCAACTCCAGGTGGGCTTTGGCTTTCCTAACCCCATCCCTGCACCCTCAGAAAGCATCTCTGCATTCCTCCTGGGTCACCTGTCCCTGCTTCCACCTCTTGTATGCTTCCTTTTTATGTGAGTTTAATCAGGAGCTCCTTGTTCCTGTCCCCTTTGCTTGACTTCCTGCTCAATGGGATGGACGATTCTTGAGCTTGGAGGAGGTAATCCTTGAAAAAAAAAAAATCAACCAGCTCTCCTGGATCCCTCGTCTCTCCAGGGCTACATTGCACAGTTATCTTGTATTTCATGCAGGTCCCTAAACAGGTTGCAGTCATCTCCTGAAGTCCAGGGTTATGATCCTGGTATTTATCTCATTTCCTCTTCTCAGGCTCCTGAGCTCCACCATCTCATGGTCACTGCAGCTAAGGCTGGCCCTGACCAGTTCTTCCTTGTTTGTAAGTATGAGGTCCAGCAGAGTGCCTCTGCTTGTCAGCTCCTCTATCACTTGTCAGGAAGTTATCAATGCCCTCCAGAAACTTCCTGGATTGACTGTGTCCTTTTATGTTGTCCCTCCCACAGATATCAGGGTGGTTAATGTACCCCATGAGGACCAGAGCCTGCAAATATGAGGCTTCTTCCACTTGTCTGAAGAAGGTCTCATCTACTTCTCCTGATCGGAAAGTATGTACCAGACACCCACCACAATGTCGTCCACATTGGTCTGCCCTATAATCATAACCCATAAGCTCTCAGCAAGCTCCTCATCCATCCCAAGGGCATTCCAGCTGCTCTCTTGCATAAAGAATAGCTCCTCCACTTTGCCTTCCCACCCTGTCCTTCCTAAAGAACCTGTACCCACCCATTGCAGCACTCCAGTCACGCGAGCTATCCCACCACATCTCCGAGATCCCAATGACATTGCAGCCCTGCAACTGCACACAGACCTCGAATTCCTTTTGTTTGTTCCCCATGCTGCATGCATTAGTGTACAGACAGTTCAGAGGCACGCAGTCACGCTGATTTCCCAGAAAATGTATGAGAGTTTCTCCCATACTGCTGTTCTCTCAGCCCTTTCTTATTTGTGTGCATACACTTAGAGAGGGCCTCCTTCCATCCTCTTCTGTTGTTTTCACAGGTGTCTCCTGCCCACAACACCCTGCACCCTTTGCTTACCAACCTGCTTCGCTACTTCCTCACTTGTTTGTGGGTCCCTGTCTCCCACCCCATTGTTCCTGGTTTAAAGCTCTCCTCGGCAGGTTGGCCAACCCATTGGCAAAGATGCTTGCACCCCACTTGGTCAAGAGGATCTTGTCTCTTCCTAGCAGTCCTCAGTCCTCAAAGGGTTCCCACAGTTGTAAGGATAATGCAGGATCCATCCACTCCTCCTGAAGTCCTTCTCCCTCACTGGCAGGATTGAAGAGAAAGCTACCTGGGCTCCATGCTCCAGGATAACATTTAACTGTTTAACTGAGAAATATTTCATCACTTTCTTCAGATCCCTGCGTCACTCATTATACACCTTCCCACTCGGAACAAATACAGCAGCAGTTCTATAGACTCAATTTCTATTACTCAATCAGAATTCATCATCTTTTTTTCCTACCTTATTTTTTTTTTTTTTCTGAGACTGGTATTGTGCTTTCTTCCATTAGAACAGATTGAGATGATTCAATTTACTTACAGCAGGATTTTGACAAAATACTGAAAGAACAATAGTAAAGAATACAAATAGTAAGAATATAGAGAATCAGAAGAAAGTGGAGACTTGTAAAGGATGAGATAAGAAGGAAATATTACTGCTCATGGTTCTTATGCAAATGGAGTCTCATTGACATCTCACAAACAAAACTGCTTTCCAGCCTTTTCAGCTGTGACCACAACCAGGTTTCTTGGGCTTTCAAGCATGCAGCACACCACTTGAGAGATTTCATGCATCTGAATGACTTTTTTTCCCTAGATTAGAATGCTAGCTCCTTGGGGTACATGTTAAATCTTACTTTCAGTACCCAGTACACACACATAATATAGTTCTATATTTAAACACAAAACAAAAAAGTAGGAAAAACTGTTTATCTGGAAAGCAAAATTATCATTCTTTTAAAAATACACCAAAAAGTAAACCTATCTTTTCCTTAAGCAAAAAATATAACTATTTCCTGAATAGTTGGGACATTAATACTTGCATCATAACTGAATACATAAATTCACTTCACTAATGCTAAAATTTCAGATAAAAAGAGGGAGATAAAATATCAGTAGGTAATTTCTTTTTGTTTCACTAAGAATAAAGCTACACTCTTAAGGATTTTTTTTTTTAATAGCAGATGACTGAAATTAATATTTTGCCTGATAAATGAGTGCAAGGCCATGCACAATTACTTATCACTATTTATTACTTATTAGTATTACTTATTATACTATATTTATACTATTATTTAACACCACTGCTACACAAATACTTATCACTATGTTAGTATATTGACAGCAAGCAACAGTGACAATGTCTGAGGGAAAAAAATAATTTAACAAATAATAAAGTACATAGAAAAATTAACTCATTTTACGATAAACCTCTATCTTTAAATCACATTGTCTATATTACCTGTGCTAAAAATATATCAAACATTATAATCAAACATTTCATTTTGGAACCTTTAACTTTCTTAGAAAATGGTAGGCCAAAAGTACACCAGCAATGTGCTTGCATTCCTCATCCAGTGTATACACACCAGGACAATCCTCGCCTCAGTTCCTCTTGGCAATACAGAATTTAAGTTTCATTGTTGTAACATCAAGGAAACAGGATCACAGCATATAGAAAGACTCAGTTTCTTGTGGACTACTGGCTGTAAGGGACCCATTAGAATAATTTATTAGGCCTGCTGCTGGGTCCCCTGTAATAGGACTGGAAATACATTGATCATACAAATATGGATATCCTGTGATTATGACAGGATATAATCACATCTCTGCTCATGGGACATTATATCCAAGATCCAACCATACGACCCAGTTAAGCAAATATATCTATTTACATCAAAACAGATATCCAGTGAGCAGGATGTCTGTTTATTGGATAGGTGACAAGACACATCTGGACACATAATTAGGATGAGGGCCACATCACACAACTTGAGTGCATTCATTGCTGTGTAACAGGGGAGTTCCCAGGTGCACATACATTTGACTGATGATTTACAGATTACAAAAGACAGGGTCCAGAAATCTACCTATCAGGAGCAATTCAAACAAAACAATATTGGATCTTGACATTTCCACTATGTAGTAATTCTGGATAAATGTGTTCACTGAGGCCCTTAAAATATTTTCTAATATCAGAACATTTTTCAGGGAAATAACACAGACTGCTAGTATTCTTGTAATGTGTACTTGCCACTTTCCTTGATATACCAATGCTGATTAACTCCTAGCACATTCTGAGACAAACAAAAATCAAGTCTTGAGCTGTTTTCTGCTGGACAAACTTTTCAGGCTCACAAAACCCTTCTCTGGGCTCATGTACCTGAAATCTCATCTATTTTTTTCCCACTTACACTGACCATACCTCTCATCACAAACTTTGCTTTGTTAATATGCTTTGGCCACCATGGGCATAATGCTGCTGGAAGAAATTTCTTGGCGATAACCTCAAAAGAAATGAAAAGTCCTGGAGATATTTCCACTATGTTTTTTCCCCCAAAACTGATGGAACTGAGTGCTATAAGAAATCTAGCTTATGAAACTTTGCTGCACCTTTACTCAAATATAATACTTAGCAGGTATATAAACTGCTTTAAAAAATTAGACTAATTCAAGTGCTTATTTCACATTAAGACTCAAGGAATATTTGCTTGAAAAAAATTTGGGGAGAGAATTTTCCTCTGTCTGCTGTCAATATTATTTTTACCAAGAAGGGTTAATGTGATGAGCAGATGAGACAGAAGGTACATTGCTTCAGGCTGAAGTGGTAGGCCTTTAAACCTGCTTATACAATTTTTAAATCTCAAGAATGAAATATTTCCTCATAAGCTACTTTGAAAAGTTTATAGCTGACATGGTTGCTAGCTGAACGTTTGAGAAGCCCATCAAAAATCCAGAGATCTTTAAATGCATCTCTAGAGCTGATTCTAGTGAATCAGAGTCAGTGCCAAGCAGAAAATTCATTAGTTGAACACAAAGTAATTAAATCTGAGTTTTCTTTGGCTTTGTTCTTTTTTAATGAATTTATTTTACACCTATATCAAACAGGTTCTCTCCACAAATATTCTACAAATGTCTGCAATCAACATTCATGAGGTAGTGTATGAGCAGATTTGTGTGAAAGAAGCAACATATCTTATGTGGTACTACATTTGACTGAAAAGATAATTATGCTGGAGGATGAATGGTAAAGACTTTAGGTCCAAGAATTGAAACTGCTGCAGCTATTATTACCTTTGCATTGCCCAAGAAGCTTCAGAGGATCAAATGAAACTGGAATGTCTGTATACATAAGGCTAAAAGATTAGGGTATCAAAACAGCACACCTTTGATTTTATACTTCCTCTTTTTCTCTGCTAACAGTGTAAGAAAATTCTGTTTCAGAGAATGATTAAAAAAAAAAAAAAAGTCTGTGGTCAGATGGCCTCATTTAGGAAAGAGCATTTGAATGGGTCAGACTTGCTGCACATGCAACAATTTCTCTATGAAGTATTTTAGATGGAAAGATGGAAGCCCTAATCTTAACCTTTTTTTAACTAGCATCATAGAGGAATCTGAAGCTTTCTCAGATTCAGAGTGAAAAAATTCAGAGAACAAATGTCTTCCAAATGAACCCTACAATTGCTTATTTAACTTTAGATTAATCACGCAAATTTTAAGGACATACTGTAAGGCAGAAAAAAGATTTTTAATTCTAAGAAATTCTTAAAATGACATTTTGATGGGTTTATTTGAGCAACTCAGGCTTTAATCAGCTGGTAAAAACTGTCCTTTTATTCTCTGCAGATTCCTTTTTTTGTTTTGTATTCCTATCACTGCTTTAGCTTTATTATTTTTCTAGGTGCCCCCCTGGCAGATAATAACAAAAGAAAGACAACTTGAGTTATTTCAGCTTTTTCTATGACTTAATTTGTCTGCCCCACTGCACTTTCAACTCACCCCAGATGAGGACTAAAACAGGTCATGAGGCTTCCTTGATCTTTTAATCTTCCAGAGGTGAGGACAGCACAGAAGTTTCCTTGAGATCAACTACTCCAGTAAAGTCCAAATCAATCATTTTAATATCCCTGACTTACAGAAGGCTTGTTTCATAAATGACATTCCAGTGATTTAAATCTTCCACAAATTTTTGCTCATTTTGTGCTTTCTGAAATAAGATAATTGATTTTAAAACGAAAGTCGTGTAATTGTTACTTTTGAGTTGCTAACAAAAGGTATACAAAATAATATTAACAGAAGGTAAAATGACAGCCCTACTATAGTCTGAATATTAGTATTGCTTCAGTTTTACAAAGCTGAATGCATAAATGGACTTGAGCCACTGAAATAATACTAGTTTTATTATACCAGCTGTGCTGGACGTTCCCCTAATTCTACATAACTGATTTTCATGCAAGTAGCATTATTAATAGGAGTGAGATGATTTTAATTGTAATGTCAGAATATACATTTTCTAGTAAGATGAGATGAAGTATTTTCAATAAAACAGAACACCACTTTTTAAATTCAGATTCTGATATAAAAGGTGTTATATACAAAATAATTAAGATATTTAAAAGTCACCAATGAAGACACTGAGAGCAGAAAAATAAGTTCTTTTCTCATTCTTAATGAACATAGTTTCATCCTGAATAACTAGTGTCATTGGGAACTACTGACCTAATTAAATACAGTATTAATACCTAAATAACACTTAGCAACAATGATCTCCCCATTCCTGTGGGAAATGAGCAACCTAAAAAACAAAAAGTATGAGATGCACCCATCGTAAATAGACGATTCCTTTCAGAGGCTCAGAAGCCTAAGATGATGCAAGTATTTCAGGTACTTCTGAACATGTGTTCTAAGTTGTTTTGAATGAGTATAATTTAATACATACATAGACATATTGAATAAAACTCACAAAATATATGAAAAATAAAATACATCTGTATAGCTGGTAGCAATTATTTATCTATGAAAATGAGACAATAGTTCCAGTTAATACATTATTCTTTATTAATTTATAACTGTAACAATCTTAGTGCAAAAGAGACAAAATATAAAAGTAAAAAAATTTCTTTCACATCATTTAATATGTTGCTTACATATTAAAGATGCTTGTAATTTTAGCTGGTGATCATAGTTTTTTATTCAACGTGCAGCAAGTAGAACACTACTAATTGTCAACGCAAAGATGCACAGCAACGGTATACCTTTCCCACCTCGAGTCCTCTGCATAACACCAACCAATAGACATTATATCAACCTGAATGGCACGTAGCTATCAGAAAAGAAACATTTTAGAATAGAACAATGATCTTATATACAATTATCTGTATAGATGGACTTTAACAGTTTATCACAAGATTCTGAATGCTAGTTGCATCTTACTTCATAGTCTAAATTTGCTGTTATCCTCTGCTAAGTACGTCGGCTATTTTAAAGATTAGTTGTCACTGCACTTACCCAATATGTGTGTCATAATGTAAAGACCTGTGTCACCTCTCTAACAGCTTGAGCTCAACTGCGTGAAGGATTCCAGATTTTGCTCTGATCTTTTTAAAAGAAAATTTGAAAAATATCTCCAGATATGATTTGGAAATGTGAATATAAAATACTTTAGAATTAATTTTATAATATTTGAAGGATTTCAATACTTTCTAAAAATATCAGTTTTTCTTTCATTTTCATTTAATATTGGGAAAATATTTTAAAAATTCATTTTCACAAAAACATTAAAGAAAAGCAGATGAATAATTCTATTACATGTCAAAAACATTTATAAATAATGGATCTATTTTTTAAGAAAAATCTACAGTAAACAATTTGCATTCACAAAATATATTGGCATTCTTCATGGTGTTTAAAAGTAATGATATGTAAACAAAAACACTTGTTAAAAACACAAATACACAGGAAACCATCATCAGTATACATATATATTGGCTCAGCATTTTTTAAGATAAATAAGCATGTTCTCCAATGTTAGTTCACACTGTAAGATGAACTTCTGTAACCATATACRATAAGCAAATAGAAATCAAATAGTAAAATGAAAACAAGAGGCTGTCCTATCAAGTACTTGTTTCCTTCTTATAATTATTACATTAGGTTTGCAAAATAATCACAAAGCTTAGCCAGTCTCGATACAAAAAAAACCCACAACAAAAAAAATGATCAAAACAGCGAGCAAAAATCTAGTCAACCCAGATAACTGGAAAAGTAGAATTTTGCAAAGCTGATTATTTCACAGGTTTTCACAAATTTCAAAGGTGATAACTGATTTGAAGAAAACTCAGAGGTAGATATTCTACATACATGTCAGCCTTCATAATTTTCAAAAACAAGTCCTTGAAACAAGATAATGCTTCTATTGCTTAAGTATTGGTTATTCCCTGAAGCTCACATTTCTGGTGGAGAAAGAAAAAGTTTCAAAATAAAGCCATCTGCTTATAATATTTTTTTACTAATTAAAATTAGAATAAAAAGGTAATAATTAGAGCTGATCTCCTCATGTTCTCATGTTATCCAAAACTGTAAACACGTATCATTCTTAATTAATTGCTCAAGTGAAGAGAAAATTTCTTGAGAAGATTAAATCAAACTAGAGAAAGTTTTTATACTACAGAATAGTGTAATTACATAGTCCCTTTATTGTGTCAAGCTCCCAAGAAGGAATAAATAAGTAATGCCAATGAGAAAGATGGTGATGGTAACACAGAGATCATTCTAGTGTAAAAATTGATTAATAGGTTGAGAAGGCAATAGAGTAAAAATTAATCTGCATATGAATGCAGTTGTTAAAAAACACTTTCTTTAAAAATATACACTTTATGAAAACATGAATTCCCTGATAATATACGGCACAGAGTTGTCATTGTTAAAAGGGAGTACATAAACAGAAGAAGAAAAATAGTTCACCCTGCAATATTCCTCAGGTATAGCAACTGGACTATTTATATTGGTTTTGGACAAAAGGCAACATATTTTGACTTGCTATAAAACAAGGAAGAATATAGATAATTCTCTAATAATGCTACTCATTCTCAGAAACATATCGTCTAATAGTTTCTCAAGAATGAGATGAAAGTGATCCACCAATCACTGTGTAAAATACTGGTTTGCAAGACAAGAGGATTTGTCCAACAGCTCGCCAGTAGAGCAAAAGTCATAAGTGCTATATCATCCCCCATTATTCATATCTCATCTACTACAGCCTTCCTTTTCCCTCTCTGGCCATAAACTCTCAGAAGAAAAAAAAAAAATTTGCCTAAAACTGTGGATCATATCATGCCAGCCTGAAAAAGCAAGCCTGAGGACAAGCCATATGTATTTACCTACATGAAAAAGTCTGAACTCTCACCAGTCTGGAACTGTCTCTAGGAGTTTAGCAGTTAGCTAGTTCGGTTTGTGAGCGTACTTAGCAATTTCCTAAAACAATCACTGTTTATCTCTCTGTCTTTTCACTCTTTACTGAGATGCATGATAGTACGGGAGAGACAGGATATAAAGTTAATCATCAGGCCTCTAACACCAAGCAGACATTATCTAAAACAAAAATGATTTCTAAAAGTAGAAGAATGAAAGTGAAAATGAACAGATGAGAAGCTGATTATAATTTACTTTTGACAGACTATGAAGACCGTAACTTTAGATATTAATAATCTTCAGGCACAAACAATGAAAAATACATTCTGATAATTACTCTCAGACACTTCTTTGGACAGTTTCATCTAATGTGTCAGAATCAAACACATTTTAGTTAAACTTTGACCTGTGGGGTGTCTTTCCTTCATTGCTGTAATTGAGAGAATTTCATGGCATTTCTGGTTCATCTCCTAATATGAATCATTTGTTGGTTGCACATAACTAATAAAAAGAATAAATTGGCAATACATATTTGGATGTAACTACTGACAATAATAAGCAGGCAATATGTGTTTGGAAGCTGTCAGTTGATGCAAAACCATTAAAAAAAACAAATTTGAGTCTGTTACATTATACGGTCTTTAGAGAGCACTTTGCAGCTAATATTTCCAATCAATATTTTATAGTATCAGAGTCAACAAAAAAAGAACTTAGCACCTCCTATAGTATTTAAGAATTTAATATAATTAAAGAAGTAAATAATTACACACAGTTTAAATCCAACTCACATGGAAACAATCTGATAAAAATCAAACTACTTACTTTTCAGGTTCTTCTYGATCAGCTGTCCTTACAGTTGCACRCTCTGGAGAATGCGAAGGAGACCTTAATGTTGAACTGAGAGGAGGCGAAGTGCGTAACGATGACATAGAGAGGCCATGTCGACGCATCTCCTGAATTGCACGCTCTCTACCAACAGATAGTAATTTTAGTTACGTAACACTTTGGTACTGCAGGATATTAGGAGGAAGAAGAATTAACTTTTTCCCATGTTTTTTCTTGGTGATACTTGCAATACTTTGCAAAGAGCCTTGCTTTCTTACAATGTCACTCAACTTTCTTCTTGTTTTCATGAGAAAGGGAAAAAAAAATTAAAAGCGATGGTAAATTCACAAAATTTAGGAGGGAATTCAGAAACTGCATTTTTTTTTTAAATTGAGCAGTTTTCAAGTTGAGAACATCAGATTTTGTATGACACTAGGAACACAAATTTCCATAAACTCTCCTTGTATTTAAAAAAACAACAGTTTTAAAGATGAAAAAGAAGTCACCTTACTAGGAAATATACAGCCCCTTACCGTTCAAATCGTTCAGTTGTTAGTTGTCTTTTCAAAACATCATAGTCAGTCTGCAGCTGCGCAACTTTACTTCGAAGTATGGAAACCTCTCTGTTATGACTGCTTCTAAAAAAAAAAACCATGAAAAGCAACAAAGTTTTCTTTGAACACCGTCAGCTAGGAGCTTAGAGGACTTAATGCAAACAAAAACAAAAGGAGATACTTAACATGTTGCTTCACACAGCCCAAAACAGAAACAAATCAGAAGCGGTGAGAACAGTAAATACAACAGCATGTTTCTGGAAGCAATTAAGGTGAGGAAGAAGTGAGAAGCTAGCAAGCCTCTCACCATATTCTTACTACAGTACATCTTTTTTTTTTTTTTTTGGACAAAGTTAAACATAGACATGTTTTATAATAACAGATGAAACAAATGATTGTTTTATTGATTTACTAGCCTCTGCTGCAATATGAGAAGGTCTTTAGGTGTACATTTAAAAAGAATAAAAAAAAAGTAATAGCTACCAACAAAAAACACAAAAGTAACAGATATAGCTTCAACAAAAAGTGTATCAAAGCAGGCTACAACTCTCTGGCTAGAAATGAACATAACTGAATCAAATCTATGTAGAACTGGTATTAAAGCAAGCTCAGACCAGCTACCTCCTGACTGGGCCCAACTGGTTCAACTGCAAGAATCAGAAAGAAAAGGAGCTTTGTCAATCTTAAGTAACAATTAAATGTACTTCTCAGCTAACCATCAGCTTGGATAGCTCAATGCTTGTTTGCAAAACACCGTAAACTCTATTAGAAAGCAAGCAAAATTATCATTAACTTGAGCGTAAAGTTAGGTGTCTAAATCAGAATCTAGACAACCATGTTATTCCATATAGTCTTCAAAGCCAGTATGATGGAGATTGCTCAAAAGTCACTTCTGGAGGATGCAAAGATGTACTAGTTTGTGGCTAAAGCCCTGGACTTGAATTCCGGAGAATGGATTCCATTTCTAGCTCAGTCACAGACTTCCCATCTGGCACCTGCTGGTCTGACTCCAGGGAGATACAAGCTACTCAAGTNNNAAAAAAAAAAAAAAAAAAAAAAAAAGCAGATTTTTCCTGTGTTCCCTACTCATCAGTAAAATTCCTAGAATGATCTCTTGATCCAGTGTGTTGTGAACAGATGCAGAAGAGAACAGGTTTCAGCTTTCGATGATATCTTATTCTAAGTCCTTCAGAGACTGGCATATGCTTTCAGGATGGAGGTAAGAATTCAGGACCCAGTATCATTATTGTAAAATAAAAAGAAAGCAAACAGTTCTGTAAGTTCTGAGGTTATTACATGTAAATGACATTAAAACAAAACTAAGATCATGAAGTCAATCACTCAAAAATTAGAAAAGATTAAGACTAATTTAGTTTGGAACCTTTATGCATAGTAATCATATAATAAGATTATATGATCACATACTATTTTTCCCACAGGACATCTACCTCTTTCACAGGAGATGCAGATAGCTCTTGACAAGTAGTTTAGCTACTCAGTACATTCTGTTTATTTAATATTTAATCACTGCAGAGTCTCAGATTTCATTTACTGCCTTATTACCCAAATAGAACCCCAAGTATACAACTACTCGCTCCTTCATAAGCTTCACAGAACTCAGAATTATGGCACTGCAGAGCTCCTCAAGCAAAACTTCATTTCGAGAATCTAAAGTCAGAGGTTGTGAAAACTCCATTTTATAAACAGAGAGTGGAAGCACAGGCATGGTAAGGCCAAAATTGTAAATAATGTTCAATACTGACAGAAAATTTTCATCTGCTAGAACTGAAATTATGCCAAGTCCACTGAATTCTTTTATTTCACAAGATACAAGCATAACCACCATGGACTTCAGGCACAGCTGTGAGCATTTAAAGCTTCTGTTCTTTAGTCTCCAAGTACTACAAACTCAATACTGGAAAACAGGGCATATACAAATAGCTCCCACATCTGAACATTTGCCTAGAAAGATACAGAATGTTTGGGGTAAAGGTAGTAGAACAACTCAGTGCGATAGAATAGCCATTGTTCCTCCGGGAGAACATTTTCCCTCTGCCTGCAGTATTCCACCCTATCAAAAACATAACTACTGACATTTGCAACAAACAAGAAAGAGTCCTACAATGTCTTTAGAAGAAACTTTGTGAAGAAATTACTATGAAGTAATTTAAATAGACTTGTATCATGTTTGTACACAGGAAAGCCAAATTAACATTAAATGAAAACCTAATTCTTTCTTTCTTTCAGTTTTTCTAACTTTTTCATTGTTTATTTAGTAGTCAGGATATTCCAACAGTTAATATTCTTTGTATGTGATTTAGAATTTTTTTTTTTTCAAGTAAACAAAATTCAGTGATTCTAAGATACGGAACAACGAGTTGCTCAGGACTGATTGATAGCGTTGTCATTTACAGATTCAGTACAGGAATGCTATAGTCTGTATTTTATAAGGGAGCATGATCTGTCCTTTTACCTTCCATGTGTTTCCTTTCTGCCCCACCTTAGTACTTATTAACTGGGTGTATCTGCTCTTCCTTTCTTGAAATTCTGGTTTGACTTTACTCTTCACCACCTTCTACATTCAGCTGCTACTGCTCCTTCTTGCTATTTAATGCAAAGATATCACTATAATCACTGGTAAATTCATCACCAGGAGAATAAAAGGTATTTTCAACACATGATAATACCTACAACCAAAATTTCAATTTCCCTGCTCCAAATCATAAGGAAAATGTATTAAATCCCTCACTTCTCTGGTACATGAATTTCATATGAATAACATATTCATCCCTTAACTTCATTCTTCCGAACAGGTTAACCTTTCCTCTGCAAAAGTGTTAATAAAAAAAAAAAAAAAAAACCCACTACTTTAGGCAGATGCACAGCATAAGAAGTTGTGGTTAGTTTACTGAGGTTATAAACAAAGACAGTTATAAGGGAAAGTGCTGGCCACACTTAGTGTAGGTGTCAGTTTCAGCTCTATTTATATTTAAAGAAACAATATGTGATATACCATTTTTTACTTAACAGTTCATACTAATAGAAGCAAATGTAGTTTTGCTTTTTTAAAGAGCTATGACTTTACTATTTTATATGTAAGTGATTCATATTGTAATCAAAGCAAGGACATCAGGCATCTTCACTATACATATGTAAAAATTTTACTCTAAAAATAATTCAGGTAAGATTCAGATTCTGTTTGCTTTGAGATGCTTGATGATTCCAAGCTGCTCTAAAGGAGTCAGGACTTCAGAATACTCTCCAATAAAAAAAGCATAAAAATATAGTTCATAATTAAGAAAATTTGAGTTGTCTTAATAGTTAAGCTCACAGATGCCAGTTCTTCAAAGACAAATAAAAATGTGACATTTGGCTAAAAAGCAGAGCTGAAATCCATTGCTCCCTGAAGCTAAGAACAAAATCAGAACCTGTGAAGGAGGAGAGTCACGTTCTTTGAGGAGTTATATATTGGGATGCAAAGTTTAAATATCCAAATCATACTGGAATGCATACATACATTTACAGATGCACTCAACTAAACAATTTTATCAATTATCATGTCTTGTCTGGCTCTGTAGTGGAAATAAAGTCCAGTAATGCCAGCAACAGATCAGCTACCTATAAGGCTTATGGAAAGGATTTTAGTGACTCCCCTAAAAAGATGGGAGAATTAAATCAGACATGAAAACTTCATGAAAGACATCACCTCTTGTGCCTGACTGCTGCGGGAAAGATTCTGATGTGAAAATAAATAACGACCAGCACAGAAAGAACTAAACCAAAGCAAACAATCTGGAGTTCAGACTGGGAACAAATTCAGAGAGAAATTGAGTGCTTATTCTCAAGACTGTGAAAACAAGCTCAGCAGAGTGTACCAATCTCTAACAGTAGGTTTCCTTTGGAACACTGCTAGTGCTAAACTGATGTCTACTGCAATTAGTTGTGAATACTCAAAGAGATCTGAAAGATCCCAAGAGAAACTTAAAAGTAAACAATGTCATGATAGGCCAAAAGGCATGGCTGCTAAAATCCACTCAACCATACTAAGTAGTGAAGATTTGACTATGTGCATAAGTTTCTTCATAACTCATATAAAACATACAACAATTAAAACTTACAGTTTGCTCTCGGCGAGTGTTAGCTTGTCTTTCAGTAACTGAATTTCTGAATCTTTCTCATGCAATGTTAAATGGTTCTGAAATTCTTTATCTCTACTAGTAGCCAGCAATGTTTCAAGGTTCTGAATTGTAAGTCTCTCACTGGATAACTGCTTTTTCAGCAACTCTGCCTCTGATTTTACATCTTCTAACTCAGCTAGAACCTAAGGCACAAATTTATATTCATTATTAATACACTGGTTTACAAACACAAACACACAGAGTTCTCTTTCCTGAAAACTTGTTACAAAAAACGAAATGATTGAAAGTTTCATAAAAATGAAAACTGAAACTGAGCTCAAAAGACATATTAAGCCCTAAAACTACTTTATGAATATAAACAAATTCTGTGAGGATGAGACTTACTGTTCCCATGTTTTTGAATACAGTAACAGAAAGTCAGATCAAGTCACTAAGTATAGACACAACTTCATTTAATAATCAGTTGCAAAGAAAAAAGTTCACATATTAAGGAAATGTAATACTGCTTTTATTCTATTGAAATAACTATTTCACAGAATCAGAAAAGAGTTGGGCTTGGAAGGGACCTCTGGAGATCATGTGGTCTAACCCCCCTGCTCAAGCAGGGTCAGTTAAAGTGGGTTGCCCAGGACTGGGTCCGTTGAGTTTTGAATATCTGCAAGGATGGAGACTCCGCAACCTCTCTGGGCAACCTGTTCCAGTGTTCAACCACCCTCACAGTGAAGAAGTGTTTTCCTGTGTTCAGGTGGAATTTCCTGTGTTTCAGTTTGTGCCCATTGCCTCTCGCCCTGTCACTGGGGACCACAGAGAAGAGTCTGGCCCCGTCCTCTTGACACCCTCCCATCAGGTATTTATATACATTGAGAAATCCCCCCGAGCCTTCTCTTCTCTGGGCTAAACAGTCTCAGCTCTCTCAGCCTCTGCTCATATCAGACATGCTATAGCCCATTAATCACCTTTGTGGCCCAAATATTTCAAAGTATTTTATGCATTTCAGCTAAATCTAAAATTTCATTTCAATTGAAAAAAAATCCTTAGAGAAAAGTCTTTAATTTCTAAAAAAGAGATGCACTATTCATCTTTTATTAAAAAAAAAAACTGAAAATTTGAAAATTATGGTAAAGTACATAAAAACACATAAATATAGCTTGCCTTTCTAGTTAGCAAATCTATGGCTGCCACATTTGGTAATGGTAATGAATCAAATTCTCTTTTTCTGTACAAAAAATATAGTATTTATAATATAACACACGTTTGTTGATTAAAAACAAAATAAGATATTTTATTATAATAAATTAAACTTGCCTCTGCTACTTACCCTTTCATAATCCATGCTTTTGGATGTCAGCTGCCGAGATAAAAGGTCTTTGCTAGACTCAAGTTTCACACACAGTTCTCTCACAGAAGTCAGGTCAGCCAACACAGAAGACTTTTCCTGACTTTCACGTTTAAGGTCCTCTTCCAGTTTGGACATATTTTTTGTAATGGAGGAGATCTGAGATTCATATGTTTGATGTGCAACGATATGCTAAACAAAGACAAACACGGATACCACCCCCAGTGTTAAATGCAACAGTTCTCTGTTGAGTAACACTTTTTTTGTACTTCCTTTTCCCTGCACGGTAAACTGAACTTTAGATTATACTAATTGCCTTCCCTCTCCCTAAATCACAGCTAAGAACAACTATTAAGATCATGAAGAATTACACAGGCATTAAACAAGAGTGGAAGGAGGCTGTATTGCAGCTTTGAAGAAGAATTAAAAGCTTAAAAAACAAAAAATACAATCTATTCTTTACTATCGTTTACTACTCTTTTTTTCTGGAGAATTAAAAGATAGACAAACTATGGTGAGTCCACACCTACTATACTCTAAAACCTTCTTGACCTCCATGAACTTACTGCTTCTAAAATATAAACCTCATTATTTTCTATAATACTGGTCTAGGTTTCTGCATAACAAAATTCCTGATGGATAATGGATTTCTGGATTTAGACTACCACTAGATTTAGACTACTACCAGATTTCTATCTACCTTTATTCTTGTCACCAATGCTTCAAATTCTTTATTCAAAGGCTTCAAAGAAATTTAATAACTAAATTTTCAAAATACTCATAAAGCTACATGCAAATATTTTTTAAGCAAATAAACAAAATTTCCTACAGAACCTTTAAAGAGAAAATGTGTCTAACCAGAATCAGTTACCAATTCAAAATCTGAAGTGTCCACAATTGAAATATTCATGTGTAGGAATCAACTTCCATTAAAGCATTAAAAGCAATACATTGACTTCATTAAAAACAACTTGAATGTAACTCACTTTCCTTGACAGAATTATACTACATTAATTATTACCTCTTGAATCTCTTTTTCTAGAAGTTCTACTCTCTCTCGAAGATGTCTCCGGTCTGTATCTACAGAAAGGAGTTCAAGCCGTATCGAGCTGCCTTCTCCTTCAGCTTGATGAGCTTTGATTTCCCAGTCTTCAGCTTGCATATGGAGCATTCGGAACTTCTCTAACAAATCTTGATTTTCTTTTTCCTAGATGAAACAGTAAACCACTCTGTAATGATCCACATACTTTCAAGTCACTTGATTTTTTTAATGCTTATTCCCCATATTTATAACATTTTTTCCATGAGAAAGTAGAAACTTTCTCCATTTTCTTAACCCTATTTTCTGGCAATTAGGAAAGGGTATCATCCCTTTTGCAGGTCCAAATGGCAAATAGATACAGTGATGGCATTCAGTTTTATTACATAGAAATACTGACCAGCAGTTAATGAGTTACAAGGTTTTTCTTTTGGATCTCTCTGCATTGTCAAGTGTCACATTACTGAGATGTACTGATCACAGTGCTCCTCTTTCCAAAAAATTCCAGCCGGACTCCATCTTTAGTTCCTGTATACACTGCACTCTTACTAATATTTGTATTACAACAGTGCCTGAAAGACTGATAATCTATTTGGGCATATACACATAAACAGTCTATCATAAAAGTATGGAACTGCGAACTTAAAAGTGCTTACAAGTTAAGCAGTGATAGAACAAATGTTGCTTGTGAATTTTAATTTGGTCCAACTGGAAACGCGTATTATAAGGCGGTGCTTTATTTTTCCTCTGTATTTAGCTACCTTTCCCTCTTCCCCTCTTCATGCAGTGTACAGCAGGCTGAACATGCTGCTAGTATGAATCAGGTTTATCTGGTGAGGAAGGCTATTGTTTGCGAAATTCCTTCTGTATTTCCTCCAGAACTTGGAAGGTACAGACAGAATGAGGCAAGGGCAACTAGGAAAGAGAAACTCATGATTAAGCAACCAAACACTGCAGAAATACTGCAATGCGGAAACACTGGAGAAAAGAAAATCTTTGCCTCTACAGACAAAAATCATGTGTAATACCAGACAAAACCCTGAAACCAACCTTTCATAATTGGCCATTGGCTGTATATTCTACAGCTTCTTGGTACTTGATTTGAATAATTACACTGCCATTGCCAAAATTATGAGTACCCACATCTGTAGCTGAACTGCTCTGGACATATGACTTGCAATATAATTATAAACATTCTTAAAAACTAAGCTCCAAGTGTTTTAAATTGGGGATCCAAAGCTAATGGATACTACCGACCTGAACCTCTGTCTATGCTTCAATATATATTTGTAAAAAGTAGCTAAATTATATGTATTCCTCCAGCACATGTAAGCTAAGTCTGATCAAAACTCATTCTTTCCTATTCAAAGTCACATAATAAATTTATCAGTTCACATTGACTTGAACATAAATTATATTTAGACTACTCTAATATTTAGTTCACAGGCTCATACTTGTGATTCCAAGTATCAGGATAAAACACATTAGCAAACCAATTTTGTCAGTACAGGAAATACTTTTAACTTTCATCATTCACAGAGAAAACACTTTTTTTTTTTTTTTTTTTTTTTTCACTCTTTCCCATAGCAGAACCACACGTAAGTTTTCTCTTTACCAAAAGTGTCAAATAGTAAAAACTATCACTTAACTTTGCTTGTTGCCTATAATGATGAAATAGTACCAAATATTTTACCAGTTGCCTTGTAAAAAACCCCCAAAACTCAAAAAGAAAAACAATATTTCAAACACGGTTTCTCTAGTATTATGGCCAACTTAAATAACATCAGTGAAGTTGATATGTGCCAGAATTTATCAAAGCTTCAGAACTAATAAGTTTTTATAAGAATCTATTAGTAGCTTGAAAATACTGCTGCTAGAAAGAAAAAAAAAGAAAAAAAGTGATGGTGGTGGGGAAAATTCCAAACCCTACAATTCTTAATTTGTTTCTTGTATTCTAAAATCTAAATTCTAAAATTTTACACTCTCAACCCAACGCATTTACTGAAAACAATGAATGCCTACAGATTATGTCTTTACCTTTAAGGCCATCAAGCTTTCAAATCTGGAAACTTCAGTTATATAATTATGAACTCTAGTCTTCATCTCTTCTTTTTCACGTATTGCATCTTCCAGTTCAGTACTGACAGCCTAAAAAGATTGCATAAAGGCAAAACAGTGCATTAGAGTAAAGTAATCTGTATATTTTTGTGTCAGACTAAATTAAAGTAGTTGTATATGCCCTAGATTTTATTCTCTTCTACTTTTAAGTAATTTAGTCAAATTCCTTTGGGATTTGTATAGTTCAGATATATCCCTTATTACCTTAGGTAGATCAAGAGTTTTCCAGTCAACAATAATCACAGAATTAGCAATGAATGTTATACCGTTTTTTAAAATGTGCAGCTCCTCTGGTGACACACACTGTTGCTCTTTGGAAGATTTAACACATACATGTTCAGAAGCTGGGATGTTTTTTTTTTAAGTCTTGCTTTAAGGTTCACTTATCAAGCAAGGGACTGTTGTTTTGCGTGTCAATTCTCCAAAGAGTCAGCTTGGTAACAAGCAAACATTTATTTTAAATCAGAATTGCAATAAGATGCTACAAAAATAAAAATAACCAAATGCATTATTAAGATCATATTTAAACACCAACATTGCTCCTTGGAATCTAGTTGAGATGGAACAGCCACCTCTCTGGTTCCCTCTCAGGTTCAGCTCTCATCTTTCTCTGTGTCTTGCCAAAAAGGCAAGAATCTTCTATGCTATCCCCAGGTAGAATGCCCCAGTTTTCACCGCATTAAGAAAACATACTTTCTTGAGTAGCTGACACCACATGATGGTATCAAATGTGGGGGAAATAGAGCATATAGCCATATTTCCTTCCCCTCTTCTTTTGATGGTATGTCAACATTTGTCAACAGCACCATTTCTGTGGTGTGCCTTATTTAGCATTTGTTGAATTCAGGCTGCTTGTCCCTGAGGTAGCATGACAAAACACACCAGGTAAACTTTAGTCATCATATTATGAAAATATTTAATATTTCATTTTATTAGATACCTGCGAATGGCATCCCTAATTTCAATAATACACCCACATATCTATGTATTGTACCCTACGTTTTACAAAATCTGTTCAGAGTCACTGTCACTTAAAACATCTTGCTATATTGTACATACCATCCTCAGACTCAGCTGAGTTGACTGAGGGAAATGGAAAGAAACAGTTAAACTAACAAGGCCCTGACTATTTTTAGAGTTGGCACTTACAACAAATTCAAAGTAACATTTGCATCTCAGTATCAAAATTGTACAAAGCACTTGAATCTCTTGATGAGCTGTAAAAGAGTTGCATTTGTTATACAAACTCAATGGACAGTAATAAGTTACAACAAAACTTTGGGCTAGCTCTTTAAATCACATTAATACCCTCTCTAACCAAGTTTTTCTAATGCTTATAACTTACCTTATAAATACTGGACATTTTTGTTATATACTGTTCATATGCACATTCTGTTGTAAGGGAATATCCACCTCATGCATTTGGAGCTAGGAAACTTTTGGTCAGCAGTAACCAAGGGTTGCACAAAACCACCTCACTACTTCTCATACTTTATGTGAGGGATTAACAAGACTGCACACACTTCTGGCTCTCCCAGCCATGGATTCAAGGCCCACAGAAGTCCAAGTAAGAAGAGATGGAATAAAGCCGATTAGAAAATGTGGATACAGACATGCATTATACATGCCATCTGTGCTTTTGACAGAATAAGCCTTACACACCAGTGGCTATTTTAGCTTGTGACCAACGCATGAGGAACATCTCAAGATGAAGATGGCCACAGAAGAATAATGTTGATCAAAGTTTAGTTCACAGACCTCTCAACTGTTTCTATCTTACAGAATTTTTATTTGACCTACACCACCACCTTGGCTGAGGAGGATGGGGTTAGAGATCATTTAAGCAAACTTGACACCCACAAATCCATGGGCCCTGATAGGATGCACCCATGAGTGCTGAGGGAGCTGGTGGATGTCATTGCTAAGCCACTCTCCATCATCTTTGAAAGGTCATGGAGAACAGGAGAGGTGCCTGAAGAAGACTGGAAGAAAGCCAACGTCACCCCAGTCTTCAAGAAGGGCAAGAAGGAGGACCCAGGGAACTACAGGCCAGTCAGCCTCACCTCCATCTCTGGAAAGGTGATGGAGCAGCTCATCCTGGAGGCCCTTTCCAAGCATGTGGAGGACAAGAAAGTGATCAGGAGTAGTCAGCATGGCTTCACCAAGGGGAAATGATGCTTAACCAATCTGATAGCCTTCTGT